>NC_088361.1:71410530-71510530 GCF_034508935.2 Berghia stephanieae
ACATTGGAAAAACTGAGAGCCCGGCTGAAAACAGTGCGATATTGCAAAACGATAACGCTCGACTCCATGGGAACTCAAACCACACGGAGGAAAATGGATTTCTCCACCTTGCAGTCCCGACCTAGCATCTTCAGAATTCTTCTTATTCCCTAAATTGAAGGAGTATCTGAAACTCAAAGGAAGCCACTATGAAAACGACAAAGATGTGAAGGCTGATATCCGACTTTGGTGTTGAGAAAAAGGACGTGGTTTTTGTTTTTTTTTTGTTTTTTGTTTGTTTGTTTTTTTGGGGGGGGGGGGGGGGGGGTTGTCGACGGGATGCGTCAAATGGTGCAGAATTGGCAGCACTGTGTTGGTTGTGACGGTGACTATGTCGAAAAATAAATTACGCGTTCTGTAGCTGAGATTTTAAGCTTTCTTTTGATATATTGTTTAATTAATTATTCCTGAAAGTGAAGTAGTTATTGCGGAAATTGCAAAACTTTCCATCCCACCCTCTTTATAAGTAGGTCGCAGCAGAAATCTAGCCCTGTCCCATGAAATACACCAGTCTCACAAAGATGACACGGGATCACGATCAGAGAGTTGCTAATATTAGAGCTGCCAACATACAATGCAAATACCGGTGCCTCTACAATTTGCCTTTGATATTTGGGATAAACAAGAAAGCTAAGCTAAGGAGCTGACTTCATAAAAAAAATAATAAGCAGAAAGAGAAGAAATTAATAAAAGCAATAACACATTGATGTGTCTACCCTGAAACTACGAACAAAAATCTCAGAATTAGCAATGAAAATAATCTAAAACATAAAAAAAAGCACGATATGTTTTTGATTTTAAGGGTTTTACGGCGCTTGCAACACATTAAGGTCATATCAGCGCCAGTAAAAAGGAAGAAAATGGGATAGTAAAAAGTTCTAGAATTATAATTAATGCATCAAAGAATAAGGCAGACAAATGGGGATTGGTTCAAATAGGGAACAGATGTAGATTCCAAGAGCACACTATCAGTGTACTCAGTTTGAGATCACCTAAGTCTCATCCATACGCAAGCACAGGTCCCCAATAAGAGGAATACACTCAAATGTTTACAAATCATATAATACAAAAACAAAACATAATACAGTCCATAACAGAGAGATGATTTACAAGGAAAAATATATCATCTCCCAAAACTAACTATACATTTGACTGTTTCCCTGCCAGCCAGGGTATCCGGTCAGGGCCAGGACAAAACCAAGTAATCTCATTCCAAGACAAAGACAGAAAGCATGTTGGAAAACAAACATAGCGGGATAGAAGACAGAGTGTGTACCTCCCTGTCCACTATAGGAGGTCAGGAACCCCACCCAGGGGGATAAAAGACACAGTATGTACCCCCCTGCCCACTATTTTTGAGGGCTTTACGGCGCTTGCAACGCACTAAGGTCATATCAGCGCCAGTAAAAAGGAAGAAAATGGGATAGTAAAAAGTTCTAGAATTGCAATTAAAGCACCCAAGAAAAGGTTAGACAAAGGGGAATTTGTTCAAATAGGAAACAGATGTAGATTCCAAGAGCACACTATCAAAGTACTTAGTTTGAGATCACCTAAAAGTCTCATCCAGACACAAGCAAAGGTCTTAACTAAGAGGGATGCACTCAAATGCTTACAAATCATATATAACATGTAAACAAAACAATACAGTGCATAACAGAGAGATGATTTACAAGGAAAAAATGATCATCTCCCAAAACTCTAACTAAACATTTGCCTGTTTCCCTCCCAGCCACGGTATCCTGCTAGGACCAGGACAAAACCAAGTAATCTCATTCCAAGACAAAGACAGAAAACATGTTGGAAAACATATAAGGGGATAGAAGACACAGTATGTACCCCCCTCCCACTATGGGAGGCCAGGAACCCCAACCAGTGAAGCAAATTGGAAAACATATATGGGGATAGAAGACACAGTAAGTGCCACCCTGCCCACTATGGGAGGCCAGGAACCTCACCCAGGTCCTCCAATGGCAAAGGACACCAGCCAGGGTTAGGGCAAAACAATGTATTCATCCAGGAACAGGTATAGTAGTCATCTTATCTTGGGAGTGGAAGGGGAAAATGGATAAAGGAGGAGACAATAGTGACTCCCAGGCCCATCATGGGTTCACCATTGTTCGGCTCAAAGATGGCACACTCTTCTCCCGTCCACCGATCATTTTAAATAGATAAATCAGTCAACAAAATACATCAAATTACATAAAATCAACATTTATTCATTTTTTTTAAAACATTTAAAATCATCACTTTCATCTACAAGAATTAAAATCTATAAGTTAAAATTTACAATGTTTTGTTATGATAAAAAGTATGACAGCTGTTTGAAAGGACGTTTTGCCATTTCTTTGTTAAAAACGTAATATCATGGTCAACATGTCAAAAAAGTTTTATTTCAAATAACGAAGAATAAAATATTACAATAAATAAAAATTGCACATTTCAGTTGGCAGGGTATTGAAAATTAATTTCAGAGAGAAAAAACGATCTGTACTCGATTGCGAATGAAAACATCGTAGTTCTCACCATTATATGAAATAATTATGAGCCTGTGTCTGGTAATTATAGCCGCATCATATCTTGCTTAACGTAATAGACAAATCTACTAAACAATGAGTTACGAGCAGATGATTATATACATACGTACATACGTACATACATACATATACATACATACATACACACATACATACATGCGTGCAAACATACATACATACATACATACATACACACATACATACATGCGTGCAAACATACATACATACGTACATACATACATACATACATGCATGTATGCATACATACATACATACATACATACATACATACATACATACATACATACATACATACATACATACATACATACATACATACACACACACACACACATACATACAATGCATGTTATTTGTTTTTAAGGGTTTTACTGCGCTTGCAACACATTTAGGTCATATCAGCTCCAGTAAAAAGGAAGGTAATTGGATAGTAAAAATATTCTAGATATAAAATTAAAAGAACTTGAGGAAAGAGTAAGACATAGGGGAAATGGTTGAAATAGGGAACAGATGTAGATTCCAAGAGCACACTATCAGTGTATTTAGTTTGAGATCACATAAATGTCTCACCCAGACACAAGCACATGATCCCACTAAGAGGAATACACTCAAATGTTTACAAATCAGGTTTAAAAAAATAATAACAGAACATAACAGAGAGATGATTTACAAGGAAATAAATATCATCTCCCAAAACTATACCTATACATTCGACTGTTTCCCTACTACCAGCCAAGGACTCGACCACGGTCACAAAACTAAGTAATCTCATTCCAAGACAAAGACAGAAAGCAATTGGAAAGCAGATGTAGAGGGATAGAAGACACAGCAAGTACCTCCCTGCCCACTATGGGAGGTCGGTAACCGCACCCAGATATACATTGCATGCATACATACATACATATGTTTGTATGTGCACATGCATATATAGAGACCACGTAAGTAGAGAATATAGTGTTTTAAACGAATTGAATGCTTCTGATGAGTTTGATTATTCTATCAAAATTAAAGATAATCTATAACATTGAAATGACATCATTTTCTCCTCCTCCAGGAAAGGGCTCATTTAAGTAGTTGAATTTTACCATTTTAGCACTCAAATTATTTCATTGGCAAGAATTCCACTATACATCTTATGTGAAATTGTTTGGATGAGCGTCTTCATTCATGAGAGTTTCAACTTGCGTAAAGAAATCGCACAATTTGAATGCAATAAACTCCCATTCAGAATAGGTTGAATAGTCAATGGCCTTTCTGTACATCCCTTTCAGTTGTCTGTACAGCGGTGTGTGAGTCTCACTGGCACAAAGAAAAAAATATTTTTAAAAAATAATAAAAATCTAAAAGATTAAAGACAGGAAAAAATAAATCTATTGACTAAAATATTTTCAAAGTCAAATGGTTTTTGCTACGAATAACAAGTAAAATAATTTATTAAGTACTTGAATTCATGACAATATTCTCCAACAATTGAATTTGAGGTACGACAGGCAGCATACACATACACACACACACACACACACACATACACTCGATTGAAACACTTCTAATAGCTGGTGCCACTTTTTTGGTCAATGACACTTTTTGCATATTGTTACTTCTCTTGTATCGCACATATTTGGGTCAAAATTGCACATTAAAATATGCCAATATCAGAAACAAGTTTCAGACAGAGACAACGCTGTTAACGACCAGGTACTCATTTTACACCTGAGTATGGTGACAGAATGTGAGTAAAGAGCCTTTTCCAAGGACGCCAACTATGCGCCGAGCGAGGCTTGAACCCAGGACCTTCCAATCTGAAAGCGAGTGTAATACCACTAGACCACATAGCCGCACATGGGCGGGGGTCTACAATTATACCCAAACACATCCAATAAGATCAGCTTTTAACGGTCCCTCAGGCAAGATTGTTCTTTAAGTCTTTTCCTGTAATAGGTCCCAACCTATGGAAGCACTCTCTTAAAATGTTAAGTTACTGTCATTTTTGATAGTCTCTTCAAAAACATCATAAAAATAGCTCTTTGCGAGGACATACAAATAATTTTATTGCCCGAACATACTCAAAGTTTGTATTATAATCTTTAGTAAATTACATTTTCAAATTTTATGTTAAAAAAATCAATCACTATAAAGGATTGCAGGATGTTCTGATAATTATTGAGAGAGAGAGAGAGAGAGAGAGAGAGAGAGAGAGAGAGAGAGAGAGAGAGAGAGAGAGAGAGAGGGAGAGAGAGAGAGGAGAGAGAGAGAGAGAGAGAGAGAGGAGAGAGAGAGAGAGAGAGAGAGAAGAGAGAGAGGAGAGTGTGTGTGGAGGGCATATAGAGAATTAAATCAAACTCACTTTTTCAGCCACAGTTGAAACACTTCATTCATCGTTTTCAATATCATTTGCAGCCCATCAAAAAAGTTTGGAACCTGTTTCGAGTCATCTCTCTTGTCAACTCTAGCCATGTGCATACAATTTACTGCATACTTCAAGCTGGTGACTTGCAACATAATTGCACGTAATGTCTTCCTGTGATGTTTTGGGGGATCTGTCAGGAGCAACAAAACTTACTTATGATTCGTATCTAAAATCACAACATGCTCCTACTTGTTCTTAGTCCAACAAGCTCACCCGATCATTTAAATTTGCAGACTGATTGAATTTTAAAAACTTGCATAAGGCAAAAAAATGTAATTTTTGACACAATACAACATATTTAAATGAATATTGTTCCTAGATAGTGAGCAAACAAAAGGCTGAAAAAGCTAGAACATAAAGTTTGTTCCACACAAACTAAACTTGTTCCATTTGAAACTATTGACTAATGAAATTGAAAATCGTGTGATAAGAGATAATGGCTTTATCTGTTACTAATCTAATTGATTTTAATACATATATTTAAGTTATTTACACTAATTATGATAATTTTTAAATTGATTTTTATTATTTTACACAAAACCATCACCATCATATAAATAAACATCACAGAGGATTATTACATAGAGTCTAGCTTGAGTGAAGAAAAAGAACAGGAAAATAAGATATGAAATCCGTGTTCCTGTTTTAAAGTCGTTGAGTTGGAGGTGTGGGTCCAGAAGGAAGAACCTTGTCTGGACACCAGTTTGGATCATTCTTGGTTTGGCTACTCATCTTCAGCTGTTCCAGCAGGATTAGATCTAAGCTGGTATCACCTTCAGAGTCATGGCAGCGCACAAGCTCTTGATGATCTGTCTCAGGAGAGGCCAGAAAAGAACTGAAGATCACAGGCGGTAACTCAATACTACCCCCAGACCCCAATCCTAAATACCTTGGCATTACATTGGACAGACAACTAAATTATCGCAAACACATTGAGGGAACTGCAAATAAAATTGCAAAAAGAAACAGCCTCGTGAGAAAACTCACAAGTACCACCTGGGAAGCCTCACCACAGGTACTGAGAACGTCTGCTTTTGCACTGTGCTATAGTGTGGGAGAATACTGTGCCCCTGTTTGGATGAGGAGCCCACATGTAAATCGCATTGACATCCGATTAAGAGAATCAATGAGAATTATAACAGGATGCCTCAAGTCAACTCCAACTCAGTGGCTCCCAACACTGAGCGGCATTGCACCACCAAGTCTCAGACGACAAGACGCCAATCAAAAGGTGCATGCAAGAATTGACGAAGCTACAGACAACACTCCCATAAAAACAATTATAAAGGGGGCACCTTCAACAAAAAGACTCAAATCAAGAAGACCTTTCCACCTAACAAAAATGGCAGACTTCAGTGTGGAGGAAATCTGGAGAGAAATGTGGAACAGGGAAACACCAAGAGGAGGAAACATCATAAAAGATCCAACTAAAAGAGTTCCTGCATTCCATAATGCCAGGAAATACTGGGTTTCCTCAAATCACCTCTGAACTGGACATGGCAGAACTGCATCAAATATGTGCAGATGGAAACTTGGAAACAGTGATACCTGCCGGAAATGTCAGGCAGCCCCAGAGACCAGCAATCACATCGTCCTCCACTGTTCAGTTACTAAACTTGAAGGTGGCTATGGGACCGTCCTTAGGGCGGAGGAAGACTTTTGAAGCTGGGTTGACAAAATGAATTTGGAGGTGTAGCAATATGCTACGACTGCGTTTTAAAGTCAGTTTTCGAAAAATTGGGGGACGAAGTGGCTGAGTGGTTAAGGCATTGCACTGTAATGAAGGTCCCAGGTACAAGCCCCACTTTAGGCACTTTTTTTTTTTACTTGGGCAAAATTATTAATCACCAATTTGCTCACTTTGAACAACATGGGTGATTCCTGTTGACATCAAACAAGATGTTTGATGGATTATCTGTATTCCTTAATAGAATGCCTAGACGACGTTATCTAATGGCGCCGTGACAGAAGGTGT
This sequence comes from Berghia stephanieae, assembly GCF_034508935.2. Classification (NCBI taxonomy): domain Eukaryota; kingdom Metazoa; phylum Mollusca; class Gastropoda; order Nudibranchia; family Aeolidiidae; genus Berghia; species Berghia stephanieae. The sequence continues at coordinate 71,417,507 of NC_088361.1, forward strand.
AATCTAAAAACATTTTTTTTTGAAATATTATATAGGTAGAGGGATATGTGATTGCTTACTATTAATACTCACATTTTTTAAACTCCATCAAGACATCTTTGATGTAGAACAATTTAACAGCTATCTGGGAGCGACTCCATTTCATGTGGAAGTACAACTCATAAGCTTTTGCTGCATGTTCATTCATCTTTCGTCGCAGACATTTGTATTGTGTAGAATTCTGTGAGTCAAAAAAACAGCCTATAAGTGTATGCATCTCTTTTGCCGGAAATAAGATAAATTATTTTACCAAACTTATTCAATTGGGTTGTTATGGTAGCACACTAAATAAAGAACAGTTAAAAAGTCACTTACTCAACAAAATACAAAATACAAAAAAAAAGGAAATAGACCATCAATCCAATCTGATTTCTCTGGCTTTTAATGGACATTGCTTACTTCCCTTGATTTATCCCAAAGTATTTTCTGCTAGTTCTATCAGACCCAGCTACCCAATAACTCCTGTGTTGACCATGGGATCAGATAAAAATCGAAAATAATGAACCTGGGATTGATACCGGTCCCCTTGCAAAGAGACATGTGCTCTATCACTGGGCTATGGAGGTTTCAAATAAAGTACCACAACACGGCATTAAATTTAATGAATGGTCATTGCTATTTCAGTGCTGATGGTGACAAACACTAAAAAAAGGAGGAACATTTTGAACTATTGCCTTAAAGGCCCAGTTTTTACTGTATTAAACTCAATCTATAGAGCAATTAAGGGGATCCCGATAGCTCAGTTGGTAGAGCACTCGCTTCACATGCAAAGGGACTGAGATCAATCCCAAGTTCAGTCGAGAATATTTCTGAACCCCCCCCCCCCCCCAGCAGGGATTGGGTAGCTGGGTCTGTTAGATCTGGTGGAAAGTACTTTGCAACAGACTAGTGTCCTATCCAAAGGGTAGCAAAACAATTGCTATTGTCCATTTCACATTATAGGAACCAGGATAAACTCCGGCTCCATGGGCGAAATGGCTCTGAAGGACTACTCTTTTTTTAATTTTTAGAGCAATTGAGATGATGCATTATATTATCATTGATATTCTTAGCTAACTTTTGGCGAGTGGAAAACTGCACCTATTTGTTACACACCACATACATGAAGTTTCTCACTGCCAATGTATCTGGGGGGGAATTTACTTTTTTAAAAGGAGGAAATTCCTCCTCTGACTCCAAAATCATTACCATCATCATCATCATCATCACCACGATCATTATTACAATCACTAACACCATCATCACCACAACCGTCATCATCATCATCATCAGCCTATGAAGTGTATGCATCTCTGTTGCAGGAAATCAAATACAAATATTACCAAACTTATCTCATTGGGTTGTTATGAATACACACTAAAAAAGAAATAATATTTTTTTTAATGTAACTTGCATATCAAAGTACCGAAAAATTTGTGAAAAAGGAAATAAACCCTTAATTCAATCTGGTTTCTCTGGTTTTAAATTGACAGTAGTAAATTGTTTACTATCCTTGGTAATAGAACTGACTTATCACAAAGTATTTTCTGTTAGTTCTATCAGACCCAGCTACCCAATCACTCCTGGGTATCTCATGGGATCAGATAAAAGATCTCAATGCACATACATGGAAATTGATACCGGTCCCCTTTCAAATGAGGCATGAGTTCTATCACTTTGCTATGGAGGCTTCAAATAAAGCACAAAAACACAGGATTAAATTTAATAAATCATCATAAATGAGATCATCATCATCAGAATCATCATCATCACGACCATCATTTACTATCACCAACACCAACACCATCACCATCATCCTCATCATCATCGTCATAATAATCTTGAGCACTGGACGTCCACACAGTAATAAGTTTGATTCTATTTTATTGATAATTCAATTATATTGATTTTGTTCAATAGAAATTCTTTGTTTTTCTGTATGGAGTGGAGAAAGAGAACAGAAGAAATACCACAAAATAAATGCATTAACTCTCTCGAGTTCATATGCATGGAAAATCGAACAAATTTGTTAGATTTTCAATGAGGGTGAACTCGAGAGAGTTAAGAGATGACCTTTAAAATCAGAATTTTAACTAGAGCCTGAAAATCATAAGCGACAGAATTGAGCCCCTTTATCTCAATACGTAGTTATGGTAAGCCATGATATTACAATATATGTAGCCACTGATACAAAATGGTATTTTATCCGGGTGATTTTGATGCCTTAAATTGACTTCTTTTTCAAAAATATGACACTCAGATAAAAGTTTATCTGACTTATTGAGAACAATGAGCATGGTTTTAAAATGACAAAAACTAAAATCTCGCCTTTTTGGTAACTTAAAAATAAAATGTGGATACCATCATTATAAAACTGTATCAAAAACATGTTTTTAATTGAAAATTTGCAATATGCTATAAAAATACCTGGACTGGCCCAATATGGCCAAGAATTTTGTTTAAAAGGCAAAGGTTCCCCCATTAACTTTAAAATCGCAATATTGCACCCGGGTTACCAAGGCATAATACCATTTTGAGAATGTCCACTCAAATTACTTTCTAAAATCTCAATTTTTTGAGGATGTTAGATAATCCTGGAAAAATAAAAACAAAAACGAGATTGTCAGCTCTGTATTTATGTTATCCACTACAGCAAATACTGGCATATTGAGTCTGGATTAGCTACGAGTATTTATGTAGTGCAATATTAACAAAAAAGCTCTACAACGGGTCCCTAGCCAATAACAACACTTAACATCTAGTACGAGACATAGGCAACACCCCAATATGTTTTTCTCAACAGAGACAAGGCTGTTAATGGCCAAATACTCATTTTACACCTGAGAACGGTGGTTGGTCTCGAACCCTGGGCTTTCTGACCCGAAGGTGAATGACATACCACAAGACCACATAGCCACATGAGCAACAACAACAACAACAACAACAGGAAACTAACTTACAAACTCATGTAAATTACGTTCCCTTTGACAAAGGACAGCAAGATTAAAATGATCAATGGCTCCAATTCTGTAACTCTTGAATGCATGAGGGCTGGAGATGTCCAAGTCCAAGAAGCAATAATTTAGAGATTTAAAGAGGTGTTCTTTGGCCTTTTGATAACTCTGAAATAAAGACAATGGATAAAGAGATTAATGACTCAACAGAATTGCTAAGTCTTCTGGACTACCCTGGAATTAAATGAGTTAACTTTTCAACAATGAAACCAAATTCCACTACATTATACATTATAATTGTACATTAAATTTCTCTTTTAGGTAGTTTCAGAGCTAGTGAAAAGGAAGAAGATGGATTGTCAAGATATTCTAGGTTTATAATTGAAAACACCTGATAAAAAGTAAGGCAAATGGAACTTGACCAAATAAGAAACTGAAGTAGATTCAGTATGCTAAGTCTGAGATCATCTCAAAGTCCCAACAAGACAAGCACGGGATATCACTAAGACAAATACTCAAAATGCTTACATAATTTATCCAAAACAAAAAAAAAAACTATAGCAGCAAATAACAGAGAAATGATGTGCATGGAATAAAAAATTATTTCTTGAAATAAATAATATATATCCGACTGTTTCCCCTTCATTCAGCCAAGTAATCTCATTTCAAGACGAGGACAGAAAACAACCTAGAAAAGGTAAACAAATACAGGGGATAGAAGATAGTAGGCTACCCCACCATGGAGGTCAAAGGACTGGAATTGGAATGTTATGACTCAGCTTGTAAAATGAAAATGCAAGCACCACAGGAAGAATATAAATAAATAAAATAGAATTCCCTTTCTTCATCCCATAGGGGAAATTTTTGCTAGGGTCTATTCCAAGGGAAGACTAGTATAACCCAGGCGCCAGCCGCAGTGCAGCGTCGCAAATTGAGCTAAGGCGAGGTGACTTGCTCAAGGTCACACAGTGCAGCAGTGGGTGATCTCAGTACCTTTCCGAAGCAAAGACCATACTGCTGAGCGACGCTGCCCCCCCCCCCCCCCCCCCAATAGCATAGGAAAATGGAATTAATTTAACTATTTATCGAGATAATTTTGAAAGTTTAAAGCAGGAAAATGTATTCTGAACAAACAAAGCTCTTTATGAAAACATCTGATCCCTATATCAATGTGGAGAAAACTATATATTTCATATTCCATTTCAGTAGTAAATGTCTAAACAAAAAGTAATCCCAGACTATGGAAAACTGATCTTAATGAAAAATTATTCAAATGTAAATTCATCCAGAAATCTATTGGTCCATATAGCTAACTAGTATAAGGTTAGAGAATTGCTTTAAATAAAATCAATGGTTTGAAATTAATTAAATCTAACTGCAGATCTTTGGCGTCAATGTAGTGTAGGTAGAGAAAATTGAATAAAATAATGTAAAGAAAGAATCATTTTTAATTACTTGAAAAAAAAGAAGAGAAAGAATCATGGTATTAAAATATTAGATAGAATGCAGCAAAAGGCATCAAAACGTTTTAAAAACATAACAAAATCAGAAAATGTTTCGTTTAAACAACAACAACAATAATAATAATAATAATAATAATAATAATAATAATAATAATAATAATAATAATAATAATAATAATAATAATAATAATGCAATTATGCTGTACAGACAAGTAAAATGTTCATCAAATACGAAGTATGTTAAAAAATAAACGAGATTTAAATCAATATTTACCAAGTTTGAAATATAGAAGAATTGTGGGGATTTAATTCAGGTTTATAGTAATCTACATGGTCTGGATAGGAAAGACTTTTCTGATTTTTTAAAATATCATAATATTACTTTTACTAGATTGGACAAGTTTAAGATTTATGTCACTAGATGCAAAACAAACAAGACAAAACTGGTTCGGTATTCGTATTGTCCTGATATGGAACGATTTGAAATTTGAAACAAAAAATGCAAAATCTATGGATTATTTCAAGGTGTTAGTGACAGAGAGTTATATGATGGGAGATTTATATATGAATAAAACTTGTTTGAAGTGCTGTTGACATGGTTTTCAATTTATATGTAAATATCATGCATTATCTTATTATGTTTATCTTCTATATCTATGGATGCATGAGTGTGTGTGAGTGTCGTGTGTGTGCATGTGTGTGATTTGCATGTCACGGTTAAAGATATATGTTTGTACATCACACATACACGAGTACATTTAAGTTGATATATTATCTTTACCATGTGTATCATTATTGTAATCTTTCAATCAATAGATTTCTAGCATTACTATTACTATTAAGGGCATTCAAGGGATTTTATCCCATTTCGCCCTATACCATATGTTATGTTAACAGGTAAATTAGATACTGATCAAAAGAGTAAAGTGGGCAATTTCAGTCATTCATTGATTAAGCGTCAACATTTAAATTACTCTGACCTTCTGATATGAAATTTGACCATATTACTGAATAGAAAAAAAAAATAGTAGTCAATATAATTATAATTAAGAATGAACATTGCCTAAATCCTTTAATGCTATGAAAGGTCTGTAATGAGTGGTGACTGTTGTTAATTATGTTTCTCACCTGTTATTTTGTCAAATGTACTTAAAGGATTTATTCCTATTAGCCATATGATATGATACAATATCATAAGTCTATAAAATCATGATAATTGTAGTAGGGAACAAAATTTGATGAATAAAAGACGTTTTTGCAGCTATGCAGTTGGAGGAAAATTGGCAGTTTTAGATCACTGGGTTAGATCTGTAAAACTACTACTTCAATGTAACAGATTTAGACATAGAAAACAACACCAGTTCTAAATGTTATTTTATGTAATCGGTTTCTTACATTGTTTCTTTATATGCTCTATTAAATCACTTGTAAATCATTTAAGTGAACAATTAGGTTGGATTTTATAACCATGTAAGTGAATTATGGGCTGAAAACCATGCACTTTGCATAATATGTTGTTGGGATGCATAGAAACATTTATTAGGATTAAAAGAACTTTCAAAAGAGAATTCTGACCGCATAGAACTTGGCCTTTTTTTTTTTATCATCTTCATCATCCTTGGAATTTCGTTTTTTACCACTGTTAATATCCTTGGAATTTTGTTTTTTACCACCTTTTTCATTCTTGGAAGACTCTGCAGGTGCCTGTAAAAGCAGTTGGTTAGAGTGCAAGTATGGTTTCAGCCATCACATGTTCAAGACTACCAACTAAAACTATGATCCAAAATAAATGACAACTGTCATCACTATGCATTTTGTTACAGCAGCCTCAAAAACACCTAAGATTTGAAATTACTCAAATAATCATATTTTGAATAAATTAGTAGACATGCTCTAATACATCATGGAAAAAGAATGTATGGTGGTCTTAGAAAAGTGGACAGATATCACATGGGATGATTGCAGGAAAAAAAAGCAAAAAACAGAAAAACCATTAACACCTCAAATGTTATATTTAGCGCATTGTTTTTCTTTCATTTACAATTTATAAAACACAGCTGCATGCATTCCTTGTGAAAAAAAATTACTAAAATTGTTTTATTTGATTAATTTCTAAAATCAATCTCACAAGCCTCTTTAAAAAATATTGAAAAACTTGCCAACAAGTAGAATTTCGAAACCCAGTAAAATCCTTCATATAAAATAACATCATTATCATTTACACAATATTTACTCCATTACATTATCAGATGCCTGTGTCAACTACATTTTATTTCTTTTTAATAGCGAAAGTGATTGCGCAAATTTGTACACTTGTGATCACCTAAATGCCTAGAGGTTAGGAAGCGGAAAAGCGTTCAAGTAGAACAAGCAAATTCAGTCAAGAGCAAGATGAATGAACATTTATATCAAGCATTTCAACTGATTCACCGGGATCCATGAACCTCCACAATGCTTTGATCTACTAAGTTTCCTTTGCCTGCCTTACTTTTCACAATCAAAGATGCAAATTTATGATCAATTACAGCTTTTATGACCAAAACTTCAAAATTCCGATTTTTTTTCCATAAATTTACGACCCCTGTAGACACCTTGAGTCTGGGAATCTAATTTGTCTGTCATCTGAAAATTTGAGTGACTCATGCTCAATATGTAAAGATATTTAAATATATAACTTCATAAGTTTCCACATCAATATTGTATATATGGTAAAACTCTGAAGAAAAAAAATCCACACAAACAAAAGAAACTCAAACATTACTGCACTATATCAGTAAGATGTGCATATTCTGTAGATGGGATGTAAGAGGGAATTTTTAAACAATCTGCACAATAAATGAAAAAATATGCAATTCTCACCTCGAGAGTGTCCAAACTGAAGTATCTTGTGGCAAGGTAATACCACTTGTCTCTCATAGCATGGAAGATGTCTTCACGGCTTAGGTCAGCACTCGCATCTCTCTCATAAATAGACAGAGCTTTTTCATATGTAGCCATTATCTATTTGAGGGAGAGATAATAAAAGAAGTCAATTGTAGTGAAATTAAAATTTTATACAACTATAATGCATTTCAACAGTCACCAGATTAAATGCCAATCTGAATGTTTCAATTCCCTCAGCAGGTCGGTCAACTTGGAAACAAATTTCCACTTCATAGCTTACAAAAATTGGGAAACCTTTTTCGTACCTACTAACACTCATGCACTTATTCACATTTGAATTAAGTCAGATAGATGATACAAGATTAATTAAGGGATATTATCCTTTGCTATTTAGGATATAATATCATGGTTTTCTAAATCCAGACAATTATCCACTACACTAAAAAATAAACAGCAGAGAGAAAAACTTTTGCCTAAATATACATGGTTCTCAAAAGAGACCAATCATTGTGAATCAAAATCTGGCATTAAAAAAACAATATATCACAGGTGAAAGTCACCATCTTGGGTCACAACCTTAAACTTAATTTCAAATGATTGTTTGTTTTTAAGGGTTTTACAACACATTAAGGTCATATCAGCGCCAGCAAAAAGGAAAAAATATGGGATAGTAAAAAGTTCTAGAATTACAAATAAAGTAAGACAAAGGGAAATCAGTTTAAATAGGGATCAGATGTAGATTCCAAGAGCACAATATCAGTGTAATTAGTCTGAGATCACCTAAATGTCTCATCCTGACACGAGCACAGGTCCCCACTTAAAGGAGCACACTCAAATATTTACAATATTTATATAAAATAAAAATAATACAAAGCATAAAAGAGAGATGATTTACAAGACAAAAAATATCACCTCCCAAAACTCTAACTATACATTTGACTGTTTCCCTCCCAGCCAGGGTATCCGACCAGGGCAGAGACAGAACCAAGTAATCTCATGCCAAGACAAAGACAGAAAGCATGTTGGAAAACAGATATAAGGGGATAGAAGACACAGTAAGTGCCTCCCTGCCCGCTATAGGAGGTCAGGAACCCCACCCAGATTTCCAATGATTGTGCAGTTTGTTTCTCTGAAACAATCTTTCTTGAGATGTTCAGACAGTCAACTGATGTGTGTAGGTTGTGCATCCTCAAGACAAACATTGTCTGCCTATATAGTGCGGCTTGTGGGGCAAAATGTCTCATCCTAAAAGTTACATGTTGTTGTTAGCTTTGTAAAGCATTTTGTGCAAGTTCAGTGGATATTGCGTGGTATTAAATGCTCAAGTTCATTTGCCATCTATATTGTCATACTCAACACATGATGCAACTCACACCAATCTGTTGTATGAAGGACAATTTTAAACAATGAGCAAGACTGACTGTAAATTTTTAAGGGCTGGGACACTATACCTTGACACATTAAGGCTTAATTGTATTAGTGTCATGGTTTCATTAAATTTTAACGATACTATTTTGATGATGATATCTTGAATGAAAGTGAAAATAAAACTGGACGCTTAATTCTCCAGGTCATAAAAGACTGAGAAGGACAAGATAAAAAATAGAAGATGAAATCTAAGAAGATGGAGTGGCACATCAAAACTAGAGTCAAACTCGCAGAATTCTGAGCTGTACTTTGATTTTGAAAAATGTCTTTGTTGAAAACCCATATTAATGGTCTAGTGGTTTTGAATGTAAGTACAGCCAAGCAAGTCATGGGGGATTTTTATATATATTAACCCAAATATATTTAAAGAGAGGAAATCAAATGGGCCAGTTTCAGCCACAGCCTACAACCAACAGCTTGATTTAAACTAAGATAATATCATTTTCACACTGAATAATTATATTAAACACGTATTACAAAATGTGGATACTTAGAAGGGAGACACTTTCACCAAGAATAGACTGTACTGTCTGCCTTACACATATATAATAGAGATCGGTGCTTGATTTACATTTCAATTTTTCTTCGTGTAAATATGTAAAAAGTTACTAAAAAGGCCATTTTAAAAAATCATTATTTTCAAATATTTGCTCAGTTTTAAACAACAAGAAGGCCATATAGGCCAATCCTACCTACTATCACAAAGTACTGTCCACCAGACCTTACTGACCCAGCAACTCAATCACTGCTGGGGGGGGAAATTTAATAAATTTGAGATTTTTGTGAATAATCCTTCTTAAACCATTTAAGAATCGATTAATGGTTGTAATAAAGCTTGACAAATAAAGTAAATGTGGTTATTTTTTGATGTTGTAAGACATTAAACTGATCTGGTTCGGATCTTACCACCTCCATGTTAACACACCCAACCCTACCATGTTACAAACCAAATGAAAGGATTTTGACATGGCTTTCTATTCATTATTAATACACATGTACACAGCACACCATAAACAAACTAGAGCGACTGATAAAGTTAGTAAATAAATAGATAAATCAATAAATAAATTAATTAATAACTATAACCATTACCTTTTCAACCATAGCATATTCTTCCTTTGACACAGGGTTGTTTTCATCTTTATTGTGGTTCTTCAGTGCTTCAGATGCTCCGTCATAGAGTTTGGCAATGTAAGTCTGCCAAAGACCAGCTGTGTTCTTATCATTGAGTGAAATAAAGCTGGAAACCGCATCTTCATAGTTGCCTTTGCTTTTCGTCATCAAAGGTTCAATCTCTTCAAAAGTGTCCCCGGCTGAAAATAATTTGTAATAATTTGCACTGATTTAAAGACAAAACAAGTCAAGTTACATATATTTTAGGTTTGATACAAATAAAACAACAACAAAATTTTCAAGGGCTGATGAGTGATGTGTGAAACTTGCAAGTATTGACTGCTTTTCACAGTAGCTCACTTATTTTTGACTTTATTGTATTTATTTGGAAGATATAACTTTTACATGTGCGGATCTTTCAAGTGAGAATGACATCTGTGATAAACTATTACAGATTTTTTGTTTGTAAGGGTTTTACAGCACTTGCAACACATTTAGGTTATATCAGCGCCAGTAAAAAGGAAGAAAATGGGATAGTAAAAAGTTCTAGAATTTACAATCAAAGCACCCAAGAAAAAGAAAGACATAGGAGAAGTGGGAACAAATAGGGATCAGACGTAGATTCCAAGAGCATACCACCAATGTACTTAGTTTGAGATCACCTATAAGTCTCATCCGGACACAAGCACAAAATCCAACAAAGAGGAATACACTCAAATGCTTACATTATATATTCAAAATAAATTTAATAATACATAACAGAGAGATGATTTACAAGGAAAAAAATATCATCTCCCAAGACAATAACAATGCATTTGACTGTTTCCCTCCCAGCTAGGACTCCGGCCAGGGCCAGGACAAAACCAAGTAATCTCATTCCAAAACAAAGACAGAAAGCATGTTGGAAAACAGATAAAGGGGGATAGAAGACGTAGCAAGTACCTCCCTGCCCACTATGGGAGATAGGAACCCCACCCATCTATTACAGATTGAGCCAAAGTGAATTGACAGCATTATACAAAATCGACATTAGAATGTTTGGATTTTTTTACATCACGATGTCCCCATTTTTTCTCATATATCAGTTATATTCAGCATGCTTAAAGAATTCACAGCAACTAACAACAACAACACTGACTAAGTCAATACATAACATAAATACCTCATCCAATCAATTTTTGAAATAATTGGTTTCACTTTACTTTTATGACCACTTTTTACTAAGACGAAAGAGGCTACAAATGTGGCATTTTTTACATAGAGTCATCCCTTCCCTTACCGACCATTTCCCCGACCGACCAAATAGAGCGTTTTTGTTTTGTTACATCTTTAATTGGATGACTTTAGTTGTAATAACCCGATTACATCATTTACGAAGACTGCTTCCGCCACTACAAACTGTCAAAATAGCTAGTTGTAGCAAAAACTCACTCAAATTGACAACTTTTGTTCAGGTAAGATGAAAATGTTTCTTGTCTTACGGGTTGCACGTCGTCCGTCCTGACTGACAAATAAGCCAAATTTAACGCTTCTAACCGTAGAAATTTATTGAGTGGATTAAAACTGCCTCCTGGGATCTATATTTAGGCATTACTATTGTCAAATAGGTGTTGAATCTCCACTCTGCCCTGAAAACAGGTTGGTCGGTGAGGGAAGGGCATTTTCGCATGCATGTCCCGTCCCCTACCGACCAAACACTTTAAATGGGTCTTTAAAAACCCTACCATACACCTTAAAACGTTTTATGTTGTTTTTTTTTTTTTTATGTCCTAGACCTAGATGTGTAAATACTTGCTAAATAGTTTGTCATTTAACAGTGGCTGCTATTAAGAAGACAGAAAAAGAGGCTGCAAAGAAGACTGAGCAGGAAAGGAAACGTCAGGAAAGGGGAAAAATAAAGCAGATAGATTGGCACTGAAGCAGAAAGGGAGAGGGAAGGGCAAAAAAAAAGAGGAAGACAGAAATCATCCTCGGCGAAACTAGTCAGAGACTCATACTGAGGTTATTCTGGACGATGACTCATTATGTTAATCAGATTGCTTCAGCAAGAGAGATACAATGGCCGAATTAGTTGGGGCTGGTGCAAGCGCTGTTTACATTTTTTAAAAACAATGTTCGGGCAGCCAGTGTGATACTATTGAAGCCCTTGACGAGGAAGGGCTCAATGAAATTTGTTTCAATTTAATGTTTGTTTTTTTAAAAATCTGCATGTCATGTCTTGTCCTCATCATTGTTACTGTATTAATGTTTCCTTGGCTGGTAGACATTGTAAAGAGCCTCGAGCGAGAATTTTAAGCTTATTTTTAAATGAATAAATGATAGTCTTAATTACTGTATACTTACGATGATATTTACAGTATAGTATTCCTTGTTATTCATTTCAGCTGTATATCAAATTGTAGGCATCATAAAAATGTTCTGTTAGTGGTAAGATTGGGTGGTCGGTAGGGGATCGGGCTTTGGGCAGTAGGGGAAAAATATATCACATATTTAACACCACTAGAACATGGATAATATTTCTTGCCGGGGAAAAGTCAGTTGACAACCCAAACCTATCACCATGTCTTAAGATTTTTTTGACATTGCTCTTTGAAAACGGTATTATTTATGGTGCTTGTTTTGGACCAATTATTTCCCTTTCTCTCGTAAGACATGACAAGGCTCTTAGTGAACGGTAGGGGACGGAACGACTCTACCTTGCAATGGTCACCTCAACCATTGTTTACAACCTATTGTTTTTAATCAAGACCACTTTTTTTTCACTGACCATAATCTGTGCTAATCATAGTGTTATTAAACATAATCAAAAGGCAATGATAGGATGGAATGCGCTATACAATGAAAGAATATCTCCTAGAATTATTCACGTTTTTGCAGATTAAATTATTTGTTTCAGACTTGGACAGAACAAATCTAACAACAATGTAAAGAAGATTAAATGAAGTAAATGAACTGATCAAAAATGGCGCGCACATTTTTTTAGAAAGCAAATTGATATTCAAAATAAAAGTTTTAAAAAAAAAACTAGCTCAGATGGGTAACAGAAGTAAACCCAAAATTTGAGGCCACCTAAAGCAGTCTCCACTACTTGCATTTTTTAAAATATGTAAAATTAACTATTTGCTCTGCATATAATTTTCCTATTCAATAATGTTCTGTTATATTTGAAGACAATACGACAGTACAAGACTTCCGAATCCTGGCATTGTTTATGTTTGAATAATTAGTGAATGTAAAAGTTGAATGGAAAAAGTGACGAGTGGAAGAGGAAATGAGGGAGAAGATTGGAAGCACGCAGGCGTTGTGACTCACAGTGAGTGATAGAGGAGAACGTAGTCAGACTGCCTAAGTTGTGAGAAGCAGGGATTTCGTGTTTTTGTGAGAATGTTCTTAGCTACAGTAGCAGAAGTACTTTGTGGTTATCTGAATGTGCATAGAGCTAAATAGACTAGGGTGTGAATTAAGGGAGGATTTCATGAGTAGGATATAGTAAGTGGACTCAGATCTAGAGACCAGAGACAGGCTACCGAGTGAAGAGTGTGCTGTGGATCTAACTATCAGCTAGCACTGGTGAACTGTGTCAAACGTTCAGACCCATACCCATCAAACAACAGGTTAGTGAAACATTACACCACAAATAATATTCGAGCTAAAGATACTTATGTAATTCTCTAGCCTGAGCCAAAAAAATCCATAAATATTTCAGAAAATAAATGGTGATAGACTAATGAGAGAAGGAGAAAATAACTCATAAAAATATACATTGATCTTGACTTCAAGAAATGTTTGTTTTTAAGGGTTTTACACAGCGCTTGCAACGTAATTAGGTCATATCAGCACCAGTAAAAAGGATGAAAATTGGATAGTAAAAATATTCTAGATGTACAATTAAAAGGACTTGAGGAAAAAGTAAGACAAAGCGGAATGGTACTAGGGAACAGATGTCAATTTCAAGTGCACACTATCAGTGTACTTAGTTTGAGACTACCTAAAAGTCTCACCCACACACCAGCACAAGATCCCTCTAAGAGGAATACACTCAAATGTTTAAAAATCATATGTTTAAACAAAACAGTACATAACAGAGAGATGATTTACAAGGAAAAAAATATCTTCTCCCAAAACTAACTATACATTCGCCTGTTTCCCTCCCAGCCAAGGACTCCGGTCAGGGTCAGGACAAAACCAAGTAATCCCATTCCAAGTCAAAGATAGGGAGCAAGTTGGAAATCAGATACAGGGGGATAGAAGACACAGTAAGTACCTCCCTGCCAACTATGGTGACCAAGAAAAAACTCCAAAGCAAATTCTAGTCCAAATAGCCTCATTCTCCAACAAACAGATCAAGAACACTGTCATAATACAGTAGAACATGAAAGTAAGGTACTCGGAAATAGCGAGAACTCGGAAATTGCGAGTAAAATCTAAATCCCCGTTTTTTTCTCTTATTTGAGTCAATAAAATTAGCATGAAAGTAGCGAGTATGAAAAAGAGGTCAACTCGGAAATAACGAGCATTTCCTGCCCCAGCCTAGGACTTCGAACGAAGTAAAGCAAAACAACAGACAAGGGCGATTTAAATATTTTTAGCCTAGCTTCTTTCCTTTTCTTATTTTTGTTACGAGCAATAGTACTTAGCAGCATCGGTCAGCGAGTAGCATTCGTTAACGAACGACACGATCAGCGAGAGAGGGGAGCGTGGAACCATCATTTCAGTGGGTCAGTGATTGATTATGAAGTCCTAGAGTGATGCGCTTGCTTACCTCATAAAACATGCCTAGTGCATACAAACACTCGCACACAGACACACACACACACACACGACATCTTGATGGAAATGGAAGGGGTGGGTTTTAGGGGTGGATCAACTTCAACCAGTGACCATCATTACGTAGTTAACGAAGGCCGTGTTCAACCCCGCCCCCACCCCACTTTTTCCACACACAGTCATTTGCACGCACGCGCGGCACACACGCACAAACACACACATACACACACATTGTCTTTCCATCTTTTTGTACGGCCGAGTGACCTTTCCTGGCAACTCGGGAATAGCGAGAACTCGGAAATAGCGAGTAATCAGGAGTGGACCCGTCGAACTCGCTATTTCCGAGTTCTACTGTATCATGTTTTTCATGATTTTTTAAAGTGATTGAAATAAATAGCACCAATCAGGACAATGCTTAATGAGTTCAGTGAAATGCGTAAACTTGTAATGAAGACCCAAAATTCATAATTTTATGCAGGATAATACAAGACATTGCTTTTGTTTTTAAGGGTTTTTCAGCGCTTGCAACACATTAAGGCCATATCAGCGCCAGTCAAAATGGAGAAAATGGGGTAAGTAAAAAGTTATAGAATTACAATTAAAGCACCCAATTACAATTAAAGCACCCAAGAAAAGGAAGACAAAGGGGAATTGGTTCAAAGTATCATAGATAATAAAAACTCACCAGCTACCCTTTCCAGCATCTGCTTACGGTAAACATGACCCAAATTCAATACGCAGACTCCATACTGATTCCTAATGGTGGTTCGGAGTTCAGAAGATTTTTTTTCCAGAAATTTCACCCGCAATAGCCTCAGAAATAACTCTCTTGCTGCCCGGAGATTTTTTTCCTCATTCACTGGCCATTTGTAGATCCATGCTTCCTCTGAAATGGTGACAAAATTGACATGCATGTGACAATTTAACAAACCATTGCTATTGATCATTATGTTTTGCTTATCCTCCTCTGCAAACTGAAAAGGTTACAAAGACAAACAATACAATACATATCTACCATAGAATACAAACAAAATATCTGTACATTACAGTCATGCTAACTTGGAATGAGCGTTAAGTATATACTTTTCCAGTTCAGCAGTGTCCAAACTAATTGATTCCATAGATGGCCTTCCTATTGGAATCTCAAATTTACTTATGTACATTTATGATAAAGCTTTCAGTTGTCAACATAGCATTTTGCTTCCTGTTTTTTATACAATTAAAACATATCGCCAAACCTCTTTTGTGTAAATTAATGGAAAGAAGTAAAGAGAACAAAAATGAATAGCACTTACCTATGATGCTATAAACACTCTGACAAGCCTGTAATTACCCATTCTTCAAAAACTGAAAACTTTCGGAGGTCGTTATGTTCCTAACAATTTGAATGTGATAAAGACTCAACTGATTATAGAGACGATGTAAAATAGCTTGCACGAGTTATGTCCCATGAAATTTCAAGATGATTTGCTTCTAATACCATAACTTAGCCGCCATTACAATAGCAAAGTCAAGGTTCTCATTTTTTTTATGTAATCGGACAAAAAGTTGCTGAGAAAATTTTTCTCTTCAAGCTAAGACCACTTAAATATGTTTTAAACAGATGGATATAATGCCTTAATATCCACAGATCGATGAAGGTCTCGGCATTATCTTTTACCCTGATAGGTAATTTGTAACAACATAACCGACAACAACTATTCAAACTTCCTTCATGGTCCATCTAAGACAGAAAAAAACAAGCCTATTTCAAATTAGCTATGCTAAGCAAGTTTTGAACTCTTAGAGATACTTACTTGGCATTTGAAGAATGCCTTGGGCTGAATGTAAAATAGCTGCCTCCACTTCACCAAGCTCTTCGAATTCTTTCTTATTAGCTATAATTCCACTACCGTCCATGCAGGACCGTGCTCGGGCAGCCAGGTGGATTAAGTGTAGATATATTTCCTCCTCCAATGCATCAGGCTGTCGCTTCGGGTTTTGCTTGAACAGGCACTCTGGAGTAAAGCAAAATATGGTTACTTGTTACTTGCTTAGCAGATTCCCTACTGCTGGACATCAATCTTTCAGTAGCCTATGTCAAAATAAAGATAGCAGTTGGTAATTATTTTTCAGCACATGATAAGACTGATTTTTTTCGGAATATTCTCACCGCAGAGACTCACAAATGCTGCAGACAATCCCAATTGTTGCCTTTCAACCTCTCCAGACTCAATGAAATGGGTTGGTACAAATCTTCATCTACATTTGTTGTGCTACATATTCAGCATCCTTGAATTTCAGGCTGTTTTAAGAACTCCTTGATATTATCTATTCAATTCTCACTGAAAAAAATCTCCTGACAATTAGACTGTCTAGGTTCCCACCCCTGAAGGACGGAAGGGCTGCTGAGAGGCTCTGACAAAGGTGGAAGAGCAGAATCCCTCTCACGGAATCAAACCCCCTTGCTGAAAATGGATTTTAAGGATGCAAATGTCCATTCCTTCCTTTAATATAAAAAAAAACAAATTTAAATAGGGAGAGTAGCCAACAGTACACAACAGTAACAGCAGCTTATTAGAGGTAGCACATATAATATCTCAGTCATTGAACTCCTCATCCCTCTTATAACAAATTGTTGGGGGTTTTATTTCTGAGACAAAACGTAAACATCTGCATTTTCCGAGACAACTGTTACTTTTCTTCAAATTTCCTGGTCAAATCCTGAAATTCAAGGACGGCAAGCAAACCTGGACTCACAGTATGATATAAACTAGGTCTGTAAATTCTTCAACAGTACGCCTTGAGGTAAGGCATTTTGCACAGTTTTCGCTATCCAACCAGCAGTGACTGGATATCTGAGTTTGTTAGATCAGGCAAAAAGGAGTCTGCAGAAGACTAGCATCCTACTCAGAGAGAAGTGAACTATTGATATCATCTGTTTAACACCACAGAAACCAAAACAAACTCCAGCTGTGAATTAAATGAATTTTTTTTTCATTTGTTATGCCAATTTAGGTCCAGTTATAATTCTCAGCTACAGATAATTATCATTTATAAAACTACAACATTGCTTAAAATATGCACACAAAAAAAAAATGAGTTGAAATTCACAACTGATTCAAAAGGATTATGTAATCTTTACAAACTTACCAAAACAATGAAGTCCATATCTTACATATCTCAATGTATGTCCTCTCATACTACATCCATGGAACGAATTAGACATGACAGAGAACACAAGAGCTGCTTTATGGAGCAACTTGTGTTTCAAAGCTGGATGCCATTCATCAGAATCTGATTCAGTGTTACTCGTGCTTTCAGTTTCAGTCTCTTGGGTGATATTGTCAGGTTTGGGAGATGTTTTGCTGGACTGTTCATTGTTGTTCTTTGGATGGATTGGAGAGTAATGGAGAGGGATTGGAACAAAAGGTTTGGCAAACCGAAGCTGATCTCTTTCAACATCAGCAGCACATTGGGGACTAGACACAGTGGCTGAAGGACTAGATGCTCTGTCTCGTCCATTGAATGGCATCTTGGATTTTCTGGCTAAATCTCTGTCGATTAATTCAAGTCCCTGTGAGATTTTAAAATGGGCAAACCTTTTAATGAGTGGTGTTATGTGACACTAAATAAACTAAAGATAAATTTTAAAGATCTTGACTTTTTGTTCAATATCCAACTTTATTTTATTTCAATTCTTTCGTTACATTTTAAAGTTTCAATAATTTCTGCAATTGTTTCTGGTGGATTAGTTGATTCCATTGTAGAAAATCCAAAATATAAGATGAGGCAGACATTAAAAAACAAGTTTTCGATAAATATATGTTAAAAGGTACATCAAAACCAAAAAACTATGAAAATGTGATTAAACTTCTTCATGGCAATCCATCTCATTTGCTAGAATTGCCTATTGCAAAGCATTGAAAACTTTCAAATATGCAGTAAAATCTTTTATAATTTGTAAACAAACAGCAAAGCAAATGAATCAAATGAATGAACTTCTCAATTTGGTCAAAACTGAAGTGTGAAGATTTAAGGGTTTTACGGAGCTTGCAACACTTTTAGGCAATTTCAATACCATAAAATGGAATAAGATGTAAATTTTTAAAAATATAGATTTGCAAATAAAAGCATCCGAGTAAAAGTGAGACAAAGGGAATTTGTTCAAATAGGGAACAAAAGTAAATTTCAAGAGCAATCAATGTGGTAAGTTTAAGATCACCTTAAAGTCCCATCCAGACACAAGCACAGAATCAGACTAGGAGGAAAATACTTAAATGTTGAGCAAAATATCCTATTCAAAACAAACAAAAAACTATAACAGTACACATGAGAGATGGTTAACAAGTTTTAAAAAAATATCATCACCCAAAATAAATTTGTTTTTGTTAAAGGTTAGGACTCCTGGAAGAGCCAGGATAAAACAAAGGAATCCCATTCCAAGACGAGGACAGAAGGCAACTTTGTTGCTTTTAAGGGTTTTACGGCACTTAGGCCATATCAGCACCAGTAAAAAGGAAGAAAATGGGATAGTAAAAGGTTCTAGAATTACGATTTAAGTACCCAAGATAAATAAGACAAAGGGGAATGGTACAAATAGGGAATTAGGTGTAGATTCCAAGAACATGCCATCAATGTACTTAGTTTGAGACCACCTAAAAGTTCATCAAGACATGAGAACAGGACCCACTAAGAGGAATACACCCAAATGCTTACATTATACATTCAAAACAACAAAATTAATACATAACAGAGAGAAAATTTACAAAGAAAAAAATATCACCTCCCAAAACAATAACTATACATTTGACTGTTTCCCTCCCAGCCAAGGAATCCGACAAGGGCCAGGACAAAACCAAGTAATTTCATTCCAAGACAAAGACAGAAGGCAAATTGGTAAACAGATATAAAGGGATAGAAGACACAGTTAGTGCCACCCCACCCACCATGGGAGGTCAGGAACCCCATCCAGAACTTAGGAAAGGAAAACATACAGAGGGATAGAAGGCAAAGGTGACCACCTCGCCGCATCCATGGGAGGTCAATAGAACCATCCCGGAAATTGAAGAAAAATGGGAAAATTTGAAAATTAAAAATATAATAATAATATTATAGATTTCAAAAATAATTAGAAAATTAAGCAAATTAAAGAAAAGACAATTTAGAATGTCCATCATGGCAGACATCATGTTTTGGTTTTGAAAGAAACTCTTTACCAAGACCAACAGAGAAATATTTTTGCTTTTCAACTAAAATCTGTGGTCTTACAAGAGTGGAATTAACAAATATTAATTTATTTTTTTATTTAGACTCTCTTAAAACCAAATTTTAATCTTCTAATGAGCAGCACTAGACTGCACTATTATCATTGAGCAAACTATACCTTTCTTATATGATCCAGAGCAGTGCGACACCTTTCATCTGTTTCCCCAACAATCCTGTAGGTCTGGATTATATCAAATGATCGTTGTTTTATCACTCCACGAACCATCAGCTCCTTCATCATCACTGCATTTTCATCCTCCTCATCCCATTTCTTTGGATATTTCTGTGGAGGCTTAATAGGATCTGGATAACTTTCCTTCAACGACATGTCTTTTAGACTGACTGTATTTTTTGCACCATCCACCTCAACATTTGTAAGCTTTTCCTTCTGGCTACCGTTATCAGGTTCAGTCGCAGTAGCACCTTGCACATTTGGTCTTGGATTCCTCTCCAGGTAATTATCATCATCACTTTCCTCTGGCTAGAAAAGAAATAAGGAGAAAATGAAACATGGGCACTAGAAAAAAAGGGGACACACAGCCGTTTACTGCTTTCACTTTAGTTCGACAGGTAAATTTTGCCGGACGCTAGTTCATAACAGATGGCGAGTCACGGCCTGTGCCGAAAGGGAGATTGAGCAATTTTTCCTATTTTGATGATTTTTTTCTCAAGTTCAAAGTAGCGTAGTAAAGATGCTATTAGATGTTGCAATAAGATATTTTAGAGTCATAACTAGTGATTTACATACTTTTATTTTTTTGTTTGTTTGTTTGTTGCTTTAGGTCTCTTCCAACACAATTGAGGTTATATGAGAGACCGCTGAAACAAAAAAACAAGCAATCTAACAAAAATAGTACAAATGTAAATCAAAATCATAACCTAAAGATATCATAAGCTATATTATAAATAACCAAGAACAAACAGGCAGAAGATTTACAGAAAAAAAAATATCCCCTGTCAAAAATACAATCACAAACCAAAGAAGCAGGATAGGCTAGTAAAGAGAAGAAGAAACGACATCACTATCGGATCGTACACCCATGCGAACATCATAGGTATATGATTCAAGGGTGATGCTCCCATCCAACCACCAGCATACTTTTATTTGATATAATTTTAGTAGATCATTTGGGGTTAGATTTTATAGGAAATAACCATAAAAATGGGTCAGAAATTTTAATTACTTCAAACGATATAATCAAAAATTACACGGTTATCTGAGTTTATACAAATAAATGAGAAATACTGCAATAATCATCAATATTCACAGAGTAGAAATATATAATCAAAGTCGTTTTGTAATGAAGCATTGTTGAGATATCCGTTCACCTGTACAGCAATATCCTTTTTTGACAGCAATAAAAAAAATGCATGATCACCGAATTGTAGGGGTTTGTTGATCAAATGATCAAAACGAACTGGTTTTAGTAATGGCAATTGACAATTCTTAGGAAAAGATATGTAATATGCATTCCTTTGACATTTGTATAGATCTAAACTATATAATAATAATAATAATAATAATAATAATAATAATAATAATAATAATAATAATAATAATAATAATAATAATAATAATAATAATAATAATAATAATAATAATAATAATTATAATAATAATAATTATAATAATAATAATAATAATGATGATGATGATGATGATGATGATGACGACGATAATAATTACAATAATAAGGATAATAATAATAATAATAATGATAATAATAATAATAATAATAATAATAATAATAATAATAATAATAATAATAATAATAATAATAATAATAATAATAATAATAATAATAATAATAATAATAATAATAATAATAATAATAATGATGATGATGATGATGATGATAATGATCATTTTCATGAAAATAATATAGTGGCTATCACCTAAACGCTTGCTAATTTTGGAAAAACGTAATAATTCCTCTTTAAAATAGCTTTCGAAATGCCCGTTAAAAAAAAAAAAATTGGAATTCGCCTATATGCCCCCCTGACAGAAAGGAAATAAGAAAAAGAAAAAAAGAAAGAAGAAAGAATTTTACTGAATCATTTGCGGCCAAATAATTGACTCATCACCTCCGAGAGTTTTATTTAACTTCCCAACGCCCCAAATTACTATCAATTCATTCAATATAATTTACTCCTCCCCACTCCACGCTCTCCGGCAATTTCCTGCCATGTCCCTCAAACTGCTTTCTTTCCATGGAGCGTCCAATCAGCTTTTTACAATTGCCCATTTCCAATTGGCTGCTGAATAAGGACAATTCTAATTTCAATTGTCCACCAGTCGGTCATCAGCAAAGTCAAGAAAGCTCCTACTCAAATCACACATACCCACGAATATGCTAGGCCTTGTAGACCAGTCACTGGTCTTTGATGTTACACAACCATCCGCCAGATTTGATCACATCGCTTTTGATGATGTCACTCAATATCTATCTTCTTCTCTCAAACCCGTTGACTGTACCACGAGTCAACATAAAAGAGTATCGCGATGAGGTGCGAATCGTGAAGACAGACCTGCCAACCTTCCCAGGATGAAAAGTGTATTCCATGACCCTAAAAAGTGTATTTTTTAGCAAAAAATGTGTATTTTGTTCGCACATGTGGAAAAAAAGTGCGGAATATTCAAAAATTTATATAAAGGCTAACATCAATCCCAAATCAAAATAAACTCTGATATTCATCATTCAAGCAATCTCTAGTGATTACAAAATTATCGATTTATCGAGAAACTAAAACTTAATAGCCATTTAAAATTAGCATAAGGCTCAGAAATTGCAATATCAAAGGAAATGGCTTTCGAAATACTCAAAGAAATGACCAACAGACCCTTAACATGTTGGTAGGATTGATGCTAGTGTCAGTGGAAGACGTGTTGGTTGTTGGAGCGATGGTGCTCTAGTGGTGGTGGTGGTGATGATGATGAAGCTATGGTGGCGGTGGTGGTAGAAGTGATGTGGTGGTGGTTGTGGCAGTGACAATGCTGTGATGGCAGTTGTAGATGTGATGATGTCATGATGTTGATGGTAAGAGATGCTGATGAAGTTGTTGTGATGGTGATATCTGCTAGCCCAGTACATCAGTTATGAGAAAGTTTTGAGATAAAATATCTGGGAGAGTGGTCTTCAATTCAATAGATGACAATTTGCAACAGTAGCAAGATATTTTCCATACATGTTATCTAATGATCCATATCTCTCTCTCTCTCTCTCTCTCTCTCTCTCTCTCTCTCTCTCTCTCTCTCTCTCTCTCTCTCTCTCTCTCTCTCTCTCTCTCTCTCTCTCTCTCTCTCTCTCTCTCTCTCTCTCCTCTCTCTTTCTCTCTCTCTTTTTTTTTTTTTTTTTTTGAGGATTCACTACTACTACTCCTACTATTCTATTATTACTTCTATATACTACTGATACTATTACTTTGGTCAAATGATGGGAAATTTGCAAAGTATGTAATATGAGAGACAAGTTAAATACTTCTAAAATGGTTCTAAAAAATTCATTTTGAACCAAATACCGTTCTTAAAGCTGCCCACTTTGTAATTCAAGACTCGTACAAAATAATAAAGAAAAAAAAAAGATCATTATAAATTTTATAAATCAAAATAGAGTAATTTAGTTATTATAAAGGGAAATAACCCATTTATGTTTAAGTTAATTAGCAATACAGTTTTTAATTGAAGGCTTCATAGTCAAAGATGTTGGTTCAATTAAATTTTCACTTAGAATTTTCTATTTAATAAGTGGCAAAAGTTTAAATGTGGTCTGAGACTATTTAAAGTATAAAACAAGCTTATATGCATAATTCTCTGCAAATCCTCAAAAATGTATGAGAAAAATATTGGTGAAAACCGGCATCATATAAGCAACTGAAATGATAACTATAGTATTAAATGTGATGCACCATTCATTCAGAAACACGGACAACAGTTGGTGTACGACATGTGTGTATCAATGCATCAAATGTATCATCAAGATCATTCACATCACACATCTTTAAAAAAAATCGTATTAAATCCACTAAAATCGTATCCGCGTATTTGGGGTCCAAAAATCGTACTAAAATACGATTAATCGTACTGGTTGGCAGGTCTGTGAAGATGGAATGACGTAGCTGTGTTAAAGTTATAGGTTCAAAGTTCAATTGTCAGAGAGAACTGATGAGAGATCAAACTGAGGTGGTAAAATGAAAATTATTTCGCGGTAAAACGTTGCATAAATTAGTTTTATGTACACCAACACACACACCCACACACACACACACACACACTTACTCACTCTCTCTCTCTCTCTCTCTCTCTCTCTCCAGTGCTGCGACAAAAAAAAAGGACGCCGACCAGATAGCTAATACTAATTAAGATGGAAATTTGTTGAAAACGGTCTGCTTATTGAACAACCAAAGCATCGTGGATAACAGAAATGATCATTTGTGAATCAGTTGAAACCAGTGTCCACGGGAACGAAGAAGAAGAAGAAGAAACCAGTGTCCTAAGTTGAAACACGTGATATCGATGTAATACTAATACTAGTAATAATCATAAAATATCAGTGTATTTATCTTACTCTTGATCACCACTGTAATAATAACAATATTATTATTAATAATAATAATAATAATGATAATAATAATAATAGTAAAAAATAAATAATATCCATTTTTGACAATAAAAAATCGTGATAAACGCATTGAAAAGGACGGGAGGGGGGGGGGGGAAGGATTAATGATCAGATAATCAAAATGAACTGTTATTTTAAAATAAATAGACAATCAAAGGTAAAAATAAGTTATAAGTATTCCTCTGGACTTTGTATAGATCTTAACATATTTTTATACTTTTTATTAACATACGTAACACCTCACGATTATTTTAAGGAACAGCTGATTGTTACATGTCACAGAAACAGCATCTAATTAATCAACCAACGTTCCGGTTTTTTTTTCACCGGTGGAACTTCACTTGCTAATTCTGGAGCAGTTTGCATGAAATGTTTTTTAACCACATATCTCATTTGAGCCCTTTCACAATTTATTCGGCAGAATCCATTTGCATTGAGACAATGCTTGTTTTCAGTATGACCATTCATCTGATTAAAGAAATAAAATCATTAGTTATTATTGATATTGATGATGATGATGATGATGATGATGATGATGATGATGATGATGATGATAATAATAAGAAGAAGAATAATTGTAATAATAAGAGTTATAATAATATTATTGATTGTTAGTAATAATACGATAGTGATCGCCTAGATGCCTGCTAATAATAATAACGTAATAATTTTCCTTTAAAATATAGTTCTAAATGCCCGTTATTCAAAATGGAATCCGCCTATATACCCACTCTGAAATATTTTTAGTAAAAATAAGATAGAGAAAGAAGTTTACTGTAGCATTTGCGGTCAAAAAAATTGATTTATCACCGGTCCGGTCTGTGAGAGTCTTATTTGACACCCAGACAACGCCCCAAATTTACTCCAACTCTCCAGCAATTACATTCCATGACCTCCAAACTGATTTCTATCAATGGAGCGCCAATCAGATGTTTACAATTACCCATTTCCAATTGGCTGCTGAAAAAGGACAATTATAATTTCAATCGTCCACCAGTCGGCCATCGGCAAAGTCAAATAAGCCCCTCCCACTCAAATCACATATCCCCTCGAATGTTCGGCCTTGTAGCGCAGTCCACCGGGCTTTTGATGTTACACATTCATCCGCCACCTTTGATCACATCGCTTTTTGATGATGTCATAATATATCTATCTACCCTCTTTTCTCACACCCGTTGACTGTATCAACGGGCGATGTAGAAGAATATCGAGGGAAGGTGCGAATCGTGAAGACGGAATGGCAAATCGGTGTGAAAGTTATAGGTTCAAAGTTGAATGCAATAAAAATCGTTCCGTGCTAAAAATGTGCGTATATGAGTTGTATACACACACACACACACGCTGCCCCCCCCCCCCCCCCCCCCCTCCCTCTCTCTCTCTGAGTGTGTGTGTACTACTACTACTACTACTACTGCTACTACGCTTACTAATATTACTGCGCTGTCATCATCAACATCATCATCATCATCATCATCACCATAAAACAACAACAACAACAACAACAACGTTATCATTACCATTGGACTCGTGTTCTTATGTCTGAATACGGGAGTATTTTGTTAGCCAACAAAGAATTAGACAAGATGTGTTTACACATTCATTGTGCAGAAACCTATCATTACAAATTGTTGAAATGAATGCTATATTAAAAGTAGATTATTACTCTTATATTTACTACCATGTGTTAGGGTAACAAAACTCAGATAACATCAATTTGAATTTTTTAAACAATTAAAAATATTTTTCAGGTTAATTTTAAATAGAAAAATATACATTTTTCAAGAAAGAATAAAGTATACTCACCACTTCTTGATATCAATGAAAATAATTGCGTCTTGAAGATGAAAATGTGGCCGTTATATCCATATAAAATAGAAAAATATAGAAGAAGTGTATGGTCAGCAATTGCAGTGTAAAAATGAACGATTTTACGAAATCTGTCCTATAGCCTGACTGACAATGAAATCCAAGCGGTGCATTCTACCCGCAGGGATAAATATAGGCCAGTTCTCACGTTCTGGACATCTGTTATGACGTAACCACACGGTGGTCTCCCCCTCACCGACGGTGGGTCGTTCCCATTGGGGGTGAGGCGGTAGAAAACTAAAGTGAAAGATTTCTAGTGTAATAAACAGCTGTGGACATGATTTCTATTAAAGACCTTACAGTACAAGAAGCTCAGAGTACCTGCATTTAATAATAATGAATGACTCATCTTTCAGGACATCAAAATTATTCTTTGTATGGATGTAATTTAAATTTTACCTTTTGAATTAAATAATGTTGACGGAGGCTACTGTTTACAAATTACCAAATTAAATAAGGAATATTGACATAATATAATATGCAAACTCATTTCATGTGATAATTTTACTGATGTTAAATTTTCCATTTGTTTTACACAGATTGAGCTGAGAGGCAAATTAATTTCATAATCTGAATCAATTCCTATTCAAAAGGCCTATTATAATAAATTTTTAGAAATAGTCTATAGGTGATAAAGGTAATGATATAAAAAATATAAGATTCTTGAACTCGAATTTCGAACAATTCCCAAGGCTGCAGCTGACTTTGGGGACAAGCATTGGGAACAAATCTGAAATTTCAAAATCAGGAGTTCAAAAATCTTATTACTATACACCTCCAAAATGACCTGGACTATATCGATTTTAATCAAAATGCAATTTTTACAATGATTGATTCTTGAATTTAATAATTTAACGATTTGACATTAAGAATCATAATTGTGGTCAGGATAGGCATCAAAATCTATTTTTAGTAAACGCAAGATGCATGCCATAAAAACTATTTATTGAAACTTCACATTTTTTTATCACAATATTTTTGTTGTTATAGTATAATACAGGAGTGAGAATGACTGGTCACAAAAAAGGAGGAAATTTTTCATGGTGAAGAAAATGACCTATCCATGCGACCATAACCTATAAATTTGAATTTCACTAAAATTCACTGAGATGTGATCCAAAATTTGTCTCGCAGCAATTTCTAACACGACTTGGTGGAATTTCAAAAGTTGAAAAGTGTAATTACAACATTTCGTAGTTGTAGTAAGGATGATGATGTAGTGGTGGTTGTAGTAGTAGTAGTGGTGGTCATATGGATGATTGTGTGGTGGTGGTTGTAGTAGCTGTGGTAGGAATGATGATGTGGTGGTAGTTGTAGTTGTAGTAGTAGTGGTGGTAGGGATGATGTGGTGTTATTTGTAGTAGTAGTGGTGCTAGGGATGATGGTGTGGTGGTGGTGGGGGGGGGGGGGGGGGACTTCTCTACCAGAATAATCTATGTACTGACCTTATGAATTCTATATTTTAAAATAGAAGAAAAGAGAAATCAAAAGAAAGGCAATGGGAAAGAGGAAAAAAAGAGAGAAGAGAGAGAGAGAGAGAGAGAGAGAGAGAGAGAGATAGAGAGAGAGAGAGAGTGAGAGATTAAAAAGGCAACAGGTACCGACAACAGAGAAAAAAAATCCAGACCCATTTGTCTCTCCCCTTCTCCTTCAACCATCAACTAGCTAATAAAAGAACACCACTGGTCCTCTGTGTCAACTGTGACATCTGGTGTCATTCTGTCTGGCCCGACGTCATAAAAACGGGACCGTCACCAAATTTCACAAGACTGAACACAGGTGTCAAAATATGACATAAGACATAATGGTGATTTTGTGGGTTTGAGGAAAATGTTTGACACAGCATATTTCTGAGAAATTCTCAAAATCACTTTATTTATCCAAAACAAATTTGAAAAAGGAGGAAATGTGATGGGGATGGGCGGAGGCAAACTACCATTTAGGCGGAAGATTCTCAGCCCTGATAAAAAAAGCAGGTTTTTCCCAAAATAAATGGGATGTAGTAATTGACTAAGTGGTCTTGTGGTATGACTCGCCTTTGGATCAAAAATTCCAAGGTTTGAGTCTCGCTCTAGGTGGCGCCTGGTTGAGTCCTTGGAATAGGCTATTTACTCATCTTCTCTCATTGTACTCATGTATAAAAAAAAGTACCTGGTCGTTAAAAGTGTTGTTTGTCGGAAAAAAATTGTATTGCCCAACGAATGTCATGTCTTGTTCTACATGCTAAGTTTTGCTGACAGCTGGGGACATATATAATTGCTCCTTTTTTAGGTTTTTTTAAAATTTTAAATGATAACTTTCCATGCATATTTGAGAGAGAGAGAGAGAGAGAGAGAGAGAGAGAGAGAGAGAGAGAGAGAGAGAGAGAGAGAGAGAGAGAAGTAGAAAGAGGGAGAGAGGGAGAAAGAGAGAGAGAGAGAGAGAGAGAGAGAGAGAGAGAGAGAGAGAGAGAGAGAGAAGTAGAAAGAGGGAGAGAGGGAGAAAGAGAGAGAGAGAGAGAGAGAGAGAGAGAGAATTAGAAAGAGGGAGAGAGATAGATAATGCTCACCTGATCATTCGCTTTTCCTTGTGGATCCCAAATATCCCTTAGAGATTGATCTGGTACCCATAGATCTGCTAACATGAAATGAGCATTTGCACAGACCTGAAAAATGACGTTAAAGAATGTTATGAAATTAACTTTTAAAGGCCCCTTCATCCTCTGGTAGGCCTGGAGGCACCAAATCTCAGTCTACAAATGACTCTTGCATGTCATTTGTTTGAAAGTCCACATTAAAATTAAAAAAGATCAATGAACCTCATCCTCATTGCTAAAAACACTGTAATATCTGGATTGTCAATATTCACTAGGTAGATGATTGTATAACAATAACAATAATAATATTAATAATAATAATAATAATAATAATAATAATAATAATAATATAATAATAATAATAATAATAATAATAATAATAATAATAATAATAATAATAATAATAATAATAACAATAATAATAATAATAATAATAATAATAATAATAATAATAATAATAATAATAATAATGGACTCCTATAGAGTGCATGGTATCCTCAACCGGAGGCTCTTGGCGCTTTACATCAACACAAAGTAATATTAAAGAAAACGCATGACATGAAAAAAAAAACAAAAAAAAAAACAAAAGAAATATTTTCGAGGATTTCTTGAATACAGTCAATGATTTGGACTCCCGGATGCTCTGTGGAATGGTTTCCATACAGATGGACCAAAATGAGAAAAGGACCTAGTTCCCACCTTTGTACGAATGAAAGGGATAGCCAAACGGGTGGTGTGATAGCCAAACGGGTGGTGTCATTAGAGGAACACAAAGATTGGGTGGTTAAATATTTCTTCAGGAGTTCTGTAAGGTAGGGAAGGGGAAGTATTTTCCAAACAGCGATAAATTATGACACATGCTTTGAATTTGACCCTTTTCTTAACAGGAAGCCAGTGTAATCTTTGAAGCAGAGGTATGGCAGAATCAAACCTCCGCTTTCAAAAGACCAATCTGGCAGCATTATTTTGGACCATCAGCAGCTGCCTGAGCTTATTTTCCTAAACATCAAACAGATCATTACAGTAATTACAAGAGCTGTAACCTAACAATAATAGCCTATTAGGACAATAAAGATTATTATTATTATTATTATTATTATTATTATTATTATTATTATTATTATTATTATTATTATCATTATTATTATTATTATTATTATTATTATTATTATTATTATTATTATTATTATTATTATTATTATTATTATTATTATTATTATTATTATTATTATTAATATTAAATAAAAGAAACGACTATCAGTAGTGATATAGGGGATTAGAGAGAAAAAGGTTTTTGAATAAATCACAGGGAAGGCCAGAGGAAAGGCAAAACACCTAAACTTTACAAAGGTAAACAATCTTTCGACACAAATACAGGAGAATAAAAACCCACACTATGATTCATACCTTCACAAAACATGTGCAGGTGTCATTGTTAGCAAAGTGGTTCATTCTTATGCTGTATTATGTGAATGTGAAAATTAGTTATTCAGCTTTATCATCAAGCCATGACCTTGATAAATGGCCTGTTGGTGTTTCTACTTTCATCCCAAATATTTTACATTAATTATTATCATGGTGTTCAACAAAAAATCTTGAAATTTTCTCATCCATTACAGAATATTCTCCCTCCTATCAAGAAAGTCGAGGACAAAGAGTACAGTCCTCCCTCCCCCTTTAATTTTGTAAATTTGAAGTAATGGTCAGAAAATGGAACATGCTTATAAGCTGAGTACTTTTCTGTGCGATTGGTTATAAAAGGGTAAGTTTATATAGTAAGAATTCTGTTATGCGCCCTAAGCGTGCTTATATCCGAAGACCACAGTAATAGTAAAAAGAACAACAATAACAGCAGCAGCAGCAGTTGTAGTAGTAGTAGTAGAAGTAGGTCATTTATATGGTGCCTAACCTAAAAAGTGGCTCTGAGAGGCTGGAACACACCAAAAAAAAAAGAGAAAAAAAAAAGTTTCATTTCAATTTACTCAACTCAGCTACAATCAACTCACCTCAGGATGCCGTTCTGCATCCAACAGGTGTAAACACTTTTGAAGCATTGAACGGCATGTGGCAATTTTCTTTTCTCCTCGACCTTTGACATTACGACCAACATTATAGCATAAAAGTCCAACAGGTACTGTAAAAGGGTTGTCATCTTTTCTTAAGTCCTTCCTGCAGTATTCAGTCAAGTTGTAGAGTTTAACCGTGTCATCATCAGGACCTGGAATTGAGCAACTTTCAATAATCAAGTCTATTGGTAATTGACATTTAGCATCCTGAACTTTAAAAGTTTTTAATTTAAGTAATCTTAACACATTGAACTGAAGAAAATGAGTGAATAACTTAAAAACGTGAGTTTATAGGATTGGTAATTTTTTATTTTTTTTAAATCTTTTTTTTTGGTAATAGAAGAGCTCTAAATATAGACAATGTGCTAACAACCAATGATCAATGGTGAACATTTTTTGTGACCCCTTTTCCCCGACAACAGCGAAGGGTCCTATTTAATCACGATCTGTCAAAGGGCACTTTGCAATAGACTAGCTTTCAATCCAGGAATGACAGGCTATTGATACTATCTACTTCAAGGTGTACAAGTGAACTAGTTGAACTAATGGCTCATTGAAATAGCAAATTTTTGTTATGAATACAAAAGAAGAGAAAGGAAAGCAATTACTTTTGTAGAGCCAGTAGGTGTTTCCCTCCACAACAGCTTTGTTTCTGATGAATGAAAACACATTACGAGCCAATTCCATCACCTCATCAGGCTCAAATCGGGAATTCTCCATATTTGGAATGTCTTCTGTGCGCAGGATTTCATATTTCTGGTAGTTCAAAAGAAAAATCAAGATACAACAGAGGGTCAAAGCCTTCTTGGGTCTAATTTTAACAAGGATAGTTAAAATTATGGAGATCAATGGTCAATAAAGTAAGCTGGCACATATTGATAGCCAAAGACATAATATGGAAATTCCTGTGACTAACTATGACTGATGATGATGATGATAATGATGATGATGATGAAGGAAACGGTAATGGTGATAAGGAAGAAAATTACTTATGATGATAATTAAGACAATGAGGCAACACTGATTTAGAATGGATGACTGGATATTGCTTGGTTTCAATGAAACTATCCTGCAAATTTACCAGCTCCATACAATTTTACTACAATTGCAATGGCTCACCACTGGCAATTGTAAAACTTGGTCAATGAGGCAATTCATGAGTGATGCACTTCTTTTGTTTAAAAGAATTAGTGACTTCTATTTGTTGGCATTGACATGGAAACATTATCATCAACTCTAAAATTAAGCAATGACTACTATGGCCTTGAAGCTGGCAAATGAGAGGGACTTGTAAAAATTAAATGACAATCGCCATTAATTGAAAATGAGATTTAAAATACAAATATTCAGGTTTGAAAAATGACTTTATCATTAAAAAGTGCAAACAATTGGAACAAAGTTATTTATAATTACATAGTGACAAGATGTGTAGCTGGCTCCTTCCTCGAAATTAAAAGTAGACTCAAATTTGCTGAATAAATGAAAGAATATTGAACAAGCAAGCTACTCTCTGATTGTTTAGGTTTCATTCAAATAGAAGTACAGGATGATTCAGATTTAAGATCATAGTTTGTGAAAGATCAAGATCTAAATAATTGTTCAAATCAGTTAAACAACGTCTGAGGAGGAACCATACAAAATTAATACCTGAACAAATCCATTGATGTGGTATACCATGGCTACCTCTGGGACATTACTCATCAGATTGTCGAGCCAGTAGTCCAAGCCAGTTAGAACGCTGACAGGGGGTGAGTCTCGTAATCGCAGGCTGATGCAAGGCGACTTAGAATCAGTTCCAAAAATCGGAAGCTCACTGTCCACCAACATACTTCCATCATAAAACTTCCAAATACTTTCATGATGAAACCCTTTCAAATCCTTATGTTTGAAAATTGAGAAGGGTATATATACAGATTATTCAAGAACAATCTCCATGCAAGTTTTAAAAAAATAAAAAACCACCACTGAGATTTATAGAAATGTTCAATAATTTTCATATGAATTTTGTTTTGTTTTTTGTTTACGAATACAATAATAATAAAATTATAAAATAATGCCAAAAGGCTAAAAAAAGGTTTAAGTCAATTTACACATACAAAATTACTTTCAATATGAGTGGAGTGAGAAAGTAATTGAGATTGTTGACTGTGGTTATGAAAGGAAAGAGTTAGAATGAGGCTATACATTATTTACAAGTCTGATGACCCAAACTATTAATGGTCTTATTAGTAAAATAAAATAATGCAATACCATATCAATTACAATAAAGTTAAATTCAGCCCATAGTTGCATTCAGATTATAAATTTGGAAATATGTACACGTGAAGTTCATAAAAAAAATGAAAGGAAATGCCCTGGTTAAGTACACTCTTGCCTCTGAACCTGTATAAGAATAATTCAAGTGGTGGCTGTTGCAGCAGTGGTATTGAAAATGTACACATAATCTCTCAAAATCTACAAGTTTTCTTTCTTTAATGAAGTACAATACGAGAAAAAAAATTGGTACAGTAATCTAAATAAAAATTCTCAAAATTTCTTGGATAACAGTATTTTTACCTAGCAGAGCATGGGCATTCATATTCTTTACCTGCTTTTCTTCTTCAGTTTGATGCATGTTGATAGGTGCCTCCTTGCTATTTTCAAGGATGGTACAGGCATTATTGGCAACACTGGCAGTTATACTGTAGGATAAAAATTTATAAACTCAAAATATCAATTCTATCATAATATGTACTACAGGATGCAAACATTATTTATAGCAATAAACATCACAAGACAAATACAAACCACAAAAATTTGTACACAACATGGAAATTATCCAAAATCTAATGATTATATAACCTTAAAGAATTACCAAGTTTATGGCAATAGAAAATCAAAGGATTTGTCTTCTGTCTTGCATTTTATTTGATATAGTTGTATACAGTCGACTCCGGATAAGACAATGCCCAGGGGAACAGAGAAAAAAATCAACTTAACCGGAGTGTAACCAAATGAGCAAAAATGCTGTGAACAAAGCAAGCCAATCCAGAATATGTCCCTTCATGTCGCCCTTTTCGCTGACGTTGCTTGGTCGCGTTGAATTGACAACAGAAGCAGAGGTCCCTGCAGTGGACATCAGAGGTTCCTACCCCCAATAGCCCCAAAGAGGAATCAGAATACATAAAACGCGGAATTTGAGATCAAAAAGCGGAATCAACTTACTGTTATTGATTATGACATGCTTTGCAACAGAAAATGTAATAGACAATCCAAAAGTACTCAAATGATAAAATATAAAATGTGTAAAAATGTGCAGATTGTGTAAAGACTAAAAAGGGGGTCAAATAATAATAGAGGACACACAGGTCCTGGCAGTCTCAGAGTCAGAGCAAAGCATTAAACGGATGGATTTAACCTTGTCAGGACCCTAATCTCAACACAGGACTTATCAAACAAACGCGCTTGCCAGCACACAAATACACAGGGCTAAAATGAAATAGGGAAAGAAGCTGACCTTACTCAATAATATTAAATGGGTCATTGACCTCATATATTGGAGTAAACATAATAATACTTTGGTCAACCACCCTCCCAAAAATATAATATATAAAAATATAACTTTGAAGGGACGAGATACACAAAATGTATGTTGATTGACCATAGTTGCTGACGAAATAAGCCATAGCTCAGTTTTTTGTTTTACAAGAGATTTTTTATTTTATTTTCCTTGATTGGAAAGCTGAAAAGCAGAATGTTTGCCTTGAATGCAGAATGTAGACCAATTAAGTGGAATTATTCTGCGAAAAGCGGAAGGGTAGGAGCCTCTAGGTCAAGGTCATGCTTCTGGTATGCCAATTTCCTCTGCAATGATTTTTTCTGTCCCATACCAGACTTTTAAACTGCATCGATCAGCTGGATCTTTCTTTTCAGTGCTAGGTTTGCCATTGTAGTTGTAGACTTGACTTGAATTCTTGATAAAATTGATACTAATTAAGAGGCCCATTACATAGGATGGCCTGGGATTAGAACCAAAAAGTTGCGACAATGTAAAATGTGAGATGGAGCAATCAGAGTTATTTGATACTGCTAATGTACATTGAGCATGGGCATCAAGCAAACCACCTACATCACATCGGTGTGCGCCAATCGTTCGCGGATACTCTTAACCATTGAAAATTCTTACTGGTAGCTTTTTTAACTGTTGGAAATACTTTTTATTGTGGTCATGAGTGATAAGAACATCGACTTAAGCGACATCGACTTATGTGGATTTTTTTCTTTTTTACTAATGTTATATAGGAAGAAGGGGGAGGGACCAAGGAAAAAAATCGGTAAAAATCGACTTAAACAACGTCGACATATCTGGAAATTATTCTTAAATGTAAGAATAAAAGGTTTACAGCTTGTATTATAGGAGAAATTTATAAACTGAATTAATACATTATCTTTCAAAGTATTGATGCATAGGAAGAGTGCTTCCATTCATTTATATAATTATTGAGTACAAAATAAGTAACCAACCTGTGTCTGATGAGGTTACGGTACATCAAATCTGACAACAATTCTTTCTTTGGCGAATTCAATGGTATTAATGACTAAAAGGGAGGAAAATGAATGAAAAGAATTGGAAATTTTGGCAAATTGGGAAATTTAATGTTAACATTCAGCGGGAGTGGATGCTTTAAGTCAAAGAAACTGTCTTTATCCCCCTTCATTCATATTGTGACAGAAATTCGAATTTCACCTCAACGTTAAAAGAGTCAATAAAATTAACAAATTGTTTCAGTGAATTCTAAGTTACAAGCATAATAACCAATTCAAAGTACTAAATCAGTTATAAAACATCTTCAACATTATACGCACCATTGTGTAAAGTCACATTCTCATTTCTTTTTGGTGGTTTTACGGCACTTGCAACACTTTAAGGTCATTTAGTGCCAGTAAAAAGGGAAATGAAAGGGGAAAATATTTAGATCTGACGTTAAAAGCAATAAAGAAAGTTGACATGAGGAGCTGCTTCAAAAAGGGAACAGAAGATTACATGAGCAATCTATCAATGTACCTACCTTGACATTATTGAAAATCCAATCCGGACACAAACAAAGGATCTCACTATAAAGGATACACTCAAATGTTTACAAAACAGTATACTCAAAATTAAAAACGATAGTATGTAACAGACAGATGATTTACATTCAAAAAATATCTTTCAAGAAAAGGAACTTAATTCAACTGCCCCGTCTAAGCTAAAGATCCCTGTCAGGATCAGGAAAAGAACCCTGAGATATGTCAATCCAGAACAAAGCCGAGAGCATTGTGAAAATGAAAACAGATATAGCAGGGAAACCTCAACACCCACTATGGGAGGTCAAAGGGCTCCAAAATCCATAAATTTATGAATTCTTCAGAATGAACCATTGTGAGTTGCATCTTATAAAATTAGAAAGAGAGAGAAAAGCTAATATTTTGATGCTGCAAAATCTTGCTTTAGAATGAAACTCATCATATCAATAACAATACCGACAATGATTATAAATTAAAATTTTACCAAATAAATTTGATTTTTGGTTGCTGTGCAATTATCACCCCAATTCAAAGTCAGAATGTACAGAAAGCATCTACATACAGTGGACTCCGGATAAGACGATGCCCAGGGGAACCGAGAAAAAAATCGACTTATCCGAAAATCAACTTAACCGGAGGGTAACCAAATGAGCAAAAACTCATTTGAACAAAGCAAACCAATCTAGAATAAGTATGTCCCTTCATATCGCGCGGTCTCTGTAGTGGTCGTCAGAGGTTACCCCCAATAGCCCCATAGAGGAATCAGAATACATAACAATCGGAATTTGAGATTTTAAAAAAGCGGAATCAACTTATTGTTATTGACTATGACATGCTTTGCAACAGAAAATGTAATAGACAATCCAAAAGTACTCAAATGATTAAAAATAAAAAATGTGTAAAAATGTACAGAATGTGTAAAGACTAAGAATGGGGTCAAATAATAATAGAGAACACACAGGTCCTGGCCGTCTGAGAGCAAAGCATTGAATGGATGGATTTAACCTTGTCAGGACCCTCCTCCCCCCACCCCCTCCCACATACACACACCTAATCAAGCAAACGCGCGTGCCGGTACACACACACACACACACACACACGGACACAGGGCTAAAATTAAATAGGGAAAGAAGCTGACCGTACTCAAATAATATTATTACCGATTGAAGCCAACATATAATATTACCAAGGTCATTGACCTCACGAATCGGAGTCACAATAATAATAATAATACTTCGGTCAACCCCCCTCCCAAACATAAAATATTATCCGACATCAGCAGCACACACTTTGAAGAGACTAATCAGACATACAAAATGTGTGTTGATTGACCATAGGAGATGACGAAATAAGCCATAGCTCACTTTTTTTTCGCTAGAGATTTTTTTTTTTTTAATTTTCCTTGATGGGAAAGGTGAAAAGCGGAATTTTTGCCTTGAATGTGAAATGTATACCAATTAAGTGAAATTATTCCGCGAAAAGCTGAAGGGTAGGAGCCTCTAGGTCAAGGTCATGCTTCTTGTAAATCGTCGAGACAGAAATAGCTGGTATGCCAATTTCCTATGCGATGATTTTCTGTCGCATGCCAAACTTTCCAAATGCATCGAATCTTGAATCTTCCTTTTCCGCGATAGGTTTGCCATTGTAGTTGTAGACTTGACTTGAATTATTCTTGATAAAATTGATACTAATTAAGAGGGCCATTACATAGGATGGCCTGGGATTAGAACCAAAAAAAAAAATCTTGAACTTGAAGTTGCGAGAATGTAAAATTTGAGATGGAGAAATTAAAGTTATTCAATACTGCTCATGTACATTGAACACGGACGTCAGGCAAAGCACCTACATTACATCGATGTGCGCCAATCGTTCGCGGATATTCTTAACCACTTAAAATTCTTACTGGTAGCTTTTTTAACCAATGGAAATACTTGTTTATTTGTGATTTTTTTGTAGTCATGAGTGATAAGAACATCGACTTAAGCGACATCGACTTATGTGGAGTTTTTTTTTTTTTTACTAATGTTGTATAGGAAGAAGGGGGAGGGACCAAGAAAAAAAATCGACTTAGGTAAAAATCGACTTAGGCAACGTCGACGTATCCAGAGTGCACTGTAATTGTAAACACCATTCAAAAATTGGTGATTATTTCCGTAGATAATTTTTTTTTTCACACGAGCCTCTGCTAAAGGAATGTCAGTAAAAAGAATAGGAATCAGGTAAACCTGTCCATTTTACTTACAGAAGTGTCCTTTTTGTTGACATATCTTTGAAAAAAGTCATTCAGCCATCGCCACTGCTCCTGTAAAATAAGTTTAAAATATCAGATAAATAATTTTAGAAAACTGCTTCATTTGGTGCTGCTAATAAAATGTAGAGAGATGTGAAATAGACCCATGTTATCCCCAGGACATTAACAGACCTGCCTACTTCTACCAAAATATTCGTAAAATTACAAATTTTGGCTCCATTGCAGAGCAAAATAAGCTACTCAAATTGAACAAATCTTATACTTAGTCACATAGTGTAAGGACTTTGATACTGTGGGAAAGTGTTTGTTGTTGTGTTTCAATGTTTGTTGTTATTTGGCTATTGAGTTGTTGTTGTGAATTGTTTTCATGTTGGGTAACCTTGGGTGTCACTGTGAGTTCCATTCATTGTTGTGTGTTGTTTCTTCCTGTGACTATGAGTTTGTGATGTCACAATGGGTATAAAAACGGAGTTGCATTCATTTCGAAACTGATAATGGATTGTTGATTTAAATTAGTCAAGTGTTGACTCTTGATTTTATTACCAGACGGACTATTCGCGCGATGCTTGTTGTTGTGTTTCAATGTTTGTTGTTATTTGGCTATTGAGTTGTTGTTGTGAATTGTTTTCATGTTGGGTAACCTTGGGTGTCACTGTGAGTTCCATTCATTGTTGTGTGTTGTTTCTTCCTGTGACTATGAGTTTGTGATGTCACAATGGGTATAAAAACGGAGTTGCATTCATTTCGAAACTGATAATGGATTGTTGATTTAAATTAGTCAAGTGTTGACTCTTGATTTTATTACCAGACGGACTATTCGCGCGATGCCTTGATACATGGCATTTTAACCACCCATATATGTCCTTTACATATATAGAGAACGCCCACTTCGGTGGAGACTTTTTCTTTATTATTTCCTATAATTTACCTATAATAACCCTGCCATTTTTAAAGTGTATGGTAGCACTCATTGCACAGGAATTAGCTTCTTCCAGGTAAAGAGTTCTTGTAAACAAATCAGAATTATGGATCTAAAAACTTGTTTCATCTGATTATGTTGTAAGTAAAGCGCCTTGAATTGAATTCCCCTGGTCTAGCTGTGTTTTATTATTGCTTAACCAGAGAGAAAAGCTGCAGTTATGCAGTTTTACAGCCATTTATAGGGGTCGGCAATTATTTTTGGACTGGCGAAA
This sequence comes from Berghia stephanieae, assembly GCF_034508935.2. Lineage (NCBI taxonomy): Eukaryota > Metazoa > Mollusca > Gastropoda > Nudibranchia > Aeolidiidae > Berghia > Berghia stephanieae. The sequence goes on from NC_088361.1 coordinate 71,456,996, forward strand.
TTACGATCTCAGCTAAGCTCAATTTTTTCTTCGAAACTTCCGAGTTCAATTTTTGTTTACTTTTGCCAATAACATTGTGCAAATGTGATTTCCACTCTACAAAATGGAGCAAAATTGGTGAGTACAATTCAATAATTTTACTTGAAAGTGCATGAGGGCTTAATCAACTCTTTTCAGAGAATTAGCCTGGTGAACCATTATTGGGGTCATGGTTTTCACTCCCACACTGATGTCTTGACTGAGATTGGAAGTCAACCATGCATGTGAGCTAAATTATTTGCATGTCTACTTAAATACTTCCCAATATTTGACATCAACAATACTATTTCTATGAATAATATACAAATAATTGGCGCCAAGATTGTTGCTTAACAATCTCACTGTGCTTTTCTAAGCAAAAGGTAACCGTCAGTATCATCTGTCTTTATTTAGATGATGAAAGCTTAGGCAGCCATGTAAAAGTTTTTCTACTCACCAAACACAGAAACCATTTTCCAGCTATACATGCTCCATAAACCCCCTATATATAGAATGTTTCTCTGAATTCTTTACATCCAGACTCTGTTAACATATCCACTTGCCATTGATTGTTTGGGTTTGTTTTTCTTTTTGATTTTTTTTTTTTTTTTTTTTTTTGGGGGGGGTTCATACATATCAAAGATTAATCAATCAATTATTGATGACATTTGAAAATCCGAGCTTCAGTCATGAAAAGAAAAATCAGTTGGAGAATCTGAGGACAAACCCTAGAGAGTATGGACTCTGGTATTCTTAGAATACTCAAAGAGAATCCTCCTTAAGTAAAATAATTTGATATGTATATAATAAATTAATAATATAATACAGCAAACAGATTGGCACATCTATTATCCAAAATTTAATGGGGTTGATTTTTCTCGACAAAAGTACTGAAAAATGAGAACTTGTTTCATTCAATGAGTTGGACAGAGCTTAAATAAAAAATGACATACGGATTCTTTTTTAATCAGGTTCTTATGAACATCAAACTCCTCTAAGAGTAAAGTCTTTCCAAGTCTATGGACCATCAAACTGATATGTGGGGATTTCTGGTATGGCATCTTTAATAAGTCCTTAATATTCTGTAAAAGATAAACATATGTTTAAGCACATAAATAGAACGGAAAAGGGACAAAATCAGCACTTATTATTATTTCTATGTTTAAAGCCTTTTTTTTCCACAAATCTTAATTTCAATATCTCTTTATGAGAGTCCTATTATCTCAGGTCATGAGAGAAAAAAAGCTATGATTCTTTGTGAGAAGATTCGAATCCACGAGCTTTTAATCCAATGGCAAGTGACTGATCACATCCCCACAGGATCTACCTTCATCATTAATTGTTTTACCAGTATACTGACTAATGCTACTGGAAAACTCTTTAGAAAATATAATAGACAGCTTTTATCATAACTTTAGCCACATTCAGTGAAAAAAAAAGGGAGACAGCACTACTCAAAGTCACACAGGACACAATAGAGACCAGTTTGATTCTTTCATGAAATTGGTAGTTCATAGGAAAAAAATAATTGACGTCTTGATTCTCGATTTGCTAAAAAGAAATGCATAAATACCACCTAAATATATTTAAAGGCAGCCTCTCTGAGTACAAACTCTAATCTTAAATATGTTCAATGTCAACTTTGGACATTTTCTCTTTCTTAGTTCCAAACTCTTCAATCTTTAAAAAAAAAAAAGAAAGATATCTTTGATTCTAATTGAGATAAGTGAATAAAATGAATATAGGTATATCACCCACTATATGAATAAAACTGGCTTTAACTGGGTTTTCCTATGGCATCTACGCAAATGACTGATTGACAAACAATAAAACAAAATTCAAATAAAATACCAAATGAAAGCAAATTGCATCTGATCAGGGAATCAACTTGAAGTTTACATAGACCAAACTACGTGAAAAATAGGAACACCTTTTGTAAAATCAGTAACAGGTTACACTTGAAATAATCTAAAATGAAAATTCATATATTCTTGTAATATATGAAAATTTCTAAATTGGACTTCTAAATTGCAACCTTAAAATTTAAAATCTCTACTTTTGATCTCATGAGGGATTGGATTGAAAGAAACATATACATATGCATAGAATTTTGTGCAAATCTTTTAAATGTTAAATTTACATCTGAAGAGAACAAATTGGTGATCAATCACCTTCACAATATGCACTGAGAAAAGATACTTTGCACACAGTTTCTTCATGCTATCGTTTCAGGAATTTTTAAGTTGATTTCCTACCCGATATAGAGCACCATTTTCTTTATCCAAAAATCTTCTAGTGACTAGAAGAGATTATAAAAGTAAAGCACTAGGAATAAAAGCAACGTGTTTATTATGGATAAAGTGCTATATAAATGAAATACTTTTTTGGTTCTTTTGGTTTTAAAATGAATTACCTTTGAGCTAGAGATCACATCAACTCTGCCAACAAGATTCATGTGGTTGTGGGCCAAATTTACACTGAAAAAAAAAATCTAAAGTAAAGAAAATCTGGTTCTTTTAAATCATTCAAAATGTGATGAGGTGATGAGTATGTATGCTCGATAGAGGGGGGAGAGGGGGGGGGGGGGATTTTGAGTCAAAAGCACAATGAAAGAGTAAAGTAGGAATTGATACAAAAGCCTATTAATGCTTCTGTTATAATTCATTTTCAGATCAACTGAACCAGAGGTAAACAGTGTATACACATTAAATAAAATGTATAATAAATCTTCAAAATCTGAATTTTCAAATGACAGCAACAGTACCTAGTAAATGCTGAGAAAGCATTAACAGATGTATTGTTAAATCCGGCATAGCCTTGAAATTTTGTCTTAGCCCAGTCATGAGGCAGGTGATTGAGGTCTGTGTTCAGGCGGATGGTGCTGAATTGCATGGGTACAGGATTTCTCTGCAGTGGGACAATGGCTGAAGGAGTCAGGCTGGACAAAGCATTACTGACTCCTATGAGGGCCTGTAAAAAAAGAGAATATCAAAGTTTATCACCTGCTTGGGCTTAAATTAATGAATAACAATGCTGGAGCATAGAAAATCTGAATGCTAAAAATTTTATTGAGCAGTTAAAAATACTGAGAAACATTAAGGGAATACTGAATAAATAATTACTAGCTGTGTCAGCAATGCAGCAAAAGTTAACCATGTAATACTTAGTCAGCTCCTGCTGGTTATGCTCAGTTTCACTAGAACTAGAGACAGAGTAACTTACCGCTGTGAATATACACAGACTATTTCACTAGAATCAGATAAATCTTATAATAAAATGCAAAGTAAAGGGAAAGTGAAGGAGAGAAAATGATGAGAAGATAGAGAGAGAGAGAGAGAGAGAGAGAGAGAGAGAGAGAGAGAGAGAGAGAGAGATAGAGAGAGAGAGAGAGAGAGAGAGAGAGAGAGAGAGAGAGAGAGAGAGAGAGAGAGAGAGAGAGAGAGAGAGAGAGAGAGAGAGAGAGAGAGAGACATAGACTACTCACTCCCAGAATCAGAATCTTATATGAATTTACATCTCTCTCATATTAATTAGAATTTCTATATTTTAACATAAATAAAAGTCCCTTAAACATCATTTTCCCCTATCCTGTCGACCATAATCCTAAACAAGATAACTACTTATCTTGTGTCAGTTTTGACACTTGGCACCAGCGTCTGTATTGACATCATTAAACTGTTAGTAGCTACAGAATTCATGCAAATACAGGTGTCAAATTATGACATACAACATGATCATGTTGATTTTCCAGTCTGAAGTATCTATATATACTAGTAAAAAGCCCGCAATTTCACGGGGAAAGAACTATTTTCATTCGATATTGCCAGAATCATTTTCTTGATTAGCTTGATTACGATTAGATGCACATTTTAATCGATGTTCTTGTCGTCACTGCCATGCTTTATTCGGCATGATTTTAGTTTATCAGTCAGTAGATATCAATATCAATAAGTCGCAAGTCTTTACCACGCTTTACTTGGGAGTGCTTTGCACTACCTTCAATACTTCACAAATTAAAATGGCGGCCGAAAATCAAAACAATGGTCAAATTAGGAAATTTTAAACTTTCACAAATCTATCAAGGTTTGTTCTAGAGTTTTTAAAACACTTTATATGATGACAAATTGAATAAATAAACGCCTGACAAAAGATCAACGATGAAAATACAAATTGAATGAATACTGGGGATGTAGGAGCTTTCGGAATGTTTCCCCTTTACTTAACTTATGTGAGGTCAAATGAAAATCTGAAGCGGACGCGAATAATATCAAGTCCCAGAATCTGTCTACTTTTGGTTTGTTCGGGCTAGACAGAACCAATTGACAGTTTGCCGAAACGTTTAACTAAATATTTACCAGGGCAATAATTATCACATCGATGGCATAAAAACGACAGTAATATCAGCAGTAATATTAGTTGATGTTGTTAATCGGTGAAACTTGTTTAAAATTTCTGTAAATCCGACTGCTGTCATGTGATCAAGTGAATTATATCACTATGAATGCCACGATTTGCTGAAAAATGCCAATCTGACAGTTCCTAGCAAACACCCCCCCCCCCCCCACCCCCTTGCTCAGGAATTTCTCTACTTGATGGACACCCCCCCCCCCCCTTTTTTTTTCTTCCACGCAACCATATTCCAACACACACACACACACACACATGTATAGATAGTTCGAAGATGACGTCACTCAGGTCTTTGTTATTGTTTTTTGCCATCCACGTTTATGAGTAATGCTCACTGAACTGTATCAACCCGACTATAAACGTTCATGGATACATTGAAATTCCTACGAGTGGTGCCTGAAATTCCTGTGATATATATATATATACAGAGACGCCAACTTAAAATTTGGTTCACGGGAATTTCAGGCACCACTCGTAGGAATTTCAATGCTGAAAGAGGAATTTCTGCACACAAGAAAAAGGAATTGGAATGGCATTTGGCATTGTGTTTACATATCGTATAGTTCTAACTGATTAGAATTATATTATGATACATAAACACATTTCCAAATACAATCCCAAAGTTTCCTTATTTCAAATGAAGTAAAGCGCCAAAACCTAATGGTAGAGATTGTAGTACTGGTGGTAGTGAGGATGATGTGGTGTTGGTGGTTGTAGTTATAGTAGTAGTGATGATGAAGATATGATAGTGGTTGTTGTTGTAGTAGTAGTGGTAGTGATGATGAAGATATGATAGTGGTTGTTGTTGTAGTAGTAGTGGTAGTGATGATGATGTGGTGGTGGTATAGTGGTTGTAGTAGTTATGATCGTGATGATAATGATGTGGTGGTGGTTGTAGTAGTGGTGGTAGTGTTGTTGATGTGGTGGTGATAGTGGTTGTAGTACAAATGGTAGTGATGATGATGTAGTAGTGGTGGTTGTATTAGTATTAGTAGTGGTCGTGATGATGATGTGGTGCTGATATTTGTGGTAGTAGTGGTAGTGATGATAATGATGTTGTAGTGGTGGTTGTTGTAGTAGTAGTAGTAGTAGTTGTAGTGATGATGATGTGGTGGTGGTGGTTGCAGTAGTAGTGGTAGTGATGATAATGTGGTTGTGGTGGTTGTAGTAGTAGTGGTAGTGATGATGATGTGGTGGTGATGGTGGTTGTAGTAGTAGTGGTAGTGATGATGTGGTGGGTTTTTTTTTATTTATTAAGGGTTTTACGGCGCTTGCAACACATTAAGGTTATATCAGCGCCAGTAAAAAGGAAGAAAATGGGATAGTAAAAAGTTATAGAATTACAATTAAAGCACCCAAGAAAAGGTAAGACAAAGGGGAATTGGTTCAAATAGGAAACAGATGTAGATTCCAAGAGCACACTATCAAAGTACTTAGTTTGAGATCACCTAAAAGTCTCATCCAGACACAAGCACAGGTCCCAACTAAGAGGGATACACTCAAATATTTACAAATAATGATATATAATATGTAAACAAAACAATACAGTGCATAACAGAGAGATGATTTACAAGGAAAAAAATATCATCTCCCAAAACTCTAACTAAACATTTGACTGTTTCCCTCTGAGCTAGGGTATCCGGCCAGGGCCTAGACAAAACTAAGTAATCTCATTCCAAGACAAAGACAGAAAGCATGTTGGAAAACAGATATAGGGGGATAGAAGACACAGAAAGTACCTCCCTGCCCACTATGGGAGGTCAGGAACCCCACCCAGGATGATGTGGTGGTGGTGGTTGTAGTAGCAGTGGTAGTGATGATGATGTGGTGGTAATGGTGGTTGTAGTACAAATGATAGTGATGATGATGTGGTAGTGCTGGTAGTAGCAGTAGTGATGATGGTGTTTGTAGTAGTTTTAGTGGTTGTGACAATGATGTGGTGGTGGTGGTTGTAGTAGTAGTAGTGGTAATGATGACGTGGTGGTGGTGGTTGTTGTAGTAGTAGTGGTAATGATGTTTTAAGTTTTTGTTGTTGTTTTTAGAGAAGTGTTTTACTGCGCTTGCAACACATTTAGGTTATATTAGCGCCAGTAAAAAGGAAGAAAATGGGAAAGTAAAAAGTTCTAACGTTCAATTAAAGCACCCAAGAAAAAGTAAGACATAGGGGAACTGGGAACAAATAGGGATCAGATGTAGATTCCAAGAGCATACCACCAATGTACTTAGTTTGAGATCACCTATATAAGTCTCATCCGGACACAAGCACAAAATCCAACAAAGAGGAACAGACTCAAATGCTTACATTATACATTAAAAATAACAAATATAATAATACATAACAGAGAGAGGATTTACAAGGAAAAATATATCATCTCCCAAAACAATAACTATGCATTTGACTGTTTCCCTCCCAGCTAGGACTCCGGCCAGGGCCAGGACAAAACCAAGTAATCTCATTCCAAGACAAAGACAGAAAGCATGTTGGAAAACAGATATAAGGGGATAAAAGATGCAGTATGTACATCCCTGCCCACTATGGGAGGTCAAGAACCCCTCCCAGTGTGGTAATGATGATATGGTGGTGGTTGTAGTAGTACTACTAAGTAGTGGTAAAGATGACGTGGTGGTGGTGGTTGTAGTTGTAGTAGTATTGGTAGTTGCAGTGGTGATGATGGTTGCAGTAGTAGTGGTAGTGATGATGATGTGGTGGTTGTAGTAGTAGCGGTAATGATGATGTGGTGGTGGTGGTTGTAGTAGTAGTGGTAGTTGCAGTGATGATGACATGGTGGTGGTGGTTGCAGTAGTAGTCGTAGTGATGATGTGGTGGTGGTTGTAGTAGTAGCGGTAATGATGATGTGGTGGTGGTGGTTGTAGTAGTAGTGGTAGTGATGATGTGGTGGTGGTTGTAGTAGTAGTGGTAATGGTGATATGGTGGTGATTGTAGTAGTAGTGGTAGTGATGATGTGGTGGTGGTGGTTGTAGTAGTAGTGGTAATGATGATGTGGTGGTGGTGGTTGTAGTAGTAGTGGTAATGACGATGTAGTGGTGGTGGTGGTGGTTGTAGTAGTAATGATAGTATGATGATGTGATGGTGATTGTAGTAGTAGAGGTCGTGATGATGTGGTAGTTGTGGTTGTAGTAGTAGTGGTAGTGATGATTTGATGCTGGTGGTTGTAGTAGTAGTGATATTGATGATGATGTGGTAGTGGTGGTTGTAGTAGCAGTGGTAGTGATGATGATGTGGTGGTTGTGGTAGTAGTGGTAGTGGTGATGATGTGGTGGTGGTGGTTGTAGTAGTAGTGGTAGTGATGATGATGTGGTGGTGGTTGCAGTAGTAGTGATGATGGTTGTAATACTAGTGGCCATGATGTGGTGGTTGGAGGGGTTGGGGGGTATCCTTGGAACAAATTGACCTCACCGGAATTTGCCCGGAACCCGGATTTTTTTGCTCCAGACGGTGAAACCGGACTTTTGGCATCACTGTGTATGTGTGTATATATATATACCTATATATATATATTTTAATATTTACCACAATGTTGGAGTCAGTCTACATCGATGTTTCAGGCCTTTTCAGCCATCGTCAGTCACCACTTCATCAAGCAACAACACACAACAAACCAATCTCATGTAACACACAGTCCTGACGATGACTGAAAAGGCCTGAAATATCGATGTAGACCTACTCCAACATTGTGGTAAATATTAAAATGATAATTCGCTCCATTTCTACATGTCGAGCACTATTTGTACCATATTTGTATCCAACACGATATTCAATATATTTTTTTTTTTTTTCTTTTTAACAATTATGTTTAATATGAGGAAGACAAGAAAAGAAATTTGAGATAGTGATCGTTCAGTGGATGGATATCAACATCACCTAGGATTCATTTGCGGAAAAATTAAACCTCCAACTACCATCCAGTTCTCTGAAATAGTGGTTAGAATTTAATGAACAAATTGTAGAAATAAAAGAAGATCAATAAAGTTAACACAGGTAGATAGGCAAGGAAATTTTAAATCAAGGTGGGTGAACTATGGACTTATTTACTGCAATGTGTTTCTTACTGGTTGGTAAATAAAAATAAAAAAGGCTGGATGATGTTGAAATGGCTGGCTATATGTTCCTTAGAGGGTTGATTAGCAAGAGCTTTAAATGCGTCTGTAACATCGTCAAATGCGGCCCAAACTGACCATGCTATTTTATTTCCCTTCCCTGCAAATGAGCTGACACTGTCACACCCCATAAAGACGTGGAAAAAGGATATAGCCAGAGATTTTTCAGGACCCAGGGATTCAACAATTGAGTGGATAGGTATCAGTCTTCTATGTTTTCCTGAACCGTAGTTGACAAACACCGTTTCCATTCCCAATGCAGCAAACTGTGATATCAGAATGATAACCACATCTAAGTCAACTGTTCGTATAACCCAAGATTTGAAGTTACACTCGCTTCCATTCTTTAACTGAAGTGCCATTCTGGTGTCATCGTCTTCTTGAGTACAAGGGTACAGCGATTGCAATGAATCTTCTACGTCTGTAATAGATGTGTAAATGTTCTCACCTGTAGTGCAAACAACAAGCTTCCCTGGTGTTTTCCTTGTTGATACTTTTGAGGATAAGAAACAGAACAGTTGTATCCACTTTGTTGGTTGAAGATTTTATGTTATCTTTGACATAGACATCAAATACAAAGGCCACTCGATTAAATCTTTTCAACTGGGTGTTTATAGAATGAATAAATACACCAGAAGCATCTCCAAAGGTTTTACAGTTTCCTCCAGTAGAGAGCATATGAATGAGAGCTGCTCCGTCATACATACAAAGTTGAACTGAATCAGGACAGTCATCAAAAATCGTTGACTGAGGAAGAAACTGAATAATGTCAGACTTTTGACATGAACGGAGCCTTCTCAATTCTGACAGGGAAGGTGGTTTTTATGTTAAAAAAACTCTTCCAAATTTCTATCTCTATTCTGGCAAGAAATAAACAGTCTTGAGAACAAATGACAATCCTGCTTTAGACACGCAATTTTCTCTTTCTGTATTGATGATTTCTTTGAGGAACTTGCATGGAAGATGGGAACATTATTTTTTTTGATAGGGTCATGGATTGTAGCTTCAATTGTGTTTAACCTTTGTTAAAGCTTTGCTTTCCAATTGTGTATGTATCCCTGACAGACAAGGCCGATTCCTTTGACATTACTTGGCGAGTGTGTAATGTTATTAGTCTATCCTCTTCTTCCTCAAATGGGTTTCCAAAGGTCTCCATTTGACCAGTAAAATCTGTAATATTTTTTGTGAAGCGTCTCTTATTTGCAGGAGTGTCCTCACAGTGACATTTAGTTTCCATTATCTTGATGATGTCAATATTTCTCTCACAACTTTCTGTCAGAGGTACAATTTCGGGACCTGCAACCATCCAGTTTAGTAGAGCAGATTCTTTATCAAAAATACCTATAGCTCCACCATCTGACTTGATCAGTTTGTTATTTTGCTCATGTAGCTGATCATCAGACATGCAGGAAAATGCTCTGTTTGTTTTTGTAGATACAAAATGCCCATCCATGAATTCTTTGAAATTGGCAAGGTGCATAGTTTCAAGGACATCAAGAGAATGAAGGAACACAGGAACCAAATGTGCATAATTTGTCCTGTCCAATACAAATAGGCAGGGACATACTAAGTGTCTTCAATAGAATTTAACTTGGTTGCTTTTTAAGGGTTTGTAGTAAGAGGAGAATTTTCAATGATTTCTTGACAAAACAGGCACTTCGACCAGTCAATTTCAGGGGAAGCTTGATCGAGTCTTGGAACATTGTTCAATTTTTTACAGTCGACAAAGGATGTCTGCCGCTTCTTTCCTCCTGCCATATCAGCGCATTCTAGGAAGAAAATAAAAATAAAACAAAACCCCATTACATACTAAAGAGACAATATTTAAAATTATTTCCTACAAAAGTGTGAATTACGTAGTTTATCAAGTTACAGAAAATGTTACCATCTTAAGGCAATATAGGGTAGCTGGAGAGCTGACAGAATGAACAAGTTTGTGTGCGTGTGAGTGTGTGTTTGTGTGTCTGTGCGTTTAGTATAATATGAGAAAGATTAAACACATATTAGTTGACGGGGCTTGGATAGCTCAGTGGTAAGATTCTCTGCAAAACAACAACACCAACAACACACACAATCACACACACAAAGAACGCATACTTCCAAATACCTGTTAGAATGGAACTTTAGTCCTTGCAATCTTGACCATTCAACAAATCAAACTAGCATTCCAATTTGACGAGGTCCCCAGGCATGATGCTTATTAATTTTAAGGAAACAAAGGACTGTGAGGATGGCAAGTAGAAATGTAACAGTAACAAACAAGTCAATACACTGTTTAAAAAAAAAAAAACCTGAACAAGCAAAAGGTAAAGCAATGTGTGTGGATATTAGCGTGTATTGGTAGAATTGTGCGTGGAGATGTTCTTTTATTGATCAATTGAGTTAATAATAAATTAGTTTGTTTTGTTTTTTTCTCGGGCAGCAGTATTGATAAACACCGTTATTCTATCATCAATCATCGAATCTAAAATGTTCTAAATTTAGTACTGACATAACACATGCAACTTATATTATTAAAATATATTCAGTTCCAAGAATGGGCCATAATAGTAATCTTACTTATTGCATCCAGGAGGCTTATTGTGTGTGTAGAATGATGTGACTGTGACTCAGCTTAGTTGTGACCCAATTCTTTTTTCACAACTCAACTCTTTTGTGCGCTACTTATCACTGGCATGCGCATAAAGTAAACTATCATCATGATGATATAAGACATTTATAATAGATGAAAAAGATTGTTCCTTACCATTTCAATTCTAGTTTGTTGACATCGTTCAAAAGACAAAACTCATTCTCTCAGTTATTTTCTAAACAATACATGATGCCATTGTCGGTAGATTAATCTGTCGTTATCTCGAAGGGAGGGGCGGTGACAGATGACAAAACCGCATTTCGATTTAGCATTATTGTACTGTACACACTGGTAGAAAGAAACCTCTTTAACTGCTTTAAATATATGTTTTAAGTCTCTTGTTCTTTTTTTTTTTCATTTATATATACGCTCAGACATCCTTGTACATACTTAGTAAAGGATAGGTCGTCCTGACTCGCATTTTGTTGCACAGGCCGAAAAAGGAGAATTTCATTGGGGGTTTTTTCTGCGACCAGAAGTCAAAAAATCTACTTTAAAGTAATTAAAAGCTAGGTATTTGGTAAATAATAATGGAAAACATTAAAACAGACATATCTCCACAAACAAAAATTGATCAAGATGTTTTTAATGGGTGAGAATGTTTTTAAAAAATACTTTTGTCATCGAGCGCCAAAACGTCACAAAGTGCGCGTTTTCACTAGACTTTACGACAAATTTTAAGGACTTTTCAATAAAAATTGTATTTGGAGCCACCTATTTTTCGAATCTTCATAATTTTCTACACCAATGTGTGTACTTTGTTTGCTGGTTACAAAAAGTGCACAAAACACACGGAATGGGCCGCTAAGCAAACGGACTATGATATTTAACACAAGATGAAAGGAAATAGTGATCAAATGTCAAATCCAGCTTTTTTTTTTTTTAAAAGCAAATGGATCAATGAAATTTCCTTTGTCACTTTGAACTGAAAACGTCAAACTGGCAATTCTCCTTTTTATTGTCAACCAGGAAGAAAGTTGTTAATCATCAAATCTGTTCATAGTCCACCAACCATTAAAATTTTCACTACCTATCTACCTGTTAACTTTATTGATCATCTTTTGTTTCTATAATTTGTCCATTCTGGCCACAATTATGGGGATATTGATGATGGCCAGCAATTTGTTTATTTCGCTGAAGAATTCCTAAGCCAAGGTGTTGTTCGCCCCAAAGCCGAAAACTGACAACACCTGTTATTTTCCTGTCTTCTTCAGACAGGACAAAAAAAAACATCTATTCACTAGCTAAGCTATGTATTCCCATAGCTAGCCGTTTAATTAAGAGAAAGATTTTAAAATTTGACCCCAAAAAAATTTTTTTACGCAAAAACAGAAAAGAAAAAAAACCCACCAAAAATACAACCTCTCTTTCTTTTCTTTTTTTTTTTTTTTAGCAAGTCTATTCTTGCCTCCTTTTTTTTTTTTTTTGGGCCTTGTTCCGTTTCTGAGCATTGAATTTCTTAAAATTGTTTTTATTTTTAAAATAATTTTTTTTTTTTTTCCTCTATCTGACCATTTGGTAGCTCTCTGAATATTTCTGTTTGTTTGCTTTTAAATTATTTACTCTCTTTAGATACTTTTTGAGATCGGAGCGGGGACGAATATGACAATTTGCTAGAAAGGAACCAAAAGAGAGAGAGAGTGAGAGTGAGAGAGAGGAGAGAGAGAGAGAGAGAGAGAGAGAGAGAGAGAGAGAGAGAGAGAGAGAGAGAGAGAATTGTTTTTTCTTTAAAAGAGGTGGGGAAGAAGACGGAATTTTAAAAAAAAAAAAAAAGTAAAGTGGCGGTACAAGGATTCGATCACACAACGTCGATTCTGACAAGCCTTCCAGGGCAGACGAGAGTTAACCATTCGGCCATGACACTCACTTGGAAGTCGACGCATATTGTGTAAATGTAGTAATGACTGATTTATTGTTGGTTAACTTTATGTTTTAATAGATATTTTATTAACTTTACTGATTTCTATGTGCATTTCCAAACATTCCATATTCTGGAATGTGGACAATTATTTAAAAGATCGGAATTTCAAAACTGTGTCTGGGAATAACGAAAATTGGTTATTGGCAGACCCTGTCTGGGAATAATCACAGCGTTTAATGAAACCAATTGGCTTGAAAAAAATACAGAGTTGGCATCAATCAATCAATCTTAGTTTTATTAAGATACGTCTTATATTAGAGCATAGTGACACATGGTGTAGTAGTGTAGGCTTAAATATCGCTTGATATTACTGATTTTTTGATGGGACCACTGGTCATTTGGAATTTTGCATAAAGTCTATCTGCCAAGCGTCAGTTGTCTTATAACCACCGCTGACACAGACCTGTGAATAACGCCAGCCATGCCGTAATAGTAAGGCTGTCATTATCCCCAGACACCTGTCTGGGGATAATGAAAATTGGTTATCCCCAGACACCTGTCTGGGGATAACCAAATTTCGTTATCCCCAGACACATATTTGCAACTCCTCTCTTTTAAACAATTATCCACATTCCAGAATATGGAATGTTTCCAAATGCACATAGAAATAAGGAAAGTTAATAAAATATCTATAAAAACATAAAATTAACCAACATTAAATCAGTTGTTACTACATATACACAATATGCGTCGACTTCGAAGTGGGTGTCATGGCCGAATGGTTTAGTCGTCTGCCCTGGACCCTGGAACTTTTACCAGAATCGATGTTGTGGGTTCGAATCCTGGTTCCGCCACTTTTTTTTTTTTTAAAATTCCGTCTTCTTTTTACAGAACGCTGCAAGGGATAAATGTCCCATCCATCCCCCCCCCCCCCCCCCCCCCCCCCCCCACCCCCATTTTTTTTTTTTCTGCGAGTCTATCCTTTTCTCCTTTTTGTTTGACCTTTTGTTCCGTTTCTGAGCATGAATTTCTTAAAATTGTTTTTATTTTTATTTTTTAATATTGTTTGTTTTTTTCTCCTCCATCTGACCATTTGGTCGCTCTCTGAATATTTGTTTGTTTGCTTTTTAATTATTTATCCTTTTTAGTCACTTTTTGTTCTTTTCCATTCCTCTTTGTTCCTCAATATTGTTGTAAATTCGGTTTTATTGGCATTGACTTGGAGGTTATATTTCATGAGGGTATTTTGTATGATGTCTATATTTGCTGGTGTTGATCCAATAAAATCGACATCATCTGCATAGGCGATTTCTCTAGGGATTGCATTCTCAATATGAGTCGTTGGTTTTGGAATGACTTTTCGAACTTCTTTCAGAGCGTGTTCTAAGTATATTGTGAACAGAATCGGGCTCAGACTATCTACTTGGGGGGTCCTGATGTTACTTTCGAACTGCGTCTGTTTTGTGGCCCCGTATATCCTTGGTTGTATCTTTGTGTTGCTGAGGAGAAATCGGATTATTCGGAGCTCGTCTTCGTCTACTATGTCTGTTAATATCTCCAAAAGTTTTCCTCTGTCGATCGTATCAAAGGCTGCGGACATATCGATTCCGGAAAAGAACAAAGAAAGTCGGCTCACTAATTGGAGACACCGAGGATGTACAAAGAAGAAAACAGCTATCAAACGCCGCACTCAGTAAACTCACCAATGTATGGATTAGAGGTGACAAAATAAAGAGAAAAACCAAACTGAAACTGTACCGTGCTCTGGTAAAACCGGTACTTCTGTATAACTGCGGCACTTGGGCGTTGACAAAATCCGAAGAAGAACATCTGGATGCCTTCCATCGCACACAGCTAAGAAGGGTTCTGGACATCAAATACCCAAAAAAGATCTCAAATGAATCACTCTATAAGATCACAAAAGAAAGACCAATCTCCCTTGACATTTTACAACAACGATGGCAACTTTTCGGTAACATACTACGCAGGGACAAAAACATACCAGCTAACCAAGCCATGTCGGGATACTTCCAAAAACACGGGAACCTTTTCAGAGGAAGACCGATCACAACACTCCCTGTGATCCTAAACAAAAACCTCACAACACTTGGACAAAGCATTAGTCTCATAACGGCAGGGGACCTTGAAAATCTGAGAACCCTAGCAGAGGACCGGCAATATTGGAGACACCTCACACAGGAAATACTGGAAACAGCCAAGGCGACCCGATCTTTCGGTCGAGACGCGAAAGGCATCTAAGTCTAAGTAAGTAAGTCAATTTTTGAGATCGGAGCGAGGACAAATATGACAATTTGCTAGAAACTAGAAAGGAACTAAGAGAGAGAGAGAGAGAGAGAGAGAGAGAGAGAGAGAGAGAGAGAGAGAGAGAGAGAGAGAGAGAGAGAGAGAGTTAAAAGACTTCGAAGTCGAAGCATATTGTGTATATGTAGTAACAACTGATTTAATGTTGGTTAATTTTATCTTTTTATAGATATTTTATTAACTTCCCTCATTTCTTCTATGTGCATTTGGAAACAATCCATATTCTGGAATGTGGATAATTGTTTAAAGGAGCGGAGTTTCAAATATATGTCTGGGGATAACGAATTTTCTTGGGATAATCACAGCGTAATTGAATAGTAATAGTAATAATAACGTAGCTTCGTCCTCACCGACTGATATGATGATCCCCCGCCTCCATGACCATGCCTCTGATTATTTGCAGCGACAGGCGGAGGGCCAATATGAGGTGCATCGTTTGTACTGCCACTGGCCATTATCTTTTGATTTTGTTAAAGCGTAGATGTTTGATTTAGAGACAAACATTCAGAGTATAGATCTAGGCTAGACTATTCTCGACTTTCTTATTCAATTCTTGGGCTGGGGAGAAAGAGTCGGGACCCGCTCCCATCTATCGCGTCACGTCTTTTCACTCCTTACAACCATATAGTCTAGGTCTATAATAATACAATTGAATAGTTTTTGATCCCAAATCCTTGCTTTTGTTGTCAGACTTTGCTATCGTGTGCTTTTTAAAATAAAAATATCATAGAAAGATCTGGGTCTTGAGTCTATATCACTCGTTTTGTAAACAATTCCAGTGTTTTCTCGATGAAAACAAGTTCGAGTAATCAGAGATCGATTCTGGTATCGGAGCAGCCATCAAGAGGTGCCTCTCATAGCTGCTGCCAAAATACGCTTTGTGTCATCAACATGTTCTTGAAACCAATAAATGTTGAAAATAAGATGAACTGTTCACAAAGAAACATAATAGCCACAACCCATGACAAAGAGAAAATATGATGGACGACAGGGTCGCGCCATTCACGAAGCTTAGACTCGTTTTTGCGGTGCTGTGTTTATTCCTCATGGTTGAGGATCCCGTGGGCTCTCAAGAGTCTATTATTATTATTATTATTATTATTATTATTATTATTATTATTATTATTATTATTATTATTATTATTATTATTATTATTATTATTATTATTATTATGTCGCCATTGACAACAAACAAACAAAAATACATCAAAATCGGTTGCCGCAAAACCAGATAGGCCTACCGAAAAAAGACGCGATTTTACTCTCTCTCTCTCTCTCTCTCTCTCTCTCTCTCTCTCTCTCTCTCTCTCTCTCTCTCTCTCTCTCTCTCTCTCTCTCTCTCTCTTACTGACACGTGGTGTTTTTATGCTTTGTTGCTTCCAATAAAACAAATGGCAATTCACCAATCGTTTTTCAGAACCATTCATTCATTTATAATTTTCATTTATAGACACACTACTTGCGACCTCCCTGTTATCTGACCAATAATCTATCTTTAAAAACGAGTCACACACCACAGATTACATAATGTACAAACTTACTCGCGTCCATACACACACACGGCGCGCGCGCGCACACACACACACACACACACACACACACGCACATCATTCAAGGGGGAGGGGACAACAATAACCCCAGTATAAAGAAGTCCATAAAAATTTGAGATATATTGCACTAGTTCCAGCTGCTCAATTTTCCTCATTAAATTTAGTTAGGTCTTCACGCCTATTTTGTTTTACGTATCCATTGTTCTGAAAAGGAGTCTACTTTAGACACAATGCTTTTAATTTTCATATTATGATTCAGACAGATCAGAACAAATTGAACAAGAATTTCAAATGCGGCAGCCCTATCACTGCACCTGATTTGCAATAAGAATTCAAAGAAATTTTGTCTTCTGTATAAATTGTTGCTCTTTGCTCCAGGTTCTGAGACGGAACATTGGAACGTGAAAATTAGGAACGATTCTTTCAACCGATTACTTGTCCAAGACTTTTTTTTTTAATTCAAGAACGCCAACTCTTGTTTCAATCATCATTTTCGCTATTCGCTATTTTCGCTTTTGACATTTGATTTGCGTTGCCGTTGATTTTTTAAATAAATTAAATGGAAATCTTCATTCTAACTTATTAAACCATGCACTAGTTTAAAGTGAACTATATTTATGTACAATGTAAATACTAATTGATAAAACACATTTATTCTCACTATCCCGGAAGAGGACCAAAGCCAAAAATTGTGATAATGATAAAGCAGTAAACAAAACAAACACAAAAACAAAAGAAAAACGAATGAACCAATAATAATAATAAAGCTCCTCGGTCTCGCATCTCTTTCAATCAGAATTTCCACCTTGGATCTTTTGTCTGGCTTTACTTTAATTTAATCGTTCACTGTGATTATGAAAATACGTTATCCCCAGACGCCTCTTTTGTGCACACCAGGCTTTCGTTTCATTCAGTCCATCCAACACTGAGAACATATGTATTTGATTCGATTATCACTGCATTCTGTCTGTTTGTTTAGACCATTTCTTTGTTTATGCTCACGAAGGGTTTGCATCTGAATCGTCCATCGTTTGTACTTGTATTGTTTAATTCCAAACAAAGCCTTTTCATTTTCATCTTTTTGTTAGTCCCAGGCTTCAGACAAGCTACCACCACCATTTTGATTCTAAATTCACACTAATTGTAAATATCACTTCTACAGTAATCACTACATTATCATTATCTCCAGCATTACAGCCTCTACCACCACCACCTCCACCTCCACCAGATTGTCATGATCATCATCATCATCATCATCATAGTTATCATAATCGCAATAATCATCATCCACATCACCATTATTACCACATCTTCATTTCAGGGACATTTGAAGTTTCTATTTTTTAATTTTGTTTTCTTCAGTGGAGATACATCAACTTTTGTGTCAATTTATTTGGATGTTGAATATTTTTGTTACAATTTAAAATCTAAAAGATAAAAAGACATTTTTAAAATACCACACGAAAAAGAATATAGCATTCAAAAAGATATGATGTACAATTAGGCACTTTCATGAATTTTTCAAAGGGGACTAAAGGAAATAAAACCATGTTATTTGGATAGAGCTTGAAAAACCATTCAAAATGATATATGATACAACACTGTAGCTCAATTGGTTCAAAAGTTATGGATTTTTATATCGACAATTTCTCCTTATATAGCTATATAAGAAAATATTCTTGAAAATTGTGACCGAAACATTGATGAATTTAGGGTTTCTCCCTTTTAGAGAGCAACTATGTTAAAAAAAGAGCATATTATTACATGTTTCACTTAATATAATCAATAGAGGTACTAGACCAAAGGAAATAATGCAAGAAATTAATCACGCAACATTGTTATGTAATGATTATGTAACATTACGTGTGATTGAGCAATGGCGCTGTACCGTATGCGAAAACCCGATTTACAAATCGGACTATAAAAACTGTCCTATTTAACAGATATTGACAAATGATATATCATTTTAAAGGTCTTTTCAAGCTCTATCCAGAAATATGAAAAGGTAATAGCTAATTTCCCTTTGTACCATGTAACCGAAGTCTATAAAAATATTTTGTTTCAAAATTATCGGCTGATATTTTTTTAAAGTTCGGGGTCACTGAGGAAACAAAAGGTAAACCAAATTAAAATGACAGCAAATTAACATACCTGGATCCACAGCAAGGCAGAAACAATTCTTCAAGAAGACAATATCAGAGTCAAAGGAAGTAAAGATCCTCTGTCACGATATCAGTGATGATGTCTACAACTTTTACTCTGAACTCTGTAGACTCGTCCTCAGACTCTTCCTCCCGCCAGTAAGATATGGTAAAAATATCCCTCTTCTTGGACAATTTGACAATTCGACCATTGTAAAGAATATCTTCTCCCTCAACATTCCAGGTGTGAATAATATAGCATCCGATGACCTCTTTCGGCTGATCGAAAATTTGAGTCAAATATCCAAGAAGAGGCCCTTTTACATTTCTGAAGATAGGATTTGACAATCCAGATGAGTCCTGAAGCGCACCGGTGACATCATTTGCAATTTTGGCTCTTCGCACTCTGTCCTTCTTTTGTTGCTTTACCCTCTGCCGTTTCACCAGCTCCATTTGCAATGCAGACTGGCGTAGATTAAAGCTGGACTTATTCTTTATGCCCTGGCACCTTGCAAACAGGATGATTTTTGATTGCTCTTCTATGGACTTGCTGTCTAGCCAATCAAGTGTTCCGTTGGTCTTCACCTTGACTTTGGCATCGATATAATCTAGAGCAGCATTTGGGGCTCGCCTCATCTGTTTGTCAAGAATGCCCAGGGTTCTCTCTGCCCATATGTTGTGTGCTGGGGCGGTGTCAACTCTTCCAGCCATGACAGCTGCAGAATTTGCACCCTCAGGCATGTACTCTTTCAGTTGTCGTTTCAGAATAGACACAAACTCCTGAAGAATACATTCTGTAGACAAATACAAATCAGCCTCATCTCTATCAACTATTTTTAAAGACTGAAGAACTGTGTCTTCTTCCATAAAATGTCGACCGAACACATCCTCGGTTGCGGAGTACAGTTGATCCGGGGCATGGGCGAGTGTCTGAATCTTAGGAATGATGTTGATCAAAGAATGAGCTATTCCTGCATGGTTCCTAACAGAGGACGAAGTGTAGCAAAGAGCCATCCATGGTGCTGTGATCGATTTACCCACCATCCCCAAAAGTTGCAGGTCATTGAGAATTTTTGGATTCGACAGATCGGTGGCGAGGCAATTTGCAAGAGTTGTTGCACTGCACTGTGTCCTCAGATAGGTGACCAATTGGTGGCGATAACGATAAATAGTTCCAGCCAGATGAAAAAGAACATGGAGACGATTCCCAACATACCTCAAGAACGTTCCTGGTTTTAAATCCTCCGACTTAAGAAAAATTTTAAAACCAAGAGGGTCACCCTTTTCCTTGTATCGAATCTTGGAAATCCCCTGAATAACACTTACAGCACAGCTTGTTCCTCCAAGGGTTTTCCCATGAAGATTTCTCTTACTGTCCAGCTTTCTAAGAACTGAACGGGCGCCATTTGCCAGGCCATCCAAAGGGTGGAGGTTGCACTTGAGATCCAACAAGCTTTTGTTCAATTTCTCCTCCAGCAGCACCACGGCAGCATGATTGGCAGCAGCCCGATCTGTTAAAGTACATAAAATTTTTCCTTTTATGGCATCACACACATCAATATGTGGGATACCTTTGTAAGAAGCATAAGCCATCCCAATGTTGTCCAAAGTGTCTGAAATATGATGTACATAATCCTCTGCACATCCACCAGGCAATTGAGCTGCATTGAGGGTGAGTATTGATGACTTTGTTGAAATATGTATTTCATTGATGTGTTGTCCATCAACCGTTGTGGCATCCCATGATAAGGTCATTGCATCAGATGACAGAATTGTTTCAGCAGACTGAATGTCAGCAATTACTCCCATCTCACGTGCCATTCTGGTAGCTGTCGATATGTTTGGGACTGACAATAAGGAAGAACCAGTGAGACATTGAACTGCATATTTTACAACTGTGCCAGTGGTAGCTGCTGGTACCTCATTCGATAGACATTTGTATATGACCTTTCTTATGGAGCAGGAGTAACTGTTGCCAGTTTTATTTTGGATTATAGAGCAAGATGGCGCTGAAGTCTCTTCTAATAGAGCGATATAATGGTCAATTTGAATATGACAATCCTTCAGCTCTGTTTTTAAATCTCTGTTCAAGGAAAACAGTTGATTCAGATCAGATGTAATTTTTTTATTTTCTTTTACTAACTGTTTGTTCTCATTGGTCAAGGCCAAGTTGGTGTCTTTAAGAATCTGAATAGAATGATCCTGATTCAGATTTTTTTGTTGGAGAGCTGTGTTCTCATTTCTTAGGGCCTTAACTTCAGCTTTCAGAGCTAGAATCCTTGAGGATTTTCTTTGTTTGTCCTGGTTTATACGCTTTGTGGCATACTTCTTTTTCAAAAACTTATTTTCCAATCGCATCACTTTCAGTTTATCTTGTGCATCTATAGCAGAGCCAGCAATGCGTTTTTTTACAACAGAACAATTGTCACAAGTATTACGAGTCCTTTTAACAACGGGGGAGCCTGGAGTTAAAGGTTGGGTACTGGAGGTATTTGGAGACGTTATATGCGTGTGAGTGGTGTTGGTGACGGAATAGGTGTGGTCGTCAAAGAGTGATGGAGTATTTCGAGGCGATGAAGTATCATGGGTGCGAAGAGGTGATGATGCAGTATGTGAGGTATTGATGTGTGGGGGTTCATTGTTTATTGGCATAACAGGCAAAACAGTCTTAATATTCAAATATTCAACAACATTTTTAAAATTCCTTTTTAAATTTGAATTCCTCTTTTTCTTAAAGGTTCTAATGACGTTATCTATATATACTCTGCTTGACTTAACATTAGACAATTGTTTACCAGCACTATTGATAGAACTTGAAATCATGTCAAAGCAGTCTTTAAAGTTTTTTTTCTCCAAGTAGGAAATGAAAATAATATGTCCATGACAAATATTATCAGGATCTGAAGGGAGATACTGAAATGTTTTTAATACATCAATTAAGGTAGACACAGGGTCCATTTTGATTTCTTGGTCAGGTTGAAGTTTTCAAAAGCTGTATTGGAATGCTGAATCTGAGAGGGATGGGGGAAAATACAACCACAAAAAATAATTGAGACAAGAGCCAGAACTATTATATTGTCATTAACAATTATTAATAACAAAGTAATAAGTGGTGATGATATGAAGATGGTGATAATAATGATGGACGATTATGATGTTGGAAAGTTGGAAGAGATGATGAAAAAAAAAGACAAAAGTAGTAGACGAAGACCCATTCTAAACTAAAATTAAAATTCTAAAAACACATTGTTTTCACTTCAATAGAAGTCAAATTAAATTAACGTAGTGGAAAAATATAATAATCATAAATAAAAACGAGACCAAGTTTCATTTAAAATGAACAAGATCCCCATCTACTACGATAAATTTTAAAACGAAAGTAGCTTAATAGACACAAAGAAGAAAAAACCTATTATCGATAGATTTCCGCTCGACTTCAGGTCTGGTGGTATCAGACCGCCTTTCTTTACCGTTCTAAAAAACACATTGCCGGTGGATGAAATGAGATGAAATTTGGAATACAAAACATTTAAATGTTAAGCTTTAACTGCAATAAAGTTTGAAAACATTATATTTTCAACAAAAAAAATGTAAATCAGTAAAAACTTGCCTTTCTTCACTCTGCTGTATCTTCTGAACCAATGAATGGATCTCGATGAAACAAAGACAGTTGAAAAATGCGCGATCTCCAGAAAACAATGATACCGGATATGACCCCGTTCATTTATCAAAAAACACAAAAATACGTAGATATCCGTAGGCCCCCTCCGCAGGACCGTAAAAACCCGGTCACAGCTTCTCGAGGCGATAGCGGCGTCAACGACGGCAGTGAAAATCGTATCGGTGAAAGTGCCTAGTACAATGAGAACTGACCCTGACTCCCTCTGAGGTCCAGAAAAATAAATTTGTGAAAAAGTAAAAGTGGAAATGCAATCGATTGGCTGATAAAGTGAAAAAAAAATGCATTTCAACAAAAGTTATAAACTTTTTAAAAGATAATTCGATTTATTCTTTCTATCTCACAGATTCTTATGCCAAGACAATGGACCCCATCAACTTGACAAAACTTCAAGAATCTTTGCATGATTTCTACCGTTTTTACAATTTGAGTTTTGCCCTTTCAATAGCCACTTGTCCCTCCTTAGAATCTCACTGGGTTAAAAGTAAGATTAGTGTTGGAATTGATGAGCCTATTTTAAAAGAAACTGATTGGAATCCATTAAAGTCTCTTGCAGGTTTATTTTATTTTTTTCATGAAGACGGCGACAAATCTTCGTCATCTGTTCAAGATGAAGGAGGAAATGAAAAATTGGGTTGCATATCAGTGCTGGATGTCACTTTGGATAAAAAATTTTCAACCTATTTTGATGTGTGTCTTTTATTGACAATTACAAGTTTCCTTATTTGGTTTGTGTTATGTTTAGTAAAATGCATCTTAAGGAAAATAGTGTCCAGATCTGCAAAGAACCAAGCATTTATTGTCAAAGAGAATGAGAAAGAGGATGATAAAAAGGATGTCATGGAGTCGAGCCTTTCAAAGTTTAAGAGTTTTTGTGAGAATGATATTGAACCTGTTAGAATAAGCTTTCCATTTGAAGCAAACAATGACTCTGTAAAAAGTAATATTGATCAAATATTTGAATCAACTTTGCAACCCTTTTTGAAAAAAATTGATCTTTTTCTAGGATTTGAAATTCAACAATTTATTGATGAACGTAATGCAAAACACCCTTCTTCAACCTTCAGTGACACAACTCTTCAATCTCCACGTATCCGCAGGAAATGGAGCTGTCCCCAAGATATCACTCCATCCATTATACGAAACAGTTATTCAAATGAGAAAAATCTCCAAAACTGGATGCTTTTTGAAACTGTTTGTAAAAGATTGAACTGGTTGCCACCTAAAAATCTTGAAAATAATTTTTATCATGCTCGTTTAAAGGATAAATATGAGAAACTGAATGTTTTACTGAACTTTTTACGCCAAAACTGTGTATCTAAGTTGGCTGATTGGAATGTTGGTGTGATGATTGTAAATTATTCTTTGTTTCTCCTTGATCAAATAGTGAAACATTCATTTGAAAATGACAAATCAAATGATCCTTTAAGACTGATAAGATTTGAAAGTATAGGAAGTGCTGCTGATGGATCTGTCATTGGAAAACCTGATCATTTCGATGTTATGTTCATATTTGAATTCCAACAGTCAACAGATTTGAATATAATACACAATAATTATTGCAGTGATATTCCTCCTGGTTATGTAGTTCTTGGTGTGAATAATGTTGATAACAAAAATATATTGAAAACAAATAACTGTCTGTACAAAGCACAGATTCAAGACAAATTTGGTTTTTACCTTCTTGCTAATCAAATTGAAGATATAGTGGATGGAATGGTAAGGAAAGCAGTGAGAAAGTTGAATACAAGCCACAAATATAAAATGGAAAGGCTTCCTTTTAAACTTAGTTTGAATTCGTCTAAAAAACTAGAACTTATTATAGACACTAGTTTTTTCAATGGAATGGGGATGGAGCTTTTAAACATTTCTGTTAAAATCATGCCATCAGTTTGCATTGAGTCGCCAGAGTTTGGAGTTTTACCAAAATTGTATGCTGTCCCAACGAGTCGAGCAGATCACAGAAAAAACTGGGATGAAAAAGTAAAAGGAGATAGAGCTCTGTCTAAATTGTTTCCTCGGAGCAACAATTCTCATTTGCTATCAAATTTGTTGTGGAATATATCAGTAACCAAGCTGGAAGTGGCTATCAGACGCAACAAAGAGGATTGTTTACTTAGGTCGAATACAGAAAGCTGCCATGTTGAATGCTTAATGGTTCTCAAAAGTCTTTTTTGTAGCAAAAATAAGAGTTCTCTGCTTAGTAAAGGAGAGATCACTTCCTACGTTTTAAGTACAGTTGTCAATTTTCTTCTAATGGAGAGTTCAAGTTCAGCTTGGAAAATGTCGAATTTGGGGGACAGGGTGTCAGATGCTGTTCATTTTCTAAGGTCTGCTTACACTAACGTTTGGCTGCCAAATTTTGTTATTCACAATCCCCATCTGGCCAAAAAAATCCCACCTTTGCACTTATTTTCATCCTTGCTTAAAGGTCGGCAGCAAAATCTTCTGGCTGATGTGGATGCTAATGCTGCCCTTAAAACAGTGACATTCTTGGAATCTCGACTAAAAGAGACAGGCTTATCCAAAATAATTAATGATGAGTACTCTGATGAAATGTGGGAATATGAATTCTTTTTATTTGGCTAATGGTAAATAATAAAATCTATATTATATACTGTACACAGTAATACCTCATAGTACCAGGTCACACAAAGTCAAATCTAATTTCAAGGTTTTGTTTTTTCCATTACTGCATTTATCTAAAGCTTTGATTATATAACTGTCATATTGGGTTTTGTCAATATTTATTTCATAAAGGTCCTTCTTTCTTTGGTGCTAAAGTGTATAATTTTAGAAATACACACAGATCAAACTTAACGGATATCTTTCATTAATCAATTACTTTTATATATGATATATATGTAAATGTCTTGTGATCTCGTGATTCTTGTAAATACTGTTGAATGAATATGAAATGCAGATGTTGGGATGGGGTCTCCCATCTATGGGAGCTCACTCTTCCTCTCCTCTCTCCTCCTATAACCGATTTCCTTGTTCAGGTCGATTTCTGCACTGCTTTTGGAATGTGATTACTTGGTTTTGTCCTGGCCCTGGCCAGAGTTCATGGCTGAGAAGGAAACAGTCAAATGTATAATATTAGTTTTGGAGGCTATTTTCTCTTTTATCTACTTTTTTAGTATTTAGTTTTGAATATATTATGCGTTGTAAGAATTTGAGTTTGTTTCTCCCACATTATCCTGCTCTTATGCCTGAATTGGACTTATAGGTGATCTCCAACGAAGCACATTCATAGTTTACTTTGGATTCTATTTTGGTTCCCTGTTGAATCAGTCCCCTTTGTCATAGTTTTTCTGAGACGCTCTCAATTGTAAATCCAGAATATTTTTTTTGATAATCCCATCTTCTTACTATTTACTGGTGCTGAAAGACGTAAAAGTGCTGTAAAACCCTTAAAACTAAAAAAAACTCAAATAAATGTAGATTTTTCATAATTAGTTTTAAAATTCTTGGTTATGACTTTTTGCAATTGAGGCATAGATCAAAAGTGCTTGAAAACTTATTGTCATATAAGCATGAAATGTGACAGGAAATGATGTTACATTTTTATCAATTTTAAAAACTCTGTATTCATGAAGAAAACTAAAAACTGAAATAACATCTATCGATCAAAATATTTAGAGAAATAGAATTAATACTGTGACAACTGTTATCATTTAGTGATACTTCATGGTTTGATACATAGTGTTGTTTTAAAAATTACTTTAACTTAAAAATTTATTGGTTGATGTTTCTAAATCTGACAAAATATAGGAATTCTGTATCTATGCTTATGCTCTTCTTATAGTTTCATGATGAATTTGAATTATTTATATGTATGGAATCAGGACTGCATGTTTTGTTTTGTTTTGTTTTTTTTGTTTTTTGTTTTTTTTTTTTTTGTTTGTTTGTTTTGTTGTTTTGTTTTTTTTTTGGGGGGGGGGGGTTGTTTGTTTTTTTTATATCTTATGTTTCAACAAAAATGCAGTGATATGGGATTTAATTAGTTGTTTGACTGTCACATATATATGACATCATAATTGACAGTCTGATATTCAATAACATGGTATCCCATGCTGGACAGGAGGTCACTTGATGTGACTTCTATCTGTTTTCCGAGATACTTTCTATTTTTATTTTGGAATGAGATTACCTGGTTTGTCCTGGCCAGAGTCCTTGGCTGAGAGTGAAACAGTCAAATGTATTGTTTTGGGAGATGATATTTTTTCATTGTAAATCATCTCTGTGATGTACTGTAAGATATTTTTTTGGTTTGTTTTGTAAGCATTTGAGTGTATTCCTCTTGGTTGGATCCTGTGCTTGTGTGCATTGATAATATAGTGTGCCCTTGGAATCTGCCTCTGTTCCCTATTTGAACCGGTCCCCTTTGTCTTATTATTATTTATTCTCGTGTGCTTTTAATAAATCTACTTATTTGACTATTCCATTTTCTGTCTTTATTACTAGCGCTCAAATGACCTAAATGTGTTGCAAGCCCCGGTAAACACTTTTAAAAACAAAAGAAAAACAAAACACAGTCCCCCCCTTCCCCCCCCCCCCCCCCCTTCCCCCCAATAATATGGTACTAGCCTAAGCATATTCGCCACTCATACTAATCTGATTGGTGTATTCAGACACTTTTTTTCTGGGTGGGGGGAAGGGGGTCCCATAATTTGGCCAAATTTGGACGTTTTTCCTTCTATATTCAGATTTCTAAACCTACATTCTTCAGGAGAACTATTAACAAAATTTTGATTTTACTCAGAAATGGATATTTTACCAACTTACACTACACCACAGTAACATTAAACATTTAAACAGTGGACGCTGTTCATTTAGCAGTTAATGTATAGCTGACATGGCAATCCCCAACAACTGATCCGATATTGAACTCATTTTACTATTACTATTAGGTTGCCACATAATAATAATAATGATAATACATGGTTCATGATAATGTGCATTTATATAGTTCCAATCAAATTGCTCACTGTCGCTGTACATACACATTAATCAAATATTAAATATTTTAAAATATAGATATTATATATAAATTATGCATTATATTATATATTTGGAATATCGTTTCATGAGCCTATTTTTTATTCACGTAAGCAGTCTTACTTATAAGTCATGAGCTTTTTATTTTCGAAATTTGAGTGAGAACCCTCTCTCCAAGGGATATTTTATATTAAGATACAAGTATCAATCATTGTCATTGTATTTTAATACAGACCCCTTTTACTGTATTTACTGGTGGTGAATCTTAAAACATTGGATCCTTGGTGACTCGAGACCGAATTGCCACTTCGATACTAAAATCACTATTTTCACAGAAAAGTCCTCAAAGATTTTAAAAGAAAACTGCTGTCTACAGGACAAGTTCATATTTTTTCTTGTTATATATGTAAGCACATCCTTAAGACAGCAATTCTCATATTGCCATACTCTGAAAAAAAAAAAAAAAAAAAGGAAAAAAAACAACACATTAACACATTTTTGGCCAGAATACATGTCCTACTACCAATAATTATCGATTAAAATGTCCCCCAGCTTGTCAAAAGCTCTCAAACCTGGGACTTAACGGAAGATAAGGGTCATTTTAATATATCAATTTTTGAAGAACAAATTTTTTTTTCAAACTTTTTATAATGTGTTTTTTCAGACTACAGCAACATTGAAAATTTGAAATTCAGAGTGCTACGATTCTTGCGATATGCCGATTTGGGTAGGTAATGAAATGTATATATCTGATATCCTTTTTTTGTTTAATCTATGAGTATTGGGTGCTATTTTTTCATTCTCGTCAACCACGAAAACTGTTATGCTGGGGTCTGCCATGCTAGTGTACGCATTTTTACTTATGCAAATATTTTTACATGGGAGATGTATATATTTAAAGATAACAGTCATTATATTTTTAAAGGGAAGAAGCTTTACTGAATAATATGATGAACATTCTCAATTGTAACATGCCATTAGACGTTGTTATAATGTTTGTATCTGCCATTACCCATTAACTTTTTGTTTAAGAAATTTAATTGTGTCACTCAGAATTAATTTTAAAAATGATTTGCTTTATATCCATTCATTAAACACAATATGATTTTCTTTATCTTACCCATACTTATAGTATCCAACTCTATACTATAACTTATAGTATACTAATTCAAATTACCAAATTGAAAATCATAGAATTACAGCAATCCTTTTCTTATGGTAAACATTGTAAATATTAACCCTTATACACATAAAGTAGCCTTGGGTGGGGTCTTTTGACCGCTCATGGTGGGCAGGAGATCACACACTGTCTTCTATCCATTTGCTTTAAATTAAATCTGCTTTCTGAGTTGCTTTCTGTTTTTGTCTTAGAATGGGATAACTTAGTTTTGTCCTGGCTGAGAGGGAAACAGTCAAATGTATATTGTAAGTTTTGTGAGATGATATTTGTTTTCCTAGTTAATTATCTCTCTGTTATGTATGTACTGATATTTATATTTATTGTTTTGGATATATCTTGTATACATTTGAGTGTATTCCTTTTATTTGGATCCAGTGCTGGTGTCTGGATGAGACATTCCGATGATCTCAAACTAAGTACATTGATGGTACTGTATGCTCTTGGAATCGACATTAGTTCCTTATTTGAACTAATTCCCCCTTGTCTTACTTTTACTTTGGTGTTTTAATTGTAATTCTAAAATTTTTGACGATCCTATTTTCTTCGTTTTTACTAGTGCTGATATGACCTAAATGTGTCGCAAGCGCAGTGAAACCTTTGAAAAAAAAATAAACACAAAGTGGTCTTTTACTTACATGTTTCGATTTGACTCTAACCAGTAATGATATCATGCCCTTATCACTAGAATAGTAGTAACAACTATACAACAAAGGCTTCAGTGACTTGGAGCTCGATTGAAATCCTTAACAAATGGTTAGCAAATAACAATGTTTTGCTCACCACATGAATCCAAATACTCTGTCTCTTATATCCCCTGAAATTTGTTGATCTTTTCCATTAACTTTCCGCCATTGTCTTGTCTTTGCTCAGGCCCTTTGATGTTTGCAAAAAGGGGAGCAGTTAAATGTGAAAATGTTGGGTTGTTTTGGGTTTGTTTTATTTTTCACTCTTGGAGGTGATATTTTTTTCTTGTTGGAAATTGTTTCTGTTTGAGTTAATATAATATATGTATCAGGTGAGTGAATAGATAAAAAAGAAAAAAAAATGTGTGTGTGTGTGTGGGAGGGGGGGGGGGGGGGGGGGGGGGGGCTCGTGTATTCAGAATTTTGTATTTGCTCCTATAGATTAAAAAATAGATTCATGAAGAGTGTAGCCTTTATTATGCCATGCTCTTAATTTTGTTTCTTCTATCCTTTTACATCATTGTGCCATTTTCGTGTGTTTGTTAAAAAGTCCATTTGTTGAGAAATTTAATTTCGTCTTTGCTGAACATGTTTTTTTCTGGTTTGTTTTTATTATTATTATTTTTAATTATTATTTATTTTTTTTTTTTTTTTGGGGTGGGGGGGCTTTTTGACCTCCCAAGATACTCGGGGCGATCATTATTGTTATGTCTTCTATCCCCCTTTATCATTGTTATCTATTTCCACGTTGCTCTCTTCTTTGTATTGGATTTGCATTGCTGGTCCTGGCAGGGATCCTTAGCTGGGAGTTGGCAGTTTGATGTATAGTAACTTCTTTATTTTTGAGAGAATATATTTTTTCCTTGTAAAACATTTCATCATTACGTACTATTTTCTTTTATAGTTTTGAATCTATATTTTGTAAACATTTGAGTGTGTCCTTCAAAGCGGAATCCTTTGCTTGTACCGGGATGGGACTTTTAGGTATTGTCAAAATAGGCTCATTGATAGATTGCTTATGGAATCTTCTGTTCCCTATTTAAACCAATCTCCTATGTCTTACCTTTTTATAGGGATTTAACTTCTGATCTAGAACTTTTCCCTCATCATTTTCTTTTCATTGGCGCTGAAATAACCTAAAAGTATTGCAAGTGCCTTAAAATCTCTAAAAACTCTTTTTTATGTATTTTTTTTAACAGTGTAGAATTTAGGACAGTCTAGTAGATGTTTCCGGTTAGTTTGTACTGCAGTAAGCTTGGTTATTGTCACTCTCTGAGTGTATGCTCTTGGGTGTCCTCATTCAACAGACAACTTTTGGAATTTACTTCTATTCTCTAAGAGAGCAAGTTTATTACTTTATCTTTGTATTTGTAAGTACACATCTACATGATTTTATTTCCCCTTTATTCAACTTTAGGTTTTTAGGTCTTTAGGTTTTATCTTTAGAAAAGACAGATCTGAAATGCAGCTAAGGGGGCTGTTTCGTATTCCTTTCCAAGATTAAGGTAAAAACGAGATGCCAACAAAGGAGCTGGGTGCTCATATATCATATTATTAGATAAATTACGAAACCAATGGTATATCATATATAGGTGACGTGTCCAGCACACTTTTGGAAATTTCATCGAAATTCATTCGTCCTTTCAGTCCTCCTTCATTTCGATGAAATTTCCAAAAGTGTGCTGGACCACTCCTTCGTCGCTTCGCTCCTCAGTCGTTCACGTCACCTATATATATCTCTGCTCCCTATAAATTGTATAAATTTAAAAATCTTAAACTACTTACTTAGTAATCAAGTAGGGCCCCTCAGGGAGTAAGAAAGTAAAAATAAAAAAATATAAAAAAGTAGTGAAGCGGCGATAAAGTCTTCAGGAGGTAAAGAGGTAAAGAGGTACAGTTCCGAAAAACTTAAGTGTATGTTTGAGGTTAGTAAAAAATATATTTATTAAAAATGTTTATTATAAAATGAGTGATCAGAAGTTTAAAGAGTTAATATTTCATAAGATTGTTGAAACTAGTAGTATAGATGTTATATTAAAATCTATTGATATAAAAGAATATCCAGTTAAAATAGTTCTATCTATAAAGTGTTTATTTAATAGACCTACTGACAATCTAACAACAGAAAGATATTATAATCATCCTTCAACTATTATTAAAACAAAGAATAATAAATCTTCTTACTATAGACAAGTTAGAAAAGAATTTGATAGATGGTTAAGTGAAGTTCAATTAGCAGGAAGTGGTTTTGTATTTAAAAAGATATTAAACGGAATAATAAAAATTCATAAAACTAAAGTATTAAATGGTTCTAGTTATATACCTTTAAAGTTTAAATCTTCATCAATAATAAATATTAAAAATAGAGATAATAAATGTTTTTTATATTGCCTACTAGCCAAGTTATATCCTGCAGATAGAAATCCTCAAAGAATAAGTAAATATATGGACTATATAGATAAAATAAATATGAATGGAATAGAATATCCAGTATCCATCTCTGATATTCCTAAAGTAGAAAAACAAAATAAATCCTTATCTATTAATGTATTTGGATTAAACGATATATCCAGAAAAGCTTCTATCTATCCTATACATATTTCAAATTATAAGAAAAGAGAAGAAGTAATAGATTTATTATATATTGAAAATCATTATATACTAATAAAAGATTTAAATAAATATATGTTTGATTCTAGAAATAGTAATTCTAAAATAGTATGCCGAAGATGTCTATCACTTCATAGAAACGATAAAGCTTTAGATAATCACTTAGAAACATGTGAAAAGAATACTCCAGCTAGAGAGATAATGTCTTTAGAAGATTCTACTGAATTTAGGAATTATCATTTTAAAATTAAAATCCCATTCGTTATCTACTCTGATTTTGAATCAACTAATAAACAATTTAAAGATAAAAATAAAATAGCAAAACAAGAAATAAATAGTTTTGGTTTATATCTTCATTCACTTTATCCTGATATACTCGAATCTGAATATATAACTTATACAGGAGATAAAGCTATAGAAGAATATATGAAATATTTAATGCTTATATATAAACAAATAGAAGATATCCATAAAAGAAAATCTAAACCGAAATTAACAGAAGTAGAAGAAGAAGAGTTTCAAAAGGCTAAACGTTGCTATATCTGCTCTAATAAATTTAAAAGTAAAGATGATAAAGTTAGAGAGCATAATCATTTATCTAAAAAATATAGAGGAGCTAGCTGTGTCGGTTGCAATTCTAGAGAAGGTAAAACTAATAAACTAATTCCTGTATTATTCCATAATGGATCTAATTATGATTTTCATATACTAATAACAGAATTAATGAAATATCAAAATAAATATTATAAAGTAAAAGTTTTAGCCAAAACAGCAGAGAAATATATATCTATAGATTTTGGTAATTCTAAATTAAAACTTAGATTCTTAGATTCTTATAAATTCTTAGGTAGTAGTTTAGATGGAATAGTTAATTCTTTAAAAGAGTTTCCTATCTTAGATTCTATGATGTTTTATAATGAAGAAGAAGGAATAACTGAAACAAAATATAAAACTGATTTATTAAAAACAAAAGGGATCTATCCATATGAATATATTGATTCAATTGAAAGACTAAAAGAAGAAGAATTACCACCTTTTATTAAAAAAAGATCTATTCAACAAGATAAGAAATTATATAATATTGATAAAAAGAATTTTATGTATAAATATATTTTAAAGTGGTATAACTATAAAAGAGTTTCTCCATGGTATTCTACTTTAAAAAGAAGTGATATAACAATAGAAGAATATAATAAAGCTATAGAAGTATGGAATTATTATGAATGCAAAACCCTATTAGATTATCATAACTTATATCTAAAGACAGATGTGTTATTATTAGCTGATGCCTTCGAGCAGTAAAGAACTTTTAATTTAACTAATCATCAAATAGATCCATGCTATACTTATACCAATCCAGGATTAACTTGGCAATGTGGTTTAAAATATACTAAAGTTAAATTAGAAAATTTAAAAGATAAAGAAATGTTTCATCTATTTGAAAACGGAATAAGAGGAGGATTCTCAGGAGTATTAGGAAGAAGATATGTTGAATTAGAAAAACTATTATATCTTGATGCTAATAACTTATATGGATATGCTATGAGTCAACCATTACCATTCTGTGATTTTCAATGGGAAGAAGATTTAAACTATTATAAGAAGATTCCTAAAGGGAGAGGATGTATTATAGAGTGTGACTTAGAATATTTAGATAAAGATAAAACTAAAAGATATCCATTAGCCCCAGAGCATATTACTCCAGCTAAAGAAATGTTATCTGATTATCAATTAAAGTTATTAGGAGATAAACCTTTAGGAGAAAGTAAATTAATGTTAACCCTTAAAGATAAAAAGAAATATATAGTTCATAATAGAATTCTTAAAAAGTATATTTCCTTAGGAATGAAAGTTAAAAAAGTTTATAGAATTATATCATTTGAAGA
This sequence comes from Berghia stephanieae, assembly GCF_034508935.2. NCBI lineage: Eukaryota > Metazoa > Mollusca > Gastropoda > Nudibranchia > Aeolidiidae > Berghia > Berghia stephanieae. The sequence continues at coordinate 71,491,085 of NC_088361.1, forward strand.
AGAAGCTTGGTTGAAACCATATATTGATTTTAATACTGAAAATAGAAAGAAGGCTAAAACAGATTTTGAAAAAGATCTATTTAAGAATTCAAATAATTCCTTCTTTGGTAAGACAATGGAAAACGTTAGAGATAGAAATGATGTTGAGTTATCTAGTAGTGAAGAAACAATTAAAAAGAAACTAAACAATCCTAAATTTAAAGATTCAGTAATATTTAATGATGATTTAGTAGCTATATTATTTAGAAAAGGAACAGTTAAATTAGATAAACCTATTTATCTAGGGCAAGCTATTCTTGATATATCTAAATTGTTGCTGTATGAATTCTACTATGATATTATAGAAAAGGTTTGGCCAGATACAGAAATATTATATCAAGACACCGATTCCTTAGTATTTTCTATTAATAGTGAAAATGATATCTATAAAGATATAAAGAATAAAACTCTAACCACTCCATTCCCTAAAGACCATCCTTTATATTTAAATAATGAATCTATCTCTAAAGTATTTGATACTTCTAATTATTCAAAAGATCATTTTCTATATTCAGAGGAAAATAAGAAAGTAGTAGGAAAGTTTAAAGATGAATTAGGTGGAGATAAGATGGAATACTTTCTAGCTTTAAAATCTAAATGCTATACATATGAGACTAGTAGAAAAGAAGAAATAAATTTCTAAGAAATGAGTTTCTAAGTCTACTATTAAAACAGATATTAGGTCAAACGATCTAAAGTATTCTTTATTTAATAGTATTACTTTATATAATAATAATTATTGTTTAAATTCTAAGAATCATGAATATATATGAATAAAATAAAAAAGATATCTATATCTCCTTATGATGATAAAAGGCGTATCTTAGATGATGGAATAAGTACGGAACCATATGAGTAATTAAAAATGAATAAATATAAAATGGAGAATAAAAAATGCGGACGTTGTCTAACGATTAAATCAATAGATAACTTTTATATCTGTAGAACAAGGAGAATCTTAAATACCATTCTACCACTTTCCATTATATTATCTAAATATCCAGTTAAAAATGATATTCCATTTCTAATATGAATTAGTCCGCTATTAAATCCATTATATAGAATGTACTCTATTAAGAAGAAGTTATATTTACTTCTATCTATCTCATCTAAAGTAATAGACTCACCTCCTTTTAGTTTTCCATCATAAACTTTTAAGATTCTATCATTAATCAAACCCTTAAGAATATTTGATTCTCCAGCAACTTCAAAGTTTATTTTATCATCAACATATTTTTTATTAGTTGAATCATTATCCTCTGTGGGATCGGTAAGATTAATTATTTTATTATTATTCATATCCATATATGCATATCTAAAATCAGGAATGATATATTCAAATTCTAAATAGTTAAACTGAGAATATGGAATATCTTTATCTATGATTAATTGAAATCTATCAGCTAATATATTCATCTCTTTCTTACCAACTCCTCTTGAAGTTTGATGAACCTGATTATCTTTATAAAAGAAAATAACTGATAAAGATTCTGTTCTTACTTTTAAAACCTGTTCTTCCATAAATGGTAACTGATTTAAATTGATATGTATCTTTAAAATTATAATCTAAAAGAATACCATTCTTAGATGAATCAGTTCTTTTGTAATGTCCATCAGATTGAGTAGTTAATTTTTGTTCTTCAGTTGGATCGATAAAATCATTATAACTTGATTCAATATTAGAGTAACCATTATTAGTAGAGAATATTTCTAAACCTTTAGATGTTTTAACTTCTGGTCTTAACCTTGAATCAACATAACTTTTAGTGACTGAATCGTTATCCTCTGTAGGAGCAGCAAGATTAGTAATTTTATTATTATTCATATTTAAATCACCTGTCATTGGAATATTTCCATCTCTAAAACTTCTAAAATTATTATTAGCTATATTTAAAGCTTGAGTAGATTTATTAATAGCTTCTCGATCAACATATAATTTATTAGCAGCATCATTATCTTCAGTAGGAGCAGCTAGATTAGTAATTTTATTATTATTCATGTTTATCTCTCCTTTAGATAAACCCTTTTCAATATAATCATCGTTTTTAATATCATTAGTGTTTTTAGAAATAGTAAGATTATATCTTCCAAATATATCCATTTTTTAAGAATAATTTTTAAATTAAAAAAGTAAAGGAGTTAATTTATTTTTATACTTTCCAGTTTCCTTCTTCTTAGATAAATCAATAGTTAGAAAACCGAAATCTTCATTCCAGATCTTAGAACATAACTTCCTGAATTCATTATAATCAAAATCATCCCATGCACAATCTTGATGAATAAAACTTAAACTTCTTTTATCTTGAGGAAATAAAATAATTAGATTAGCATTCTCTCTTATAGTTTGTCTAGGTAACCTAAAATAATTCTGAGAGATATAAAAACAATCAATATTAGAATGTCTCCCTCTAGTATAATAATTTTCACATACTTTTTGTTTTTCTCCTATAACATCATCAAATATAATTAGATTCTTATTTATTCTTGAAATATCTCTAGGATCTAAAATATCTTCATCATTATCAAAGAAACTAACTTTTATTTCAGGATTATATATTCCATTAGATTTTAAATGATTAATAATACTATTTAATTCTAAATCATTTTGAACTTGAAAAAGCCTTAGCACTACGTCTTTAGGAAATTCTTCTAATCTTTTTAATAGTTCATATTCTTCTTGAAATAGGGATTTACCATAAACCATTAAATTATCATAATCTAATAAATTATTTTTCAATAATAGATTCATTAAAAGATTAGTTTTACCACATCCCGATTTACCAACGATAATTCCTCTAATACTATTAGGTAGTTCAGGATTATTTTTTCTTATTACTTTCTTTTTACTCGATAAATTTTCAATATCCATTTTTATTTAATAATATTGAATCTCTTACCTGTAGATTCAAGGGTTATATTAACGTCTGAGATTAGAGTTCCATAGGCTGTTACTGCCGTTCCTGGTGCTCTATTAAATTTAGCTTTTACTTTAATATCAATATTAGAAATATTAGTTCTGTCTTCATGTTTAGAGACGTCTACTACGAATACTGGGAATAGATTTTTAAAAGATAACATACTGATACTATTAGCTTCATCAGTATCATAAAACTTTCTTTTAAAATCGTATGTCTCTTTAAAGATTCTAGAATATTTATTATTTTGGAAATCAACCTCTAGATCTTGATTAGGATATCTTCTTGTGTTTAACTCAACGTGAATTTCTTCTAGTTCTAGATTGTTGAAGTTTGATTTAGAATTTAATTCAGATTCCTTTTGAAATCCAATAATAAGATATCTAGGTTTCCCTGTAGTATTTTGAAAGCTCCAATCTAATCTATTTGAATTTTCCATTAGAGCATAAGTTTGAGTAAACCTTCCTCTGAATAGAATATCGATAACTGATTTATTTTCAATAGATTTATAAAGTTTATTTTCTTCTTCTAGAGATGGTTTAATAATTGGAATATATAGAGATGTTTTATTTAAAGTGATTTTAAAGTCTTCTTTATTCGTTCCTTCTTTAACTTGAATGAAATCGTTATTGATTACTCTTTTAAGTCTAATTAGTTGTTTCACTCCATAAAGAATTTTATTATAGTCTTCCATAAATCCGAAAATATGTTTTAGGGGAACGTTAAAAGAAAACTTTTTAAAGTTAGATCTTAAAGTCATAGAATCGTTTTCTTTATTATCATCATAAGCCATATCAGGGAGCCAACACATACTTAAACCTTCTATAGCTGATTGAGCTGGAGAATATTTAAGCATTCCCATCATCGTAGTGGTTTGTCCAGGATTATTAATATTTTCTACTTCTTGTCCATTTAGATAATAGGAGATATTACTAAATAGATACATCATAGAATTATTAATTAGAGCTACGTTGTTTTTATCAGTATCAGTAAAGTCTCCATCTTTCTTAGCAAGTTCCCCTTCAAAGTATAGATAAGCTTCAGAAGGAAGAGTGATAAGATCCTGCTGTTGAATAACGATATCAATATTGCCCGCATTATTTAGATTATTATTAGAATCAACTGGGAAGAATTCAAAATATTCAAACTCTCTAATACTACCATCTTCAAATAAAGTTCTATCGTTAATATTAAATATTTCTTTAGAATTTATCTCTGCCATTTTATATAGGATAATTATTTGATAAATTTTATTGATGTTCCTTTAAAAATATTTTCTACTTTCTTCATAGGAAGTGGTTTATCATTAGAAGTAGAGGTGGAAGAAGAAGGTGTTGTTTTATTAGTTCCTTTATCTCCAATAGAATTAATAATTCTTTCTGTTCCTTTAGTAGCAGCTGTTTTAATAGCAGCCTCTGCTGCAGAGGAAGCTAGTTTCTTTGATGTTTCTGAAAAGATAGCAGAAATTATAGAATCCATTATCCCTTTACCTTTCTTCTTCTTTCTTTCTTTTTGATCAGCATTTTATAAAGAAAAAAATTGTTTAGTTAATTTTATAAATTTATCTTTACTTAGTTTATTTGTTTCATATAAATATTTTAGAATATCTGATATTTCATTTATGACTCCTGTATTCCCAGCTTTATTAGAAGCTAATAGAAGTTTTAATCTTTTTAATAAATAATCAGAATCTTTAATAGTAATACCATCTCCTTCATATTCTTCAATAATAGGAATTCCTCTTTCTATTTGATTTAACTCTTCTAATTCTTTATCAAAATCTATAGGTTGAATTTTTTCTTCTTTAATTTGTTTATATATCTTATAATCTTTACTACTAAATCCTCCACTACCTTTTCCTCCATCAAAGAAATTTAAAGAGGTTGCTAAATCAAAGTAAATATTTTTATCTTCTTCTGAAAGATTATAATAATTTATATTTTTATCTCTTGAAATTAATTTATATAGATTTTCATTCATAGGAATAATTTTATCTTGAATAACTATATTATCTCCTAAAAATTTAATAGGAGTATTTCTTAAATAAACTTGATCATCGATTAATCTTAAGAATGGATTTAAATTATCTACTTTACTTTTAGCTAAATATTTAGCTCCTATAGGTCCTGGTGAAATTGATAAGATATTAGCTGCTTTTGGTTTTAACTCTTTTAATGCTTTTCTATTTTCTTCTCCTTCTTTCTTTAAAGCATCTATTATTGGTTGTTGTTGTTTTTCTAGTTCTAGCTGAGAATAGAAATTTGCAGTTTTATCGTTAATAGAATCGTTTAATAATTTCTTTTTCAATCTTATATTTTCGCTTATTATATGATCCATTTTTAAAGTAAATAATTTATCAAAGAAATAAAATCTTTTAATGTCTTAGGTTTAGAATTAATTATAAAGACGCATAGGTGACCGCATATAACACTGTTATCTGGTTGAACGATCATATTAGAATAATAGATACCTTTATAAGTTTTATCTTTTTTAAAATAATTAATCATCTCTATTGGTGGAACTAAACCAAAAGAATCAAAATATAATATTAAGTTTCCTTTCTTTATCCAACAAGTCCAGTGGGTTCCATTGTTATCTGAAGTATCTAAATTTAATACTCCTGATTCTATTTTACTTGGGGTATCTAATTCATCTCTCATAAAACATCCTTTAAAGTTAGGATCTTTAATCATATTGATTATATCTAAGTTTGATAAACTTTTATAGAATATTGGATTCATTTTATATATCTAAAATAAAGCCCCTAGAAGGGGGAGAGATTTTAAAAAATCAAATAATCCATCTCCTTTCTTAAGATATAAACCTTCTCCATTATAAAACCCATCTCTAGTTAGATTATGTTTCCCCCTATAAGGTTTTAGAATTAGTCCTTCTCCATGGGATTCTATTTGACAAACACATCCACCTTTTTTAAGATATAGACCGTTACCTAATAGTTTAGATACTCCAGTTGATACAGCTCCAGTTAAAGCTCCAATTCCTAATGCTGGTAAAACTTTACTAGCTACCATTGGTAAAGCTCTACTACCTAAAGCTGCAAGTGCTCCTAAGAAACCCCCGTGTTTAATATTGAATTCTTGTTGTGTTTTTGAGATGTTTAGTTTAACACCCTTTTTATTATCAATAGCTTTTTTAATTTTATTTAGTTGAGTATTAGTAAGGTAAACCTCATCGTTTCCTTCAGTCATTAAATCTTCATAAGTAAAGACAAGAGATATCTTATCAGTAGAGTTTTGAATCTTTTTCTTTTGATGATCTGATACGTTAATCTTGATTCCAGTATAAGCCATTTTTAAAGGAACAATTTTAAGCTTCTCTTAAATGAAATCTTAAATCTACTAATTCGTTTTGATTATTAATTAGATTTCCATCTTGATCAGTTATTCTAATTTTTATATTTGAAATTGGATTAGTGAAAACTGGTAGATATATAGGATTATTTATATTATTAATAATTTTATAACCGAAACCTACATTAGGAAAGAAAGAATAGATAATAGGTTTTTTAGATCCATTAACAGTTGAACCTTCTATTATATCTACTTCTATATTAATTGAATTTATTTTGTTATTTGTACGTTTTTATCTGAAATATTTTCATTGTCATGAAGTCTATTATTATTAAACCCTAGAATACTTTTTAAATCATCGTTCATCTCAACCCAATAAATAGGAACATTTATTTTTATAATAGATTTTGCTGTTTGGTTATTTGGCTCTAGTAGGAATACATCTTCTTCTAATCCTATAGATGTTAGTTTATTAACTATATAATTATTAATATCTGATATTTCATAAGCTCCCGTAGGAATATTAATTTCTAAAGTTTTAGTTGTGTTATTATCATTTAGATCTACATATCTAATATCTATTTTAGAATTAGTTAAATTAGGAATAGTATTATAAGTGGAAATATAATGAAGAGCTAATTCTAATGGATAATTATAATACATAGAAGGATTAAATCTTAGATTATATTCAGATCCTTTAAAAGAAACGTTAATTAATTGACTAGATTTTGATTGAATTTTTACTTCCATTTCATTAGTTAAAATTTAGATAGTTGTAGTTCTTCTTGATAAAAAGATCCTAATACTTCTTCTCCGCTTAAATCTTTAATTTTATATGTAGTTGGAATAGTAGGCAAAACAGTAACTATTTTAAATATCTCTTTAGTCCAATTAGTTGTATATCCCTTTTCAAATTTATTTTTATATTTAACTATTCTAACCCTATCGTTAATATTAAATTTACCTTCAGTTGGTGAATGCTCTTCTTTAAATACTTTATTATATATTTCTTCTTCGTTTGATTTTTTACTTCCTTCTATTGGTGACATATTAATAGTTGAGTGATGGGAATTATTATATTCATTTAATAAATTGTCTAATACATTATAATATTTATTTGAGTTAGTTGCGGTGAAATGCTTATAGATTTTATTTTTCATTGTTTTAATCCATCTTTCTACTACTGTTGATTTCTCTTCATTTTGAGTAGAATATAAAATTATATTATTTTTATCTAATAATTGTTTAAATGATTTATTATAAAACTCCTTACCCGAATCACTCCAAATCTTATTAGGTTTTCTACCTTTATTTAATATAGATTCAAATGCTTTAGTTACTTCTATTCCTGTTTTATTTCTTAATGGAACTATCCAGCCGTATTTGCTAAATATATCTATAACCATTAATAGATATTTAATATATTTATTTTCTTTTGAGAATTGTTGCATATCAGCTAAATCAATAGCCCAAGTATCATCTATATAATAAACTACTACCTTTCTCTTAGGAAATTTCTTTCTTATTGGTTTATGTAGTTCAGAGGCTAATTGTCAATCATTCACTCCTAATCCTAAAGTATGTTTAGCACCAATTAGATTGGTTATTAATCTTCTATCTAACCATTCTTTAAAACCTTTAGTTTTAACAGTTTTTAATTCTTTTAACATAGTTCGATCACAATCTTTTCTAACTTCATTATCTCTATAACATATATCATGTCTCATTGCTATTTCGTCTAATTCATTTATAGGAATTGAATGAGGTAAAGGCTTATCATTTGAATCTAGTCTTTTGTCTAGTTTAGTTCCGGGACCTGCGAAATTGTATCCTGGTAAATGAAATTCAAAAGGTAAATCAGTCCAACCACTCCCTTTTACTTTTATAAATCGATTTTTCTTTGACGAACAATTAATGCATTCACCTTTCAATCTATTATCTACCTGTTGAATGTTTTTAGTTTTGGTTCGTTGACGGCATTTCAGGCAATATATCTCTTCCATTTTATTAGATATTATATCTGCTTGGATTCAATTTGACAACGCGTAAACAAATGCTTGGATTCAATTTGACAACGCGTAAACAAATGCTTGGATTCAATTTGGTAACGAGTAAACAAATGCTTGGTTTCAATTTGGCAACGGATAAACATTTTAAAATCTTAACAGCTCCGAAGATCTTCCGAGCTGTAAAAATAATAATTATTTAATACCTTCAACCTCCTGAGGACTTTATCGCCGCTTCTCTATTATTTTACTTTTATACTTTTATCATTGTCTTAGTATCTCCCTACTGGTAACTTTTTAACTACTTTTTAAAATTCTAATAAATTGTTTACTACCTTAAAGCCCTTGAAGACTTTATCGCCGCTTCTCCATTATTTTTTATTTTTTTACTAACCTCAAACATACACTTAAGTTTTTCGGAACTGTACCTCTTTACCTCTTTACCTCTTTACCTCCTGAAGACTTTATCGCCGCTTCACTACTTTTTTATATTTTTTTATTTTTACTTTCTTACTCCCTGAGGGGCCCTACTTGATTACTAAGTAAGTAGTTTAAGATTTTTAAATTTATACAATTTATAGGGAGCAGATATATATATAGGTGACGTGAACGACTGAGGAGCGAAGCGACGAAGGAGTGGTCCAGCACACTTTTGGAAATTTCATCGAAATGAAGGAGGACTGAAAGGACGAATGAATTTCGATGAAATTTCCAAAAGTGTGCTGGACACGTCACCTATATATATCTCTAGTACCGTATACACTTGCCTGCCGCCCCCCCCCCCCCCCCCCCACACACACACACACATACACTCTCCCCATCAGACACACCCTCAGACCCAATTGATGATTTAAAAGATATACGAGGGCTCTTTCAGAAATAACCAAATAATGCCCATTGCTCAGCAACCAGTGGAGATTTTTTAATTCTGTAAACGACATGATATTCCTTATTTCCTTACGGATATTCCCAGAAATTATGTAGTGCATCATTTTGCACAATGAATTTCTAGACGATTTTAAAGATGGCGGCCCACCTTGAAACTTGGTCAAAGGAGGAGATCAGAGCTGTCATACGTTTTTTGAACGCCAAAAGTCTGAATCCTACCGAAATTCATAAAGAACTTCAGAGTGTATATGGGGAGCATGTTATAAGCCGTACACAAGTCTATCACTGGTGTAATTTGTTTGAAGCCGGCCATTCCGACTTGACAGACAGGGAAGGGAGAGGGCGTTCGATAACTGCGACGTCAGAAGACAATGTGAAGCGAGTTGATGAGCTTATTCCTCAAGACAGGAGGTTGAAACTTCATGAAATCGCAAGCAGTCTTGAAATTTCGGAAACTTCTGCCCATAGAATTGTATTTGATGAACTTGGCGCAAGATGGGTTCCTAAGCAATTGACAGACAATCATAAAGAACAAAGATTGGACATCTGCAGGGAACTTTTGAGAAGAAGCAAGAGCTCACGCAGGGTTCACGGGCATACTGCCAACGCCGGCGGAGACTTTCTAGGGTACGATGTGACTTTTCTTGACAGCATAGTCACCGGTGATGAGACTTGGTTGCACCATTGCACCCCAGAAACAAAGCAAGATTCGATGACATGGAAACATCCATCCTCACCTGTCGCGAAGAAATTCAAAGTCATGCGGTCAGCAAAGAAAATAATGGGAATTGTTTTCTGGGACAGTCGTGGTGTTATTCTGTTCGAAACCTTACAACCTGGAGAAACAATCAATGCTGCAAGGTACTGCCAAACTCTTGACAAGCTTAGGGAGGCCATTCGCAGAAAGCGCCCAGGGCAGTTGACCAACGGGGTCATTTTGCAACACGACAACGCTACAACCCACACAGCACGAGTGACGCAAGGTTGGCTAGAGAAATATGGATGGGAGATTTTGCCACACCCACCACACAGTCCAGACCTCGCACCATCTGATTATCACCTCTTTGGGCCACTGAAAAGTGAGCTGGCAGGAAAGCGCTTTGATGTCGATGAAGAGCTTGTTGACCATGTGCGGAAATGGCTACAAAACCTTGACGGAAATTTCTTCCGAGAGGGTATCTATTCCATGGTGCGGCGTTGGCAGAAGTGTGTCGACAGACTTGGCTGTTACGTAGAGAAATGAAGGACGAGTCAAGGTATGAACACGTGCAAGAATTTTGTTGATAGCATAAAAAACGCGGATTTTACAGGCATTTTTCGGTTAATTATGAAAGAGCCCTCGTATATTTGAGAAGAATGGTGAAATAATTAACATAGCTTTAACTTTAACTCCCAAAATACCAAATGCAGATCTTCAACTGCATGTATTTATCCTTGCATTTGTATGTAGTATTTTAAAGGTGTAATTTTTTTAAAGTCTTTTGAAATTTTCACTTCATGTTTAAACATATAGAGTTGGACACATGTTGTTTCAGTACATTAAGTTACAATGCAGCTCTAATTGGAAATAATATGTTTGTGTTGAGAATATTGGCTATTAAGCTTAACTGCTGGTCAAAATTATTCGCGATGGTGGTGTACGAACGAATCGGCGGTCTCAAGAAGTGGGTGAGAGAGGGATCTAGTAATGACTTTGGGTTTGAAACGAATATTTTTGTGTTCGTGGATAGCTCACACGGTAGAGCCACGCTCTCACCTGCCAGGCGGAGTTGTCGTACCAATAAGGTCGCAGGTTCAAACCCCACCACCGCCGCGAAAAATTTTTTATTCTCTATTGTCTTCTGGCACTTTTCTATTCACTTCATATCTTGTTCTTCTAATTGGAAATGCGTTCCATGAATATGTTGTGGATTCTCAGGAATAATGAACAAAGCATCTAAAGTTAACATTCCATCGTAACAAATTGATTTGCATTAAATTACAAGTGGCCTCTATGGAGTGATTTTTAACTTTTTTTAAAAACGTGTTTACTATGTTTATAATACTGATGATGACTATGTCAACGACGATGACGATGCTGCTACTGCTGATGGTGATTAAGATGGCGAGGATGCTGATGATGGTAATGACCCTTATTATTATGTATTATTATTATTATTATCATCATCATCATCGTCGTCGCCTTCATCATCACCATCATCATCATCATCAATTACATACTACTTATATTGATATCATATTATTTTATTATATTAATCAGAAGTTTTAAAAAATAGGCCAGCTATATATTTGTTGTATTAAAAACATTTATTATATCGTTGTGATAGTGTTCAGTATTTTATAATGGGTGTGGTCTTCTGACCCCCACTCCCATGGTGAGTGGAGAGGTCATATTTGTTGTCTCTTCTATACCCCTTATCTGTTTCCCTTTCCATGTTGCTCTCTATCTTTGTTCTGAATTGAGCTTGTTCAGGTTCTTCGTGGTCATGGCGAGGACATTTAGCTGAGAGGAAAGCAGTCAAGTTTTGCCCTTGTTTTTGAGAGATGATTTTTTTCCATTGTTAATCATCTCTCTGTTCTGTACTATTGTCGCTTTAGTTTTGAATATATTGTCTTTACTTTGGAAACATTTGAATGTATCCTTCATAGCTGGATTCTTTGCTTGTGCCTGGATGGAACTTTAAGGTATTGACTTCAGTTCCATATTTGAAACAGTTCCCTTTGTCTTACTTTTTCCTTAGTACTTTGAACTTCGGATCTTGCTTTCTCCCCTATCATTTTCCTTTTTACCTGTGCTTAAGTGACCTTAAAGAGTCGCAAGCACCGTAAAGCCCATAAAAACAAAACAAAAAACAAAATTTTCTTAGTATCAACATATTTTCTCACAACATATGTGCCAAGCAATCTGGGTGGATCCTTCCAGTTTGTGAGGCAAATTTGCAGTCCTATTGACGTCCACATTGCTGGTAGGTTGTAAGGGTTACTGGTCTTTCTTTCTATTCTGTTGCACTCGTCTCAATGGCTTTCTTTCCTTGTTCCAGAGTGAGGGAACTGAACTTGCTTTTGTGGACAAGGAGGCCACTCTTGCTGTTTCTATCCCATATTCCTGTTTTCCTTTTGCAGCTTGCTTTCTGTCTTTGTCATGGAATGAATTTATTGTACTTGGTTTTATCCTGGCCCTTTGCCCAAGTCCTCGGTCGAGATGGCACGGTCAGATGTGTATAGTTTTTGGGAGATCATATTTTTTCTCTTTGTGAATCATCTATCTGTTATGCACTGTTTTGAATATAACTAAGCTTTTGAGTGCATTCCTCTGCTTCTGTCTGGGTCTCAATGTAAGCAAATTGATAGTTTGCTCTTGGGTCCTACTTCGGTTCCCTATTTGAACCTATTCTTATTTTTTTCTTGGGTGCTTCTAATTGGAAATCTATACATTATTTTTGTTGTCCTTTCTTTCTTCTTCCTTTTTACTGGCGCTGAAATGAGTCAAAAACCAACAAACAAACAAAAACCCAACTTAATCAACTGCTTATGCCATGGGTGGGTACTTTTTAGTAAATAAAATCGTCAGATGTGAGTGTATTTTAATTGAAGAGCATAACAATCAAGAAGCATCTGAGTACGTTTGGCTCCTTTTTGGCAAAGGTCTCATGTCATCAGTGTGAGGCTTTTGGTAGCCTGGACAGGATTCAAATGAAAATTGCTGCTAGGATCTCTTGAAACTATTCTCCTTAGTCTTACTTATAGTTCAGCGCTTAGGATTCAAGAGTCTTGCAGGCACTGAAGTCTAAATTTATAAATGTTCTTTTTATGTAGTTACCATCTTCCAATTGACTTAAAATTGGTCCCATTTGTCTTTTTTTCTTAGGTACTTGTGTCTCTAAGTGTAATTATTTGCACTTTCTTGTGTTCTGAGTACAATTTTCCTTTAAAAGCGCAGACTATTACTATCATGTGATTACACAGTGGTTTTCTGCTTTCCTGCATTGCGAATGAAATTTCGCACCATTCTACAATACAATGCAAAACTAACCTTTTTCAAATGTATAGTTTTCGGGGTCATTTTTTAAAATGATGACAGAGTTGATTTCATTTTCATTGAGTACTTTAGAAGTAAATTGCACGTCTTTTTGGTCTTGTGTTATAACAGTAATCCTCAGAGGGGTAGGTAATGATTTTAGTCCTGCTGTGACAGCAGCACAAACTTGGGTCATTGGAAAAGGCTCTTTGCCCACATACTCTCATGCAGTCAGGTGTGAAATTAATATTTGATTCTGGGTGGGGTTCCTGACCTCCCATAGTGGGCAGGGAGGTACTTACTTTGTCTTCTATCCCCCTATATGTTTTCCAACTTGCTTTTTGTCTTTGTCTTGGAATGAGATTACTTGGTTTTGTCCTGGCCCTGGCTGGGAGGGAATCAGTCAAATGTATAGTTAGTTTTGGGAGATGATATTTATTTCCTTGTAAATCATCTCTCTGTTATGCACCATATTATGTTTTGTATAATATATATTATTTATGATTTGTAAACAGTTGAGTGTATTCCTCTTAGTGGGGTCCTGTGCTTGTGTCTGGATGAGACTTTTAGGTGATCTCAAACTAAGTACTTTGATAGTGTGCTCTTGGAATCTACATCTGTTTCCTATTTGAACCAATTCCCCTTTTGTCTTCCCTTTTCTTGGGTGCTTTAATTGTAAGTCTAGAACTATTCACTATCCCATTCTCTTCCTTTTTACTGGCGCTGATATGACCTTAATGTATTGAAACGCCATAAAACCCTTTAAAAAACATTTGATTGGGTATGACATTGTGTGTGTGTGTGTGTGTGTGTGTGTGTGTGTGTGTGTGTCGAAAACACATTGTAATAACTCATTACAGAGATTTTGCCTTGTCCTCCATGTTAAGTTTCGCTGTTGCAATATGGAGGAGGGTTACTGAACATAATATTTCCTTTTGGCAATGGGCATGATTGTTCAACTCCATCAACATTTATCTCAACAATCTATTGTCATGTTTCTACTGATTTTTTAAATGTCAATTAAAACAATTAAAACTTACGTTTCATTTTATATTTATTGTAAGCTTTAAAAAAAGTAGACAACAAGTTGCTTGCAGTGCGGCGCAGTTCGCTTTATGAACATTGTCACCATGAACAGGTAAAGGGAATAAAAATCGATAGAACAGACACTCAATTTATAGGATATTATTGATGCCCGGAATGACACCATAAGACATAGAATGGATTCAAAATACCAGAAAGACTGTATATAACATTTTTTGAATATGACTTAAGTAATATTTTATCATAGAATGCAATTATATAATATGAAAAAAGTAACAATAACAAGTTTGTGCTAAGCCAAAACGATTTACCTACAAGTGCATTTCATAGTACAGTATTTTCATTGGAGGCGAGTCTTCAGTAAGTCTCATATTATATACATTCATACTTTTGTTTAGAGATTGCTTTGCCACTATCACTATTATTGTCGAGATGGTGACTTTAAATATGCACCAATAAATTATGAATATCATCAGGTTATCTTTTTCATAATAACGTAAGATAGAGAGGCAACATGACAGATGACAGAAGGAAACGGTTCAACTTTCACTCTCGTATTTACAACATAGAAATAGATATTATCTTGGTTTTGGATGAAAGTGCACAAAATCACCAATCGTGAAGAATAATTATAATTCAACTTTTGCCAACACACTCTTTAATATTTCAGACGAAAATTTGTACATTACTTTACAAGAAACTTTTAGTAAGGATGTTTAATATTAGCGAGGCAATAAATTAATTACCCTGTGGCAGATTCAGAAACAAATTGTATAATTTTTGCTGCTATAACGGGAAAAGCTTAAAAAATATTTTTGGTTCTATATGTATTTCATTAACCTTTTTATATGCAATAAGAAAAGATCACAGAGTTCATTGAGGAGGGGGGGGGGGGAATGAAATATGAGAACAAGTTATTGTTTGGTTTAAATATCACAGTTGCTTTTATCACACTTCATTCTTCAGCCATACAAAGGCAAATTTTATTTTTTGAGAAAACCACGAAAAAAATCTAAAATCAGTTATCAATTTGTCAAACATGTGTCTATTTAAGAATTTGTAAAATATTGCAATTGGTTCGAAACACACATAGAGAACATAACGAGTCATTTCAATAAATAATTTTGTTTTGTTTTCAAACTTAGCTTGCCATTTAAAACTTTCCATAACATCCAGAACAATAATTGTTGACATGAATATTTAATTGATAGGAAAAGTTTGAGAAATGAAAGGAGAAGAAATTAATATATATACATCAACAAATTTGCTTTTGGTCAAGGTTCTAATAAGTCACAATCCATATCAAAACAATTCTAATTGATATTTAGAAATTCCATTCCGGTTGTGTCATACTTGGTCGTTGTTCTTTGGACCTTGATAGTTTCATTTCAGGTGTTGGCGGTTTCTCAACATTGGGTCGTGCCAGAGACAGTTTTGCTAGCATCATTTGCGCTTTCCTAGCTGGGTCGTCAACAACACGTTGGGTAGCAGGTGTTGGCTGAGGTGTTATAGTTCTGACATTTGGACTGTGGATACTTGTCGGAGTTCCTGGTATTTCTGGCTCTGGGACTTCAATATTTGCTGGTCTACCTGGAGTCTGAATGTCCAGGACAAAAGATTTGCTGGTGATCAATGTGCCAGCTGGGGGCACTGGAGGAGAGTATGGTCGGGACTTTAAACTAGAGAACGTTCCTTCACGTTCAAGACAGTCAGGCAGGAAATCGCCTCTCTTGTTGTGGCCAAGATATTTTGCATTATGTGAATCTGAAAATGAAACAATATTAAATAGAATTAGAATTTACATAATATTCTAATATTTAAAATACATTATACTATATTAAAATGGAAATGCAAGCAGAGGAGTTGGTAATGTATTGTTATCTATTCAAAGTGAATGCCAAAGATACTATACATTTGAATGAACATTTTCAAATATTATTCTGAAGTATACACTATTTTTTGTCCTTCAATTTTAATGTTTAATACAATACACTTCAATGCAAATTAAACTTCATTTTACTATGCCCTTTTCTGGAACCATAGAACAAAATTTAAGTTACGTTAAGACATTGCCATAATTTGATTTAATCTTTTTCTACATGAGGACAAAATGGAATTAATTATTTACCGCATGTCTTAGCCTTTGGATGGAAATAGAACTTGTATGCAAGCAAGATGCAGACCAGAATGACAATGATAACTGACAGGACAGCTATGACTGTAATATACACCGTCTCAAGGCTATCTTCATCATCGTCATCAGAAGTCTGAAAAATTACGAGTACGAGACTGATTTAATGGCCGTCCCTATACTGAAAACATATCATGAGTCTCTTTTTAATGCTTGGAAATTAAACACTCAACAAAGGCTGTAAAAATATTGCATTCAGCTGGACTTTCAATATGTATGAATATTAAAACCAAAAAAAAAAAAAAACAGGTTGTGAAAAACACAATACAGCATGGTGAAACGGATGAACAAACAGTTTTTGAAACACTTGATATATATATATTTAACTGCTGACAGTTCAATGTATTATCAATGCTTGTCTTGATTTGGTCAGAACATAATTCCAAGAAATTAGGTGAAACTACACCGCGATATAATTATCATAAAACTATTTATGACATTGTCCATGCAAAACAAAATACATAGATCTATTCGTCACAGTAAGGTATAGCATATGATCTATCTCATTGTAATTTTACAAAGTCATTTTACGGGATCTGAACACTTTAATGAAAAACTTATGGTTGATATGAATTAAGATGCAATGATTACTTAAATTCAAATTATACTTGTATCTTATGGCATTATTATTTATTAAAATAAAGCTCCTTAATCACAAGGCAGCAACGTCTTCCATTTATGAAATGCTTATATTTATTCTGATGCAATGGTCAATGAAGGATAACATTTAATAAAAGGGTTTGAGAAGACACTTTAAGTGCAAAGAATCTTACAGGGCCACAGGAAGTTCCATAGTAAGAGACACCATCAACGGTGAGATAGCCAGACATGGCAACAGTAGTGTTGTCAAAGGTGAAAGTTGTTCCATTGCTTATCTCATAGCACATTGCGTTTAAAGTATCGTTGTAGCCAGTCGCTGTGCCCTGTACATTCAGACTAACCACAAAGCTGCCTGCAAACATTAAAAAGAAAAACAATGTTGGGTATTTATTATTATAAAACTCAACTCAATTCATAACTTTCAGGTTTTTGTAATCCAAAAAGTGCATCAAATAAGATAAGCTACTTAAGTTAAATAAAACTCTGGAAATCCCATTGCTAATATTTGACATTGACTATTTAATGAGCATAACGTCAGGCACTACCTAATATCGTTTATTTGCACAAAAGTGAAACAAGAGCATTGTTTGCTTTCACTTTTCTTGCCATCATTTATTTACCTGTAGGACAACTGAGATTTGCTGTCTTGTGATTTAAAATCTCTTAATCTGTTGAGATATAAAGGCAACATTTATATAAGAAATCGAATGCATAAGGTATAGATATTACCTTTACGGTGACCATCTCCAGTGATGCGTAGTTCGGAATTATCGCTGTAATAGTTTCGTACTTGAGCTGTCCAGTAATCTGCTCTTTCTTCATTATATTCAATTGGGAATTTCAATTCCAAGGTGTGCATTTCAGCAACAATCATATTTTTCTGTGCAGACGTCATTACGTCAATGAGAGCCACCATCTGGACCTCGTAGTCTGTAGGATCGGAGGTTATGGTGACAAGGACTGGACATTTCCCTGGCTTGTCCAGTTGAAGGTTGATGAAGGTGGCTTTGCCTGAAAAAGAGAAAGGTCAATTTATTATTTCGAATCATAACGTTTTGAAAAGGAACTGGGATGCTCTCAAAATAGCAGTTCCAAATTCAATCTCATCATTGAAGTTTAAGAAATAGAAGTTGAAAATATAACATTCAACACATGTATCATCATATCTAGCACGATTAAAAAAAGATAAGTATAAGTACTGAACGTCACTTTATAAATTGCATTATTTTGCCAATTCTTCTTTACATCATTATTTGCCTTAATGTTATTGTCGTTCTCTTTTTCAAACACACGGCTTATACCTTTATAAAACAACAGCCGTAATTTTCCCTCTTGCATCCAAATGATTACATTTCTTACCCGTAGAAGGATCAAAGCTTGCTGTAGTTATTCCTCCAAGGTTGCCAGAATAGAAAACGCTGTCGTAAATTGATGCAGTGGCTGTCCATGTATGATTCTGTTGATCGAAAGGTATGAGCTAATGACATCTACATGTCTTAATCAAGGAGTAAAAACTCGGAAATAATCTGAAACATTATTAATCCAATCACAAACATCTTTGATTCTTTTACGTAACAAGAAAATGACCACTACATCTTGTGGTAAGAATATTATTAGGGGATAAATTCATTTTTATGTTCATGAAAATAATGTCTATGATACATTTTCAAACACACGGCTTATACCTTTATAAGAGCATGGGATATTCAATTCAAAATTCAAAATTCGACACCTACTCTTAAATATATTTTTGACTAAAGAACAAATTAGCGTGGAGTCATCTGGAAAGAAAATGAGATAGCTCAAAGTTTAATAATCGGTTTTTGAGCTGAATAGTATTCTATCCTGCTATAAGAGAAATGCCATGTTAGATCTAAACAATCAAGATCAAACATTATCTCTATTGAGGGCTGATTACTTTTATAATGTAAAAGAAAAGCTTACAGTTAATACGAAACATATATTCCTGTTGTCAAAACTATCATTAATGTTTTACATCAAAACATTTCACAGAATGAAAATAAGAATATCAATGGTAAAGCAACTTACAGCCCATTCAACATCTGTGATATCTATATCTGTGTCTTTGTCATAGAGGAGGACTTCCATCTGGATAGGGAGGCCAGTAATCCTGTTTGAGGTCTTCATTACTGCCTTAGGGCCAACGTTACGTCCCAGCACCTGAAAGATAAAATTTAAAAATGCTTAGTTGAATTGATAGCAAAGTCTCTTTTATGGTTATGTCCAAACACTTGAAAGATTCATTCTTTTGACTCTGAAAGTCGATTAACATTAGTGCCTGTTGATCAATTGGGTCCAAATCATATCTTTATATTCAAATACTTTTTGAGCTGACCATAAGAATAAGATCACAGCAAACGGCTATGAAGTTTCAACTTTTTAAATAGTTATGCTAGAGTCTGATTGTGACCAA
>NC_088361.1:71513030-71515530 GCF_034508935.2 Berghia stephanieae
AAAAATAAATCATTTAATTACAACAATGCAAAATTTCACTTCACTAAAATGCTTCCAGAATATCACAATTAGGAATAATTCTCCGGTAAATTTATATTTACATATCTCACAAATATATTCTAAAATATAATATCATGATATGCTTTTCAGATCCTAGAAATATGAAATCAAGAGGAGATATTTAGTTGGAATTTTTAACTTTCCCATAAAAAAAATGAAGACTCAAAACGACCAAAAAACGGGTCAAGGATAAATCTGTAAGGTACAGTCTATTTAGAAATCTGACTTCTTTAGAAAAAAACTGCCATCAAATGCAAAACACAGCAATTCATGGCAACAAAACTAACCCGAGGAATCAAAATGTTAAATTAGATAAAAAGTGGACTTTCAAAATTTTCTTTTACCCTCTTGATATGAAATATGCTGTTACACATTTACATAAAGTCAATAGGGAAATTGATTTTAACCCTATTTTCATACTAAAATAGAAAGTCCTATTTCCTGATTTGGGGTCCATTTGGCCCTCATGACTTGTAAAGAGAAAAATACTAGAAAGTCCTATTTCCTGATTTGGGGTCCATTTGGCCCCCATGACTTGCAAAGAGAAAAATACTAGAAAGTCCTATTTTCTGATTTGGGGTCCATTTGGCCCCCATGACTTGCACATAGTAAAATACTAGAAAGTCCTATTTATTTCTTATTTGAGGGCCATTTAACCCCCATGATTTTACTATGGAAAATTCAGTTAAAATCATATTTTCTCATTAAATGTATATAGGCAATATAAGTAAACATCATTTGGTTGTTTTTGTTGTGACATTATGCATCTATTTATTTAGTGACATAATCGTGTCAATATGATCCACAACTTACTAGTAGATGGCATCTACAATAATTGACTTGGTAATTTTGTTTCCTGTTTGCTGTCCAATATGATGAGCGCCAGTTTCAGTTACCTACTTTTTCATCAACTCTAATTAAGAAACATCCAAGTAAGTGCTCACTCATTACTTTTTTTCATTAGATGTGTGATGTATGAAGATTATTCTGACACCTATCCTATGTAACGAAAAATGAATTGATAGTATCGCTAATTTATGATTGTAGTACCAGCTAGAATCGCCAAATATGAAATGATGAAACAATAATGGATAAATGAAAGCGCTAATATTCAATTTAATGTTTCTTCCAATACTTGCCTTACTTTCGCTTCTCGATTATCTTTTATTCTTGTGTGTACCCTACCTAACCACAGATATGTTTGTAACTTCTTATGACAAGTGATTTATTTTCTTGTACCGTTATTCAATCTCTAGGTGAACTAAATTAGCTTAAATGTCTACATTATGTTTCAGTCATATTGTATTGATATTATTGCTTTTGAATTTTTGAATTTGCTAACTAAATGATTTGTTTGTTGCTGGGTACTTTTTTTTTTTAATTTTCAGCCATCCGTTGTGTGGTCTAAATAATGTTGCATTGGACCTAAACCATGGCGAATGGAGAAAGTGTAACATCCTTGGTAGTTTGAATGCTCAGATATACATTGAGTTGCAGTCTGCTGGGGCAACCCCAGTGCATGAGGAAGGTATGTCACCTACTAATTATTTAAAACTGAATGGTAGGCCTACCTATTACATTTATCTGTGTAAGTGTAATGGTTGTTAGCTCGGAGTTAATAACAGGCATCATATGAAATCTAATATGTTTGCATTGTTGGCTAGTTACAAAGGGATAAAGTGTTTTTTTGTTGTTTTTTTTTGTTTGTTTGTTTGTTTTTGTTGTGTGTTTTAAGTTATTTCTCTTCACTCCCATGATACCTTTTATGAAAAATATTATGCTGATCTCCAATGAGAATCTGAGTTTCAATTCTGATTGTTAGAATGTCATTTCTCCAAACAGTAACAGCATTATCAAGTATGTTTCTATTGTATGAAATAGTAAAATAAATATTAAGTTGTTGTAAGATTAGCTTATCTTAAACCAGTGAATTGACAGAATATCAGCAATTAATAATGCAAGATAAAGATGAGCTGTTGCAACTCGAGTTCCAGGTAATGGGTGATTTTCCCCCACGATGATAATGATGAAGGTATAAATTAATAATATTAACAACTCATACATTATTTGATTTATTGGCTGCAAAGACTTCAGAGTAAAAGTCGTTTTTTTTAAGATGAAAAATCGAACATTTATACCTCTTTTGTCTGACTCGTTGGATGTGACTTTCAGCATATCACAGCAAATTCATGAAGACAATGACAAGAAGTCATTACTTGAAACATTTGGTAAAATTACATTGTTTTGTAATCACATTACTCTCAGAAAATTTCATATTTGAGGTTTTCTTTTATTTCTACATGACAATAATTGTCAATTGGGGATTCCAGTAAACTAAAGTTTTCAAAATAATAATACACTCACGTCCCCAAAATACTCTCCCCCCCCCCCTCTCTCTCTCTCTCTCTCTCTCTCTCTCTCTCTCTCTCTCTCTCTCTCT
>NC_088361.1:71520530-71540530 GCF_034508935.2 Berghia stephanieae
GGTTATCACTTTATCCAAATAATATGATGATGAAGTAATCATTAGTGAATGGAGATCCATTTGGGTACTGCGTTGAAAACAAGGTTAATCAAAAAATTGTAGTCATTTGTCATAGCAAACAACTCATAATCCCGAAAGAAAAAAAATGTATCAGTATGTACAAAACAGTATCTACAATTTGATGAGTTGAGGAAAAATATCTTAAACACGAATAGTGACATTGGTGATGAAGCAATGAGAGAGTTCTCAAGTGAGGTGTGCATTTATAAAGGATGCAATCCCCAGTTCACAAGCAGCTTGAACTGAAATCATCATCAGTGAAGCTGTAGAGATAAATGAAGAGGGCTCATTGATCTCAGATGACAACTATTATGATTGCAACAGTCCTAAGTATTAGCCTTTAATGAGTTTTTCAATGTATTTCAAAGTCACCAAAGCAGGTCTGCTGTTACCGTACTGTATGTTTTGTTGTTGGATTTTGTAAGTCACAAATCAAAAACCAATGGTGGAAACTCGGAGGGTGATGGTGGTGGCCCTGCCTCTATTGTAATGAGGGTGGTGTTAATAAGCCTTAAAGTTGATTTGTGTTTCTTAGTTCCAACTCAAATTACCTGTGGTCCATTGATGAGATCAATATAACCTTCAGGATGATATACAGCTACAGGGCTTAATCGGCGAGTCTCTGTGTCAGCATCCATGCTCTCGATTGTCAGTATACGCCACTCGTAGTTATCCTGGCACTTGTATGCCTGCCAGTCCGTCATCCATGTACAGTTGTCCGTTTTAAACACACCTGAAATCAAATTCATCTTATTTAGATATTGCAAATTTATCTCTGGGAAAATATCAATCTTCTAATTCATATGAAAATTTGACAGGGATAAAACAATTTTAAAAATAGACATTGTTGTTCAATATTTATCTTTATCGCTATATAAAGGTTAATCCAACAACTTTTATTTAGATTCTGTCCTAACTTTCTAGCAACAAGAATTAGGTAAAAGGGTCCAGCAAAGTGAAAACCCATCGATTACTACTAACCCTTGTTTGGTGCATAACTGGTGACATCAATTTTCTGGCCATTGGGAGCTGTCAACATTACAAGAGGTATACGGTAATCACCAAGACCACGTCGCCTGTCTCCATCCCATTGGTAGGCTGAGTCAGGCAGGATTGCACCAGGACTTCCAATATATCCTCCATCTGAGTCATGGATCAAACACTTCTTTAAACCATCACAATCCATGTCGACACAATCGGCTGAATTGATCACTCTGTAATATATAATATTATCTAGATGTGAGTCAACCTATTTAGAATTTGTATTGATCTTAATTGTTAGAATTTTGCAAAACTGAGGTTTCATTAATACTCCATGAGACACACCATACAACAAATTCGAACAAAAATATCTTGACTTGAAATTGATTAACAATTGAAATAGCTCCTTCCTTGTTGCCCCAAACGCCAGGTAGTGTAAAAGGCAAGGAATAAGAGATTAAGTATGTAAGTAATTATATGAAATATAATCCATTATTTTTTAATGACGACTAATTATCCACTTGAATGCTTTTGGATTTAATTAGAAAGAACGAAATAACGGAGCATAACACTCTTTCTCTCTCTCTCTCTCTCTCTCTCTCTCTCTCTCTCTCTCTCTCTCTCTCTCTCTCTCTCTCTCTCTCTCTCTCTCTCTCTCTTCATTTTGTTTAAATTTACGTATACACCTAGGCAATAAATAAACTGCTATTTTGGCTGATTAAAGAGTGTACTGTTTACTTTTTTAATATCATCAGCGTTTGGTCCAGAATGCAACGCATTACGCATATATATAATATATATATATATATATATATATATATATATATATATATATATATATATGTATTTATGAGTGTTGGTGGGTACTCGTAGGTACGAAAGTGCTCGATAATGATGGTTAGAGCTAATATAAAATATAAATTGTCACTCACATTATATGACCGAGACGTCTCGGTCATATAATGTGAGTGACAATTTATATTTTATATTAGCTCTAACCATCATTATCGAGCACTTTCGTACCTACGAGTACCCACCAACACTCATAAATACATATATATATATATATATATATATATATATATATATATATATATATATATATATATATATATAATTATATAAATCTTTGAAACTATTTACCCAATGTTTGGCCGGTGGTAGAATATTCTAGAACTTTCTTCAACATTGACCAGCGTATTTCCTGACAAGAACACTGGGAAGCATCCGTCATCATTTTTGCCATTCGTCGTTAAAGCGCGGTCTCTCCCACCAGTACAAGATCCGTAATGAGCAAATGTGTTACCTGATGGATGCATACAAACATTACTTGATGATGATGATGATGATGATGATGACGACGACGACAATGACGACGACAGTAATAACAACAATATAACTGGTACCGGGGTAATTCCATCAAAAATATTACAAATGACTCTTATTTTCTACATCTTTGCTCATAGACTACAGGGGGAAAGTGATGGAACGTTTCTCTTAATTTTCTTGTTTCATGATTAGTTGCCAGCTGCTATCAATGCCTTTGTCCACAAACGTGTGTGTCCACCATTTAAATTTAAGTGCCATAAGAACGGTATAATATGTATAAATTGCGCCTATTTAAAATATTTTCCAAGGTTCTTGCCTTTTTTGACAATAAAGGACAATATCCCTCAATGGATAACATGTTAAGCATTTATCAAAAATCTCAATTTTAGGTTTGTTTATCAGAATTCTATGGTGCCCACAACACTTTATAGTATAGTCAGTTCGACAGCTGGAAAAAGGAAAGACGCGAGTGAAAAGTTCACAGATAATATAAAATTTATTTGCACTCACAATGAAACTAATGCAAACGGAACACATGTAGATTCCAATATTCCATTTTTTAAAAATCGATCCATTTGTCTAGAATCAAACTACTTAAATATAGCCACGAAGAATTACATAGTTTTGTCTTAGTTAAAGTTTTGAAATATAAACCATGATTTTTTTATGATGACCGTTTAATCACCCGATTCTCTGCAGGTTTAATTTGAAAGAAACAAATAATGGAGCATAGCATTCTCTCTCTCTCTCTCTCTCTCTCTCTCTCTCTCTCTCTCTCTCTCTATATATATATATATATATATATATATATATATATATATATATATATATATATTATTATTATTTAAAATATTTACCACAATGTTTGAGACAGTCTACATTAATGTAAGCCTGAAACATTAATGTAGACTGTCTCAAACATTGTGGTAAATATTTTAAATAATAATAATTCGCTCCATTACTGCATGTCGAGCACTTTTCGTACCATATTTGTATCAAACACGATTCAATAAAATATATATATATATATATATATATATATATATATATATATATATATATATATATATATATATATATAATATATATCGCTCTCTCTCTCAACACACACGCACACACACACACACTGGTTAAATCTTTACCTTATTCTCGAACATGACAATTCAATCTTGAGCCCAATCTATATTTTTTTTAAAAAACCAAACCAAAACAGTCCATATACATTGAAAATGTTCAAAGATAGACGACCAAAATGCTATCTGAAAATCAGTGTAGGCCATACAAGGAAATATTAAAATATTTAAATCTCCCTAGCCTTAGGTATTATATACTTCTAGGTGATTTGATAAGAATGTATAGACTAATACATGGGCTTGGCAAGTAGATGCCTCACTTTTTAAAACCTATTTTGAGTAATTTTCATAGTTTTCAGAGATAGGTTTGAAGTTTAGTTAACTAGGTGTAATAAAAATTCCCCACAAATTGTACTGTCCAGACCTGGAATAGTTTAACTTTTGAGACGAAAATTGCGTGTTCTCTTGATCGTTTTAAATCTTATTAATCGAGAGTTAAAGAGCTTAAGAGTGAAAGTATACTTTATAATTTCACTTAATGCTATACAATGAACGTATTGATTGGTGACTGTTTTTGATTATTCTTATAATCTGTTTTTATCAAAGACACTTTTTTAAAGGGCTTGTATTCTTATTAGCTTTTAACCCATGATATGATATAACAATACTTAGAATAAAGAACTCCGCTGAATAAGATATTCTTAATGGTAAACTAATTAATAATATAGCAATAATGCACGAGATATTATTTAGTAGAAGAACCATCTCCTCTAGGCACACACCTTCAGCATCTCAAACTAGGACTACGCAACCTTACTTATACTATTCCACAACAAGAGTAGAAAAATACTTAGGAGGGAACAAAAACACAAGGGTATAGATGAGACAAAAAGAGGTGACCCTCCAAGATCACAAGGGGAGGTCGAGAGCCCCTTCTTAGATTCTCACCTGTGACTTCAGTGTGTCCCTTGATAGATTGGTAGGTCATTATTCCAGAAAACGGTTTGACAGGCGCATTGTTTCCTCCAGAGCTGAAAGTCCCCATTACCATTCCAACTTTTCCACATGAGTTTATGCCTCCTCCTCCTCTAGACTTATCACTAAATTCAATATTGGGATCAGTACCATCAATTACATCATCAGCTTCGGAAAAGGATGACGTTTTTCCGACGAATATATTGTTCTCTATGATAGCACTTTTATCTGCAAACTCATGCCCAATGGCACTGGGGCCATTGACAAGGGGTATAACACCGACTCCATTCTCTACTAAAATGTTATTTCGGATCTCAGCACTTGGAGCATTGTTGAAATATATTCCATAATCAACATTTTTCCACATTGTAAAACCACTGTACTGAAGACATGTTGCATCAGTTGGCACATCGCCCGGGAAAAGAGTCATACCTGAAAATGAGGATTGGAACAAGAAATTAATTACGTGCACTATTTTAAACGCTTCTTCATCTATCCTGTAAAATGATCATTGTTATTACACGAGCTTCAAATTTCTCACATACATACATTAACTTTAATAAACATTTCCTGTCAAATTTCATTGCACTTGATTTGATATGACTACAATTATGAGTTTGTTGACCAAGTTGTAATTGTAAAACATTTTCCAGCATAATGAGTATCACCATTTTTTTGGCAATAATTCTCAAATAAAATATTACATCGAATATCAATTTTCGGTTCTTTTGAAGAAATTAAATTCTTTTAAAGTCCTCCAAAACTGAATGTAATGACCATGGGATATTAAAAAGGAAAGAATCAGGTTGAGAAATCAGACTGGATTTATCTTTGATTTGACATACAAAAGAGCATTAGAAGAAATTGACTATCTACGTATTTTTATATTTGGTGTTGTTTTAAGTGCAAGATGTTTGGTAGCATCTATAGTTTTGGTGTGGCTCAAAGTCTATTCGATATTGCACACACAAAAGCCTATTTATATAATGAAAAAACAAAACTACTCACCTATCATACTGCTGGCACCAATGTTATTAGACCATAAATCACTGCCAGTCGTACTGCAGCGTTGGCCTGCTAACCGGTATGCTGTTCTCTCAGACCCGTACACAGAATTATTGACCAAGATGAGGTCAGAAGCTAGTATAGCTTCAACAGCACCATCATAATCCATATTGAGTTCCTCTTCTCTTTCTTGATAGGAACCTGGCCATAGATTCAAAACCACCAAGTTGTTGGTGATTTTCGTTCCCACCGATTCTGTGCGGATAGCTGCGATAAGAATATTTTGACTGTGAAATGTTAATAAAACTAAACAGAAACTGTGTTTATTTATTAAACTCTATTCAAATTAACCTTTTATAGCATATAGAAGGCAATAACCAGCCCTATAATCAACAAAGAACGTTTACCAGGCTTATCAAACAAGCATTCACGAATCTCAGATCTAAAATTGAATTAAAAGCAATAATTTCACCTTTATCAAAAAATCGAGATAAAACACATTGGAAGCAATAATTACAGGCTCTATATTTTAATACAATTGAACCAATCTGTGAAATCGCAAAATTTTAAACAGTGCTATACAATTGTTAAGCCTCTTATAACTTGAAACTAAACCAAGCTTCCATTAGATTTACTACACACCTGTCCCCACTGTGTTGTGGACAACATTGTCATCAACCTCCAGATTGTCAACACCAAAAACTCCCACTGCAGCATTGAACCCATGATGGAATGTATTCTTTCTCACGTAGGAATAGCGCACTTCCCCCTCAGTGCTGGTCACATCAGAGTAGGTAAGTGAGAACCTGGCATCGTAGTTTTCAGAGAATCCTTCTTGCCCAGTATGGTAAAATTCCACATTGGAAATCTGGGCAAAACCTATTGATTGAAAACAGTTTTGTATTCTTCAATTTATATCTGATACGGTAACTGAGTGGAACATTATTTTGTATAAGATAATATATAAGTGTACTTTGGATGTTTTTTTGTAGAAACTATAAGCTTTATTTATTTTTTTCATTGTCTCTAGTAAATCCCATGCTTTATAAGAGTTCGCAATTAATAAATCACTATTTTCAAAAATTACCTCTTTGATTTGTAAACTGCCATCCTTTGTTTGAAATTCGTATTCTTATATCAAACATATTGTATTTTCTTCTATCATTTCAAATTCCAAATTTTACACATTATTTATTGGAATAAATTCAATTCAACAGAAATCGAACTAGAGGAATCGTCTATTGTGAATCATATTTGAGGAATAACAAATCAAGAAAGTAACTCGTTAAAATCGTTTTCACTTACCACTATGTGATCCTAAGCTATCAAATGTCTGTCCAACAATGACACGAGCGCCAAATGACTCTTCATAGAGATCTGAGTAATCTTCTCCTTCAATTTTGATGTTCCTGGTCAGCAATCCGACAAACGCGCTCACTTCAATGACTTGGCCATTAATTGTCTCAGAATGGGCTGTGAAACAGTAATGACATGACATTGATTTATTCAAATATCGTTTTAGTATTACGGCTGACTTAACCATTAACCATTGCATTTAAATCGTTACATGATATGGTGCTTTGAGTAATTCAATATAAATAAGCAAATCAATTTTTTCCAAGTAATCAAAAAAAAATATGACCAATTGTTCTAAATGGGTTGATAAAAACCCTGCACTAGATACCACAATTATGTAAATTTCAAAATATGAAAACAAAGATATACTACTATATCCTAATCAGTCATGCAGTTCAAAAAGTTGCTTGGAGTTTCTTAATTTTAACTTTATAAGTTGACGAATTCTCCTTAAGCAGGTCACTGGGCCAGCAACATACTAATGTTGGGTAAATGGTTACTCTACATTTGATCAGGTTTATTCAGACTCAAACTTCACCTTAATTCCTGTTCATATTTTTAGTACATAGATAACACATAATGAAATTGTCTGAGGATGATTACCGATATGCCGATGTTTCAAAGTGTCATTTAGGGTAATTGTAGTTCCAGATATTGCTGCAATCTTGAATGTTTCAGTATGAGAGGGAGTGTAGTCTGATGTTGTAATGACGATTTCGTCATCGACTACCCAGCCAACGTTGTCTTTAACAGTGATAATGCTATCCCCAGCATTAACCGTAGCTGTCAACTTCGATTTGGTCAGGCCTCTGTCCACACCATGAAGTTGCAAACCTCCAAATACCGCTGTAGAATATGACCATATTTTAAAAGTTATTCATTGTGTCTTGTAATTGAAGCTTCAATAGCAAGATTTAAGCTAAACACATAAACCGCATGATGAATAGATTCTCCAGGATATAATTTATTCTTCCAGTCATGAGTTTAATTTTTTTTTTTTAATCACCGTTTAATTGTTAATACAGGATTTTCTTAGTTAATTATAAAATTGAAAGCAGTCGCCTAGATCTATAAGGTTTATGGAACTGGAATTCTCTCTCTCTCTCTCTCTCTCTCTCTCTCTCTCTCTCTCTCTCTCTCTCTCTCTCTCTCTCTCTCTCTCTCTCTCTCTCTCTCTCTCTCTCTCTCTCTCTCTCTCTCTCTCTCTCTCTCTCTCTCTCTCTCTCTCTCTCTCTCTCTCTCTCTCTCTGTAGCATGAAACGGAAAGTAGCAATTTCTCATCACTCTTGGAATAGGACACTAGTCTATTGCAAAAAATGTTCCGCTAGATCTATCAGACCCAGATACACAATGCTGGAAGGTCAGGGGTTGGGCGGGGGGGGGGGGGGGGGGGGGGAGGTAAAAAAATATCGACTGCACGAGAGATTGTTGGTGATCTCTTTACTTCTGAGGCGAGTGTTCTGCCACTGAGTTATCGTGACCCCTAATAAAATGAAGAAGTGATGGCGATTACTGATTTGCTCTTAAAGCAAACCAGAAAACAAAAAAACCCAAACTGTATGGAACCTTGGCATAATCTTCATTAGTAACTAATTATGCTGTTCTCTTGCACGTATAAGCAATAAACTAAAGTCAGCTAGTTCTACCAGACCTTTCAGTTTTTGAAGCTATAGTGTCTGATAGCCTATGGAATAAAAGTTTATCCCAGTTTCAATAATGTTAACAACAGGAAGAGAAGCAACATTCTGTGCCAAGCAATAATGGCAATTATATGTATATTTTTTCTCTTTTCGTAAAACTCGAAAGCATACCCATAAATTTTGCTCCAACCGTTGGTCCGTCAGTAGTAGGGTACACAGGCGATCTGTGATGACCTCTTAGCCTAATTGTGGCTTGGCCCCGGAATGGGTCTTCCTCAGACCATCCCATGATCATACGACCAGTGATGTAGATATAGTCTGCCTCAAATAAGATGTTCATGGATTCGTTGTTGAGGAACTGCAGTCCTCCATCAATCCTTACTTTACCCAGCACTGGAATCTCCTGGTCTACAATAATCCATTTGTCTGGAGAATATAAAAGGAGTCAATTGAATAAAAAAGAAAATCTCCAAAGAACTTAAACCCCGTTTTACTCTTGAATAAATAGCCAGTGATAGCCTTTGGGTTTTAGCCAATTTATAGTTATTTTTTAGGCTGTTTTAAGTATGGCACTTTAATCTCAGACCAGAAACGAGGTAGACAACGTGTTTAAATATTTTTCAAACGACATTGTGAAATGGGAAGTAGACATTTCTCCATGGTAATCAAGAAATTTAACTTTAGAGCAATATAAAACAATTGACTTTAAGCCAGTATGTTGCCATCAAGTAAAAAGTATAATGTATAGATAATTTAAAGTGGAATAACATGACGTATTGGAGTCTTAGTGGTAAAATGAATATCAGTGCTTCTGAAGTTGGTAAGTGTTGATAACTTTTTCTGATGTGCTGTGAAGAAAATCTGATATCAACATAAGTACTTTATTAAAACGATATTTTCATACATTTGAATTAGAAAATGAAATTAGTAATGTCATTTTAATACCTCTAAAATATTTAAATTTTATATTGAAATGTACACTATGAATATATATATATATATATATATATATATATATATATATATATATATATATATATATATATAATATATATATATATATATATATATATATATATATAAGATAAGTTAATACAGAACTATAGCACATTTGTAATCCCCATTCATGCTCGTCTTGAATATAATATATGGAAAAAATTGTTGAGAAGAGTGAAACTGTTGATCTACAAGGTAACAAAACTCATTAAGTACTATTATCGTGTTTTGATGGAGAAAAAAAAAAGAATAAAAAGAGTGAGATTATTAATTTTTTGTTTACTAAGCAGTAGACCACTACACTAATAAAAAAAAATCCAAACATTTTCGGATAACTTTCAATTAGGACAACTTAAGTACACATTTTAATTTTTATGCATTTCAGAATAATTGTACAGTTAGGATAATTGAATACCAGCTAAATCAATCACCTTTAGGGATTGTAAGATCGTCATTAGGTCCAGGCTCCAAACCGTTATGGGTAAAATTAACCCAAGTAGCTGGGTCCGACCAATATTCCTTGTGGGTAGGTTCGTCCATCACATCCATTGGATCAGGAGGTGGTTGGCAACCTCTGTAGTAACACCTAATGGCCCTCGCATTGATATTGAATTTAGTGGTGGAAATCGCTGATCTCTTCTTTCGTGCTGCACGTTTGACTGTTGACAGAAATACAAAAATGCTAGTTTATATATTAAAAAAAAACGTTTCTGCTTACATATTAGAAAACGAAAATTAATAAACATTTTGTAGATGGATATGAGGATTATACATTACGTAACACTGGCTCTGTTTAATCGTATCCCATTTCCCCATTCCTCTCATCACCTAAACATAATAACATGTGTGGGCACAGCTTCACACCTTTGTTGATAAAAAGACACATATCTCATTATAAAAACTTACTAGTTATGCAATTTAGGCAGATATAAAGCATGCTGACGGATACTTTAAGACACCATAACTTTTTTATGAATAAATTGAACCTTAAGTGTATTTCCCAAACTTTTATGTGTAAATAGAGATAATTTATACGTGCTGTAGACCCATTCACTTCCCAAAATATGATAAAACAGTTTGAGGACACGACCCCGCATCATTAGTACTGTTCAAAAACTTACTGGTGTATGACAAAGACATGTCAGGCACGTTATAGAACCACTGCCCGTGTGAGACACCAGTACCACTCATCATACTCTCTGACATGTTCAAAGCATTGCTACCATCCAACATAAACATATCAGGCTGTTGGTCAGCGAACTGGGTGAACACGACAAAGTCGCCAGTCTGAAAAGTTTTGTGAAACATATATTTTGATATTAACATGAATAAATAAATAAATATCTATACCGGGTGCAAGAAATAAACCCGGAAAAGTAGAGAGGTCTGTAGTCATGAGACTATAAATGACGCAAATCTGAAATTTTACCGCAATGAAACGCATTTATTGAAATTTAAGTAGGCCATTTTTAAAGAAAATTTGTTTGAAAAATTGAAATCTACTATTGTTTAAACAAATACACCATATTTTTGCTATATTGAAGATTTGAGACGTGATTCTTAAATTCTAATATTATCTGTCGATCCCCCATTTTGCTTAATGATTATGGGTAGCTTTTTTTCTCGTGTGTAAATTATTGGACGACCCATATAATGTTGGACATAAGTAACCTAATGCTATAGACCACTGGATTCAAGTCAGGACTCATTGGAGGCCATTCAGATTTAGAAATAAATCGAATGTCATTTTCTCTTAAAAGTAAGACTGCGTAATGTTACTAGTGAGGGAAGTTGGCCCATCTTGTTAAAAAAAAAACAAATGACCGATCGGGAGAAAGTGAAACAAAGTCTGTAAAAGTATTTTTTTTTCTCTTAACATTGTTACATGACTTAACGCGTTCACTTTTGTGGTTGAAGTGTCAATGAAATGTAATCTTGTCTTTCTCTCGAGGCATTACAATATATTTTGATAAACCTATTGCTTTCATGACGAAATTTATTCAGTGAAATGACATATTTTGTTTGACTATCGACAACCTTATTATAATATGGGTTTCTAGTGAAAACTAAAAACAAGACGCAAATTTGGAAACTTTTGGTATCGTGATTTTTTAACGACTTCGGTTTAACCGGTATAGTTTCTTAACCAAAGAGGATTTTCAATTAAACTTGGCAACGTTTTTTTATTGTAGCTTGGATGGTTCTGGTTTCTACTTTGTATTGAAACAGTCATATTTTCCCGGGTTTTCTCTCGCACCCTATATTAATCAATAAATTAATGAATAATAGATAGAAGTCAAATGTAATATTTATCACCACGACCAAAAAAAAAAAATATATAAAAAATCATCCTCATCACCACCACCAGCGTCACTATCAGTATCATCATCAACATCATTATCATCTTCATCATCATCATCATCATCACATCATCATCATCATCATCATCATCATCATCATCATTATCATGTTAAAAAAAACTTTTTTTAAAAAATCCTGCTGTTAATGACTTACATCAAAACTAGAGAATGTACTGTCGTAACTGATGTTAGTAATATGGTCAGCATATTCAAAGGAGAAATTGTAGTAATTATTGGCCATCAGCACCATGGACCAGCCCAGTTTGTGAGTTATTCTTTTCTCCGCCCAACGGGAATTACTTTGTCCATGCTCGGTAACAAATATGGCATCTTTGTATTCCAATGCTGATGGAATTGGATTGTTGAAAGAGAACCTGATAGGCAAATGTAAAATGTAAAGAGGATTATTAAAACAAATTATGAAAAATAAGAAACTTATGAACTTTTCTCAACAATATCTAAAATATATAAAATATCACCAAGTGATACATTTAAGATGACATCATTTTAACTACACTAGTTTTTGGAGAGATGTTTAGTTAATAACTAAACGTTAATTATTGCACAACGCTTTCAGCCCCTTTTCATGTTTATTATGGCCGAAAGTGAAATTCAAAGTTTGACACAAACATAATCTTGTCACAGGAAAAAAAGGTCAAATAACAGTTGCACTGCATTCTAAAAATCGAAAAGATTACCTTATAAGTTTGATTTTATCAGTGCAAACGCAGCCACTTATGCCAGCTGACATGCCACTATCCTCTGTGCACTCGGAATGGTCAAAAGAGGGTGTGCAGGCAGCAACACTGTAGCCTGAATTTCCAGTTAACGTTCCATCTCTGTCATAAATTACTCCCTCGGATTCCCATTCAAATGATATCTGATAATTATAAATAAATAAATAAATACTATACATGGATATTCTAAGATTGGGAAATCATGAAACGAAGTTGAGAATTGATGAATATATTTAGGAGAGATAAAAGAATAAAAACATAAATTACTTTTATCAAATTATTTTACAACATAATATGAAGGAAAGTTTTTTTTTCTGATGTTCATTGTTACGATGAGATAAGACGTTCAAAATCAATGGTTCAAATTATAACTTAATTATTTCATCCACAATGTAAAATGATCTTCAGGTATAGCTTTGCAAGCACCAATTGTCCTCAATACTAAGAATGACTCACAATAGTAATATTCTGGATAAAGGGTGAATAATAATTTATATAGGGAATGAGATTAGCGGAAGAGTAGCGTCCCTTGATTGGACGTCACCGGCGGAAAAGTTTTTAGAGAGAGAACGTCATGTTGGTTGTGCGCATGCGTCTCTCGTCCTCGCTTCCGGTGAAAGCGGCATGAGACACTTCACCGAAAGCGAGGACGAGAGAGACGCATGCGCAAAGCCATTTTGACGTTCTCTCTGTAATGTGACGTCCAATCAAGGGACGCTACTCTTCCGCTAATGAGGCACTTCACCGAAAGCGAGGACGAGAGAGACGCATGCGCAAAACCATTTTGACGTTCTCTCTGTAATGTGACGTCCAATCAAGGGACGCTACTCTTCCGCTAATCTCATTCCCTATAGTCAATACATGTTTTGTATCATAATATTCTCATAATTCATTTTTTAAAAACTGATCATGACCATATTTAAACCTATGATTTTGGACAAGATTTCAGCAATCAATCAGATCCGCATCAAGATCGTTGCGTTTATTACATTTTAACAAATATTTCATGTCTAATTAGACCAGGTCACCGCTTACTTTGTTTGGTGAATTCATAAACGTCAGTCCAGATGTCTCTGTTCTGAATCCACCACAGAGGAAGCTACAAGTTCCGTCAATTCTTGTCCAACGGATAGCTGATTTACCAGACTGTCACCAAAATGAAATGAATACACATTTTACAATCACTCCTTGACTTATCCATTTGAATTAATTTGCCAAATCTAATTCATTCAATATTTGCAATTCTGATAACCGAACACAGTTATGGGCCTGAGAATACATTGAAACAAGATATAAATAATATTTTGAGTTGGGTTGAGAATATTTCCATTACAACAACGAGCCCATAACATTTTGGGTTATTAAAGCTGCAAATAAGTACAAGTCACAATCAATCAATCTCTTATAAAAATTTACTAATAATTCAGGAGCCATATTGTACTCCATGGATGCAATCCAATAAATATGACAAATGTAAAATGGACTTATTGCTTTTAAAGTTGATGCTTTTTTAATTCCATATAACTCATTGTACATATCCTATATGTAGATGGCATGTCAATGGCCTCAAATTTGGCAAAACATAATTTCAACTTGACATTAGATTTTAAAAATATTTACTTTACAACAAATCCATATTCAAAAAGATAGATTTCTCTTATTTATCCATTCTTATTAAACTGTGCCATTTAATTTCTACTGACCTGATCAAAATTGTAAAATTCTGTATTTTCAATCAAGAATCCATCAAGGTACGGTTGAATTATACCGCCATGAGTTGGTTTGCCTCTAAGGGTGCCGTAGTGAGACACAATGACGCTGTCAAAAACACCAGGGCCGTTTGCAGCATCGAATATTGGTGGGTCGCCAACAATTTTCTTTCCCTCATATCCAGCAAAATCATTGTTGACCAAAACAAATTCGCGGAACTGTAGAGCTCCTCCGTCCACAGCCTCTGCACCTTTCTCACAGTTCCAAGCGGTTAGAGAGTAAAATTGTGCAGCCTTTGAAGGTAAAGGGTACAAAACATGAATGGTTAAATTTATCTGTATAAAATATAACAAATGCTCAACAAATCCAATTAAGCAACGATTACTAAGAGCCCGATTATTGGCATCTTCATGAGTGGATATGCTTTTTTTTTTTACATTGCTCGCCTTTATCAATTAAATATCCTCCCAAACCACAATATGGCTTTATATATATATATTATTTGATAGCCTACCTGATGATCAGCAGAGCTGCTACAACTGGCATCAACCCTGGGCACATACTTCTCAAAGATCCACAGTCCGAACCAGCCCAAGGAATGAGCAGTGTTGTTTCTGTATTCCGCAAGAGGTACGGACTGAGGACAGATGTTAGCGTCAAATCCAGGACCTTCTGGATGAGTGTGCATTCTGTACCAAGTACCAAAGTGGGTACCACCTGCGGCTGCGTTATGGCTTTATTTGAAATGGAAAAAGAATCATTTAATCAATTTAAGGAGAAAAGCATTTAATTCTAATTCATATATTTCAAGTAAGTACAGATATTGTTTACTCAAAACACTTAGTAATGTAGCATAAACTTCGAGATCAATACAAGGGTTTATATTCTTGCACCCTCTCTCTCTCTCTCTCTCTCTCTCTCTCTCTCTCTCTCTCTCTCTCTCTCTCTGTGTGTGTGTGTGTGTGTGTGTGTGTGTTTGTGTGTGTGTGTGTCTGTGTGTGTGTGTATGTGTGTGTGTGAGTGTGTGCGTGCGCATGCCCCCTATTTTCCCGTCATATTATTCCACTTGCCAAGTTTAAATCCAACCTAGAAGCACATTACCTGATAGTATTATTTGGGTTGGTGGCCCAGAATGCAGCAGGTGTGATGTCATCATTACGTAAAGAGGTAGAAGATCGAACAAAGACGGCCAGATTGTACTGGAATGTATTCCCGGTCTCATCTCCGTCCTCCAAGAAAAATGAACCGCCCATAGTGTTGTAGATCACATTATGCTCAACCTGGAAAAGAAAACACACGTAGGGCTCTCAAACAACAGTTTTGGAGACATCGTCGCAGATGTAAACGATGCTAAATCCACAAATTCGAGAGTTCTGAACTTTTATTCAGACAAGTAAACCAAACCTTCCTACTTGGAAATTTAAAAAATAATATTTTTAGCAGATAAAAATTGTAGCAGCTATAATCAATTAAAATAATAAACAATTTACATTCACAAGAATTAAATAACACTTCAACCCCCTTAAAATTATATAGTCTAGCATCAGCTTTTATTTTCAATAAGTTTTAATGACTTAAAATTGCTCATGAACTTCAGAAACTGGAGCCAAAATTTCATAATTCTAATAATTTTTCGTACTAGTAAGTAGGTCTGAGTAAATCTAATGTGAAAAAATACTCACCATTGTGTTATGTGATCCATGGATATTGACAGCCCTGTTGAAGCTGGTGTGAATGGAACACCCTCTGACAAATGATTTGTCCATGTTTCCATTGAGATGGAAGTGGACAGGGTAACGCCCCATCCTGAAGGCCTGGCCGGAATGAGTGAACTCTACAAACTCAAGATGAGCTTGGGCAACCTGTAGAATTTAAGATTTATATGACTCTGTATAGAAACTCCTCCTTCTACTCCTCGTCGTCGTCCTCCTCCTCCTCCTCCTCTTCTTCTTCTTCTTCTTCTTCTTCTTCTTCTTCTTCTTCTTCTTCTTCTTCTTCTTCTACTACTACTACTACTACTACTACTACTACTACTACTACTACTACTACTACTACTACTACTACTACTACCGCTACCACTATACTGCTGGTACTAGTTCTCATACTTTCAAGTTACCTCCAGAAGCTAAGTCTAGCTGTGGCAGGAATTTGGACACGGTCTTCTACCACGTCATTACATTCTGAGCACGATTAACGTGGATGTTTAGGCTCTATATAAAATTCATTAT
Source organism: Berghia stephanieae (assembly GCF_034508935.2). Taxonomy (NCBI): domain Eukaryota; kingdom Metazoa; phylum Mollusca; class Gastropoda; order Nudibranchia; family Aeolidiidae; genus Berghia; species Berghia stephanieae. Next base: position 71,536,981 of record NC_088361.1, read on the forward strand.
TTACTAAAAGAGTAACGATCTTTTACGCTACCTGTGTGTCCTTGACTGCCTGGTGAATCATGACTTGAGCTCCAAATTGATCTGATCCGAGTTCCTCCCCAAAACGGCCTTGGAAACAGGTTTGGGTGGCAAATTCACCTGCAAATTATTTTCGTTAATTAATCTTATTGCCTATAGCTAATTTCAATTTAGAACTAAAGCAGTCTGGGATTAAATATACAATAACGGGTCCAGAGATTTCGGCCAATGCTCAAATGTAATCTGCTCTTGAAAATGAGATCAAATTGCATTTAGTGGAATTATGAAGCATTTTGAACAATTCTGATAAAGTGTTATGTTTTATTTCAACTAAGAGAAACCTCTCACAACCTCTCTTTTTATTCCCTTTTTGTTTTGTTAGAAGAGCATGGAGTAAAATCGTGTTGTAAAACGATATCCTACAGTCAAAAATATAGCCTTCAACTTATTATAATACCTACATTACGGCTCAGTTGTTTGCAAAGAAATTTGCGTTAAATGATTGTTTTTTAATTACCTGTGTTGAATCCTGCAGGACAAGCCTCGATCTTTGTGTCAAAATTGGTGTTTCTGTTACCCCGAACGACGACATTATGTGTCAGCAAACCTACTTCAGCTCTAAAGTCGACTGTTGTGCTTCCAAAGGTGCCGCTGATGCCAATATGTTCATAGGCTAATGGTTCATCTAGAGTTAATGTCAGACCATCACCACTTATAGCTTGAATCACATGAACCTGTAAGAGTATTGCGATAATAAACATAATTCTTCAATATCTACAGCTATGATATTTATCTATTACTGCATTTGAATCAAACTGTGCTAAAAAATTCTATCTGACACTGGCGTTTTAAACATGCCTTCTTTACCGCATTTATTACATAATGCTTCTCTAATTCAAACATATGTCGGACTGGAAAATATCTGGTTTAATAATGATATATTTGAGGAATGTTACAATATATGAGTGATTTTCACGGAACATACATTGGTGTCAAAGTTAGAATGTTTCATACTTCTGATTCCTTCTGGCTGTGCCTGTCGCCTGTGGTAGCGATGACAATCTCATCACCAACATTCCAGTCAACAGCCTGTTCCAAGGAAATAGTGGTGGCTCCGGCAGTCGCTGTGCTGCTTAAACGAGTCCATGTGCGAACAGTGGGGTATCCTGAAATGTGGAATGTAGTTTCCGAACATTATAAACATTATGGATATTAGTATTTATATTTTCGTCTTCATTATTAGCTTCAATTGTGGTGTTTTATGACCATACAGCTTAATCAATGTTTTTCTCAGAAAGTTAAGCATACGACATCCTTTCTTTAAAAAATATAGCACTGTGGAGAACATTGTGCTTATTTGAGTCAATAAAAAATTGATACGGCGCACAACTCTACTGAAAGATTTGAAAATTAGAAATGTATTTTTTACAGATAGATAAACAGATAACTTGATTTCCTTTTATAATTTAAAGTCAGTTTGAAAGTTCGTTGAGTCAAACAGATATCATAAAATATGTACCGACGACACTAGACTCTCAAAATCAACTAATTTTGACACTGTAAAAAGTTGTCAATTTGCGTCATCTATTTATGACATCAAGTGTTATTATTACTTCCGTTGTGTTGTTGATCTAGCGGTGATCAGTGTTGTTATGTAGTAGTATGTTCTAATTGCGTGTATCTTTGTGTGTATGTGCGTGTGTGTGTGTTTGTGTGTGTGTGTGTGTTGTGTGTGGTGTATACATGTGTATGTGGGCATTTTTCATCAAATCGTGGCATTCATAGTGATATTATTCACTTGATCACATGAAGGTATTTCAGTCGCCATTTTGATTCTTTTTTTTACTATTAGGGTTAGCTCGAGATCGAAGGATTTTTTTTCTATTAGGGTTAGTCATACGTCTTAGTAAAGGTGTTAGGGTGTTTGTTTTTCCATAAGTTAAGTAAAGGGGAAACATTCCGGAAGCGCCTACATCCAAATATTCTTTAAATTTGTATTTTCACCGTTGATCTTTTGTCAGGCGTTTATTTATTCAATTTGTCATCATCTTTTCTATTAGGGTTAGCTCGAGATCGGAGGATATTTTTTTTTCTATTAGGGTTAGTCATAAGACTTAGTAAAGATGCTAGGATGTTTGTTTTTCTATAAGTTAAGTAAGGATTCGAATCCTACTCATATCTTAATTATTCAGTTAATTTGTCAGGGTTTATTATTCAATTGTCCATTTTCTATTAGCGTTACTCAGATCGAGATTTTTTTCTTAGTTAGCATAATGTAAGTGCGATGTTATGTTTTCTATTGTAAGAACTTAATAGTTATAATTTCTTAAACAACCGTTGATATTTTGTCAGGCGTTTATTTATTCAATTTGTCATCATTTTTTTTTTCTATTAGGTTAGCTCGAGATCGGAGGATATTTGTTTTTCTATTAAGGTTATGTCATAAGTCTTAGTAAAGGTGCTAGGATGTTTGTTTTTCCATAAGTTAAGTAAAGGGGAGACATTCCGAAAGCTCCTACATCCCCAGTATTCTTTAAATTTGTATTTTCACCGTTGATATTTTGTCAGGCATTTATTTATTCAATTTGTCATTATATAGAAGTATTTTAAAAACTCTAGAACAAACCTTGATGGATTTGTGAAAGTTTAAAATTTACTAATTTGACCATTGTTTTAATTTTCGGCCGCCATTTTGATTTGTTAAGTATTGAAAGGTAGTGCAAAGCAGTCCAAGAGTTGTTTTATTCAATTTGTCAACATTTTTTCTATTAGGGTTAGCTCGAGATCGAGGATATTTTTTTTCTATTAGGTTAGTCATAAGTCTTAGTAAAGGTGCTAGGATGTTTTGTTTTTCCATAAGTTAAGTAAAGGGGAGACATTCCGAAAGCTCCTACATCCCCAGTATTCTTTAAATTTGTATTTTCACCGTTGATATTTTGTCAGGCATTTATTTATTCAATTTGTCATTATATAGAAGTATTTTAAAAACTCTAGAACAAACCTTGATGATTTGTGAAAGTTTAAAATTTACTAATTTGACCATTGTTTTTAATTTTCGGCCGCCATTTTGATTTGTTAAGTATTGAAAGGTAGTGCAAAGCAGTCCAAGAGTTGTTTTATTCAATTTGTCAACATTTTTTCTATTAGGGTTAGCTCGAGATCGGAGGATATTTGTTTTTCTATTAGGTTAGTCATAAGTCTTAGTAAAGTGCTAGGATGTTTGTTTTTCCATAAGTTAAGTAAAGGGGAGACATTCCGAAAGCTCCTACATCCCAGTATTCTTTAAATTTGTATTTTCACCGTTGATATTTTGTCAGGCATTTATTTATTCAATTTGTCATCATTTATTTTCTATTAGTAACAACTTGATGGATTTGGGAAGTTTAATTTACTAATTGTACCATTGTTTTAATTTCGGCCGCCATTTTGATTTGTTAAGTATTGAAAGGTAGTGCAAAGCAGTCCAAGAGTTGTTTTATTCAATTTGTCAACATTTTTTCTATTAGGGTTAGCTCGAGATCAGAGGATATTT
>NC_088361.1:71545530-71558030 GCF_034508935.2 Berghia stephanieae
CTCAGCAGACGGCTGCTTTAGATAATAGTCACAGTGATATTTTGAAACATCATTTTGTTTATATTAATAGGGCCATTCGGAATAGACTAAAAGACTTGTTGTTTGTATAAAATTAATTATTTAATATGAAATTGGATTTGACGTAAATTTGTTTCTTAGGGGTAAACTTTCTGGTACCTTTCCACAGGGAGTACATTGATTTAAACAAATAGTTGTATTTAGTCTCTTAAAAAATTAAAGTAGCATGCGCATTCAATATGTTACAAGGGTTAAATAATTTCCATAGCGCATGACTAATGTTGGGGGGGGGGGGGGGGGGGGGGATCCCGATAACATAATTGGTAGAGCAAACGCCTCACACGCAAGGGTACCGAGATCATTATCCCGGGTGAAGTCGAGATCTCTTCTGATGCCCCTCTCTCTCTCTCTCTCTCTCTCTCTCTCTCTCTCTCTCTCTCTCTCTCTCTCTCTCTCTCTCTCTCTCTCTCTACCCAGCAGTGATTGGATAGCTCAGTCTTATATATATAATGGAGAAAGCACTTTGCAATAGACTAGGTCCTATCCAAAGGATGGTAAGAAATTGCTATTTTCCGTTTCACCTGTTGAAACCGGGATAAACTCCAGCTCCATTAGCCTAATGGTTCTGATGGACTACTATGAGTAAGTCACATTCAAATCAGACGGAGTTACTCTTACCTTGGATCAGGAGCATCTTCATGATTTCCGTGTTGGTGTCCAGTAAAATCTTCTGACCAGCAGGGATGATGACAAAATCTCCCTCCACAGGTGGAGAGGCACCACCCCATGTGTAAGGGCTTGACCACATATCAATGTATTCGAAGTTGGCAGATATCTTTTTTTAAGAAATAGAAGATACAGTCAAAATTCAGGAAGTTAGACATTGTTAAGTACGAGGTATAACTAGCATATTTCTGATGTTCAAACAGTAGACTAATACAATTGATCTACTATATTGATAAACTTTATCAGTTGTAGAGTGAGGAGGTACTATAGCAATGATTTAATTTATGTTAACTTCTATCCATTATTACTAATGTTGAACTTTGAAAGAAAATTAGTTTGCCAGTCTTTAATAAATGCCTTATGAGGAGGTAGAACCCATTTTTTTGTCGGCATGACACTCTCTTTAACCATAACTTTGATTGAGTCAGCTACCTGTTGTGCCAGTCCCCATCCATTCCTCTGAACCTCCACTAATGCATCTGATGATGTGGCAGATCCGGTACGGCACGTGATTTGGGTGTTTGCGACATTCTCTACAGTACAAGCTGCACCATTGATCTCAACGCTGATGTCAGAAGGTGTAGAGCTGTACGGAAAAGAGTCAGTAGGTACAATGGAAAACATCAGGCATTTCTGATACATTAGGTCATTAGTTTTGGGGCAACATAACTTAACAGCAACGTAATGTTAAGAAAATGAATATCAGTCATCTTCTCCCTGGTGTGGGAAAATAATATTCTGTTTTGTACGCAGGTATTATTTTCAAATAAAGAGAAGAAAATGGATATATCTTAAATGTCACCAGGACAAGTTTTCATAGAAATAAGAGTCATATTGCTGTTTGAATATTTTTTACAACATCAAAGTCGCTATAATTTGCCCGAGGAAAACCTTTAGTGCTGAAGAGTTCAACGTCAAGTCATTTTGTTAACAATAGGTCATTCATCAAATTACAGCAAAGTATTGACTATCTTCAGAAAAATAAGACATTTGGAGTCCGGGATTTATCTTGATTTCTTTGTTGTTATACACACGGTAACAATTGAGTGCTTCCCTTTGAATAGGACTCCAGTTGACTGCCGGATTCAACAGACCCAGTTATCCAATCCTTCTTGGAAGAACTAGTGACTTCAATAGGGACACTAGGGACCCTTTGTGAGGCGAGTGCTTCATTAAAAGAGCCATGAGAACCCCTAAGTTAATTATAGAATAATAGCATTTATTTATTTACCCAAAGTTGGTCCCAGTGATTGTAATGAGAGTTCCTCCCCCAGTACCACCTCGAGTTGGGTTAACACCTGTCACAGTAGATACTAAGGACGAATCGTATGTATAAGCTCCGGCCTTTGTCTTTGATACACTTCCAGCAGTGGCAATGACGTCACACACACCGGCTAAATATTAAGCATAATGCAAAAATTATAAACAAAAACATTATTTATGTATACGGGATTCAATATAAATAAAATTATCATTTAATCAAAATTAAGTATCTTACAGGTATAACGCTCTCCCCCCCCCCCCCCCCTCTCTCTCTCTCTCTCTCTCTCTCTCTCTCTCTCTCTCTCTCTCTCTCTCTCACACACACACACACACACATTTCTTCCCCTCAGAAACTCCTTTTCACTCTCTTAATGGCCAATTTTCAACACAGTTAACATCATATATCAAGAAAATCAACGCCCAAATCTTACCTGATCCACTGGGAGTTTTGCACAGGTATTCGCCCGCAGACAAAGACACCTCTGTACATTCCTGTCCACAAATTGTCACTGATGTGTCGTTCTCCAGGAATCCTGACCCACTCAGAGTCAATAATTGGCCTCCATTGGTGGAACCTTTTAGATAACAAAGAATTGATAAAAGAGATATCAAATTTATAATCATCTACTAGAAATGTCCAAATTGCGACTCCAAGTTCTTATTTGAGGAGAATGTATTAAATTACAGATCATGCTTACCGATAAGATGTGATCAATATGTCATGCCACTCACCGTATCAAATAAATTGTTATTATGTCATGGTGAAATAGACGATGAAAACTGAATCTATAATTAAACATATCAAACTTGGGTTAAACTTCCATACCTTATCTTTACGAATGTATAGTTCCCTTAACTATAAAAAGCTAAAAATTCATATTTCTGATTATTTTAAATTTAAATCCATTTCTGGCATCTGTTCAATCTCGACATAATACCAGAATGAAGAAAGGGCCATGTATACAGACATTCATATATATTCATACCTAAAGCTGGGTTGATGGTAAAAGTGCCCAACTCATAAGTAAATGTGACGTCATTATTGGAGTATCCTGCTTGTTCAACAAAAACCTCAATTGCAAAAGAGCCTGTGTGCTGTACACCCAAGGTACACGTGATGGATGTGGCGGTTGAGCCGGTTACGGTACACTCTGCATCTCCAATCTGAGGATAGAATAATTATTTGCCCCTATAAGATTCCATAACTTCAAAGTTATAAGACATGCTTTTGGCTTGACACGGCCAACACTGTTTTAATTTTCGTTAATCCATAAGTATGTTCCACAGTAATAACAATAAAGAAGAAAAGGTCGCCTATAATAACTTAAAAACTTAAAGGAAATAAAGTGCACTATGCAACATACTTTTAATTCTTAATGATAAAATCTTATATTATATGTGTGTCCGCAATTGTAAATAGACATTATCACATTAATATTTTTAATTTGTTTCCAAAACTGTATATCATAATCATTGATTGAACTTATTACCATAACAGTGGGGCTTGCACCAGCAGGAGAGTTGAATGCGGTACCAGATATCGCGATTGAATCTCCAGTTTGGCCTCCTGTTGGCGTTGTGCCTGTAACAGTGGGCGTTGCTGCCGATGAATAAGTCAAACTCAACGTATCATACGTCACGCCATTTGACGTCACAACAACGTTTTCTGTGCCGGCTGCTTTGGCAGGAAGAGTGCAAGTGACCTATGGAAAAATGAAACTATATAGCAAGAATTGGAATATATAGGTAAAGGCTTGAATATCGTAATTAAGAGTTGAACAAGAAATCGAAGTTATGTCGCCTTTATTAAAATTCTACGACTGAATTAAAAGATAATCAAATAGAGACAACATCACATGCTTACATACAAATTAGTTGCGGAGCGCAGCAACACCTTTTCCACTTATCAAAAGTCGATAAGACTTCTTTAATGTTTCCATTCTGGTGATAAAAAAGTTACCTTGGAGAATTTTTCAAATTGCTAGTTATTATTGCAGAGAGACTTTCTTTAAAATAATGATTAACTTATTATTTTATAATTTAAGGGAGTTTAACTTGTCTCTTACTTCATCAAAGGCCACGCTGACAACGGGGCAATCATCTCCACCAACGTCCACACTTGTATCGTTTTCCACGAAACCATTTCCTGTTATAACCAGCACGGCACCACCATTAGTGCTGCTAGCTGTCGGGATGCTTATAGATGCAGACTTGACACTTGAAACAGTCTCGGTTGTGGCAGCTTTTCCATTATTGGCAATATAAACATCAACGTCATTGTCACCGACAGGAAGTCTCCCTACTGTACACGTGATTTGTGTGTCAGTAACTGATCCAGATACGGCACAGCTCTCTCCTCCGATGACGACCTTGACATCTGATGCCGACGTTCCAAAACCCGTGCCAGTGATTGTTAGACTTGTGGAAGCTGAAAAATACATTTAGGGATTAATTGTAAGCTTGAACTGTATACTCTTTTTCGCATTTTGAGCATGATCATAAAAGCGGGATCAAGATTACTTTATCATGTCAATAAAATAGTAGACGCCTTTTGAGATCTTATTTTATTTTGAACTATTTTATAATAATTATGAAAAAGTCTGAGAATATGTTTGCTAAACATCCATCACAATATGTTAATCAGTTACAGAAGAAAACAATTAAAGTATCAATAATTACCTGCTGTGACGGAATCGGGAGATATGGCTGTGACAGCGGCTGTTTTGCTTTCAAGACTCAAAAAGTTACAAGTGGGGTCCTCACAATCTGCTACAATCACCCCTACAGTAACAGTAGCGGTCAAGGCCCCTGTTCTGCAACTGCTAGGAGCCATGGGACAGTCAGTCTCACATATTATTGTGGTATAGTTGGCCGACTCTACCTCGCATGACATGTACTGATATGAAAAAAAGGAAAAGATGGATAAGGAGCTATGTACAGAAATATGTTATAAAACATCAAGTCTTGTCAGAAGAATATGCCCATATGCCCTCCCCCCCCCCCCCCCCCTCCTCCTCTTGGGGAGTTAGTGGGGGTAGATCGGTACACATCTAATAACTACGACTGCTCTTCCATTGGCCATCCGAATGGAAAAGAAAGCATAGGTGACCGGGGACACTTGGAGACTAAAAGTGGAGGTCGAACTTGACCATTGGTTGCGGCTTAGGGGGATCCCCGATTATGGCCCAGAAGTAGATACCTTTATTTCTGCTTTACACGACAGCTGGGTTAAGGTAAGTAAGTAAAGCTTCAAATTGAAGACATTGCTAATTTTTAAAAAATAATCGCAAGAAACACTTTGTTGTTGTTGTTGTTGTTTTGTTTTGTTTGTTTGTTTTTTGTTTTTTTTTTTTTGTTTTTTTTTTTTTGTTTTTTTTTTTTGGGGGGGGGGGGGGGGGGGCTAAATATGGCCTCCTGGGATAAGAGAAACAATAATGAAATCAGTGTAATATAATTTTCTACAATAGAATTCTCGTTGAAGTTTACAAGCTACATTTGTGAGTTAAGACTATTTACTATAGATATATCTAAACGCTCAAGCCTTGTTTTTGGTGAACGATGTCATAAATAATTCTCTCTCTTCTTTAAAAAATCTGAACAATTATTTTGTGAAATTCACGAGTGTTAATTCATTTCATGATGAGTATTTCATATATTTTTGCAATGTCGTAGTTGTAAACGGAACTTTGAAACATTTTAGAGCGGACGGGAACAGGTAGGTTTTTTATCCTTTTACGTATGAACTTTATCTGTTTACTTTAATTCATTACGATGGACATGACATGTAATCGGGAATGAGATTAGCGGAAGAGTAACGTCCCTTGATTGGACGTCACCTTACAGAGAGAAGGTCAACATGGTTTTGCGCATGCGTCTCTCTCGTACTCGCTTTAGGTGAAGTGTCTCATGCCGCTTTCACAGGAAGCGAGGACGAGAGACGCATGCGCAAAACCAACACGACGTTCTCTCTCTAATAACTTCTCCACCGATGACGTCCAATTTGATTTTTCTATTTGAAAGATAGCGCAACTATCTAGTCAGTGAAACTAGATTTCCTTTATAGACAGACCATTAAAATCTGTAAGATATGGTAACAACTCTTTAAAATTTCACACAACTCCTTTGTGTGTGTGTGTGTGTGTGTATGTATATATATATATATATATATATATATATATATATATATATATATATATATATATATATATATATATATATATATATATATATATAAATGCAAACCTTGAATATTTATATAAGCTACAAATATGATTATAACCAGGCTGTATTTTCAAATTTATTCTACTGAACTGATTATAACTAGACTGTTTTTTCTAATTTATTCTACAGAAATAATTATAACTAAGCTGTATTTTTCTAATTGATCAAACATTTCTTACAGTCAGGTCGATGTACATATCATCCACGGTCCCTTCAAATCCTCCGCCAGATATTGTAAGTTTTGTCCCACCAACTTTTGATCCTGTATCAACATGTGATGGAATTTTAAAAATCCTGTACTTTTCCAAAATATTGTAATCTTATATATATCATTGAAATGATTTCAAAATTGAAAGAATGATATTAACAATGAATAACTTTTTATAATGTGGAGATATGCATTCCAATCAGGATAGTTTGTTAAATAAAACTTTAAAAGTTTTTAATATGTACCATAAAGTGGTGCCACACGTTTTCAATTGTTATTTTGATCCTTTCCAATCTAATTAAAGAATGAATCAAATCAAATTATTTTCTCATCCTGTAAAGTTCAAACTTAATAACTGCATGTTTTGTTTTCGTCTAGTTTTATGTATACGAATCGTTATATTGATTCATTCCCTACATTGAAATCAAAGTGTCAGATGTGAAGTTATTGAACTAAAGAGAAAACATCAACATATACAAACCTTCAAATGGAGTGATCCCATGGACTTCGGGCAACAAACCAAATCGTCTAAGGCTTTCTCCCTGGACTGTTGTAAGGGCATAACCAAGGTTGGCCACGCGCATGCTGAATTCATGAATGACTTGATATTTGAAAGGATGAAAACGATAAATGTAGGTAAGACATTGCTCTAGAAAATATTAGGAAAAAAATAATAGAAATATCTACTCGTAGATACACATTTATGAATATTTTTCTAACTAGTAAAAAGCCCGCAATTTCGCGGGGAAAGAACTATTTTCATTCGATACTGTTCTCACCATCATTTAATGAAGGCAGATTGGTAAACAACGTTGTCTGTGTAATTTGGTATATCTTCGGTTGATTTTTCTGTGTGGCCCAATAATATATTTAATAATATATTCCCTCAACTAACCCCAAGAAAAAATTAAACCTAGTACATTTAATTAACCCCAATAGGAAAAACAAACACCCTAGCACTTTAATAATACTTATGACTAACCCTAATAGGAAAAAAATCCGATCTCGAGCTAACCCAAATAGAAAAAATCATGACAAATTGAATAAATAAACGCCTGACAAAAGATCAAAGGTGAAAATACAAATTTAAAGAATACTGGGGATGTAGGAGCTTTCGGAATGTCTCCCCTTTACTTAACTTATGGAAAAACAAACTTCCTAGCACCTTTAATAAGACTTATGACTAACCTCTCGAGCTAACCCTAATAGAAAGGAAAAAAAACAACTCTCGGACTGCTTTGCACTACCTTTCAATATTTAACAAATCAAAATGGCAGCTGAAAATCAAAACAATGGTCAAATTAAGAAATTTTAAACTTTCACAAATCTATCAAGGTTTGTTCTAGAGTTTTTAAAATACTTCTAGATATAATGACAAATTGAATAAATAAAGAATACTGGGGATGTAGGAGCTTTCGGAATGTCTCCCCTTTGCTTAACTTATGGAAAAACAAACATCCTAGCACCTTTACTAAGACTTATGACTAACCTTAGTAGAAAAAGAAATATCCTCGATCTCGAGCTAACCCTAATAGTAAAAAAAAGAATCAAAATAGCGACTGAAATACCTTCATGTGATCAAGTGAATAATATCACTATGAATGCCACGATTTTCTGAAAAATGCCAACACCCACACAACACAACGGAAGTAATAATAATACTTGATGTCATAAATAGATGACGCAAATTGACAACTTTTTACAGTGTCAAAATTAGTTGATTTTGGGAGTCAAGTGTCGTCGTTGGTACATATTTTATGATATCTGTTTGACTCAATGAACTTTCAAACTGACTTTAAATTATAAAAGGAAATCAAGTTATCTGTTTATCTATCTCTAAAAAATACATTTCTAATTTTCAAATCTTTCAGCAGAGTTGTGCGCCGTATCAATTTTTTTATTGACTCAAATAAGCACAATATTCTCCACAATGCTATATTTTTTTAAAGAAAGGATTCAAAGAAAATCAATTAGTCTTTTTTTTTCTTTAGTTCTGCTGCGCAAATACAAGAATAAGTGGTTAAACCGAAATTCCAAAAACGTTGTTATCTCCTTTGATTACAGCATTTTGGATCTTTTGCATTAAAGTGTAACTACCGATAACTTTAGGAAATTCGAAGAGGCGTTACTGGCACAACTACTATTACAGTTGCATATCATTACTTTACATACGGTAGTTTCCCTTGCATTTTCACATCATTTACATCATTTCACCAACAGTGGCTTAAACACATTTACAGTTGCTCAGTTGAACTCACTTGTAGTTAATCATAATTTTTGAGATATATCTTCGTTAACACTCATGTTCCTAGAGAGTCTGCTATTTGTCCTAACACCATTCACTACAATTTGCAATGTTTGGCGTTGAAAATCATTTACCTCCTATGGGTGGAGAGTCGGTTGTTGCGATCTGAAATCCTACAGATGTGGCAGAGCTTCTGACAGTTGTGCAAGAGGCATCGTTGAAGTAAACCTCGTTCTGACACGCCTGGTAAGATGAAATAAGACATTGTGGTGAGGCAATCACTTTTTTCAAAATCTTGTTATACTATGGAGTTACTCAAGGTTATTTCTATAACTGAATGGATACGTTTCTGACTTCATCAAATGAAGGATAAACCCGTTTTTCTAAGAACACCATAAATGTCTAAAACTGCCGTACATTTCCGAGACGGAGCAAGGGACGACCTATTAATTGTATCGCTCTATATGTGATGTTAAAATTTCTCTTATAAAACCCACTTTTTATTTCTGATGCTCATTGCGTTATGTTTGAGCGATACAATGCTTGATTTTTTTCTTTGGTAATTACAAGACGCTTTAATTCTAGATCTAACAAATAATTGCATCTTTACAACCTAGTAGTACTTTATGTCCAGTCCTTTAAAAAGGATTTTTAGTGTCAGACTTTTGATCAACAAGGGAACACACCGGTCGAGAGGATTCTATCCTTTGAATTTTGAGATTAAACTGACAAAATGTGCTAAAGAAGAAGAAACTGGTATCCTCGTCTCTTGTGAATCATTTCTCTCCACAGGAGGATAGATACAACTCCAGGTGGTCCATACCAGAGCTCTCGTGAGCAATGGCATGTCATCAAGCAACATAATTTTTTTTAATAGGAAAAATGTAGAAGGAAAATGAGGCAATTGAATTTTATTATTTTACGGGTGTAGAATGCCCCCAACTGGTCTCAAAATCATTGTCCAGGATATTTCTACTGTTACTTTAGTAGTGCTGCTAGTAAGCTTGATCAAATGCATGCATTTATAACAAACAACCAAACAAAACCTGAACTCACAGTGTCCCCAAATCCAGAACCCGTAAAGGTGATCTCGTCACTGAAAGTTCCATTGTTGTGGCTGATACCATCAATGACAGGAGAATAACATTTTTTGAAGTCAAAGTTAAATTTGCCAGCCTCTGGTGTGAGAGAGGTTGAGTCAGAACATCCTGACAAAGTGGAGGTCACTGAGTTGCAGGATGGGGAATCTGTCACTTGTGAACCGGCTGAAATTAGAGAAAATATTACTTTAAAATTGAGGTGAATTGAGATCTGATTGGAATACCATAAATATATTTGTATTTCTTTGACTGCAACTACTTTGCTCTCTACCTCTTCTTAAACATCTGTTCCCTCTCTAGTGCTTTCTTTCTTCACTTTCTCTCAAAACTTCTCCAGCTGCTTCATGTTCTCGAGGAGAGCTTCATGCCCATTTTGGTGACAGATATTGTTTAAGAGCATTAGTGAATAATACAATATATCTCCCTCTCTCTCTCTCTCTCTCTCTCTCTCTCTCTCTCTCTCTCTCTCTCTCCCTCTCTCTCTCTCCCTCTCTCTCTCTCTTCCTCTCTCTCTTTCTCTCTCTGTCTCTCTCTGTCTGTGTGTATGTATGTCTGTGTTCCCCCCACATTTTCTTTCCCATATTATAATAATCCTCTGACCTGTATCGTAGAGAGCCTCATGTCCCATCATCGTCACAGACAATGCTTTAGAGTGAGACTCCAGGGGCACTACATTGATTGTTCCTCTGAAGTAGATGACATCAGCTGTGTCCATATATCCAGTCCAGTAGAAATACGTGCCCGGGACTGTGAAGCGGTGTGTAAACGAACCTAAGACAGAAAATTTATAAATATGAATATTTATAATGCGAGATATTAAATGGAGACATTGGTAAAAATGACATTTTACGATTAATATTTCAATTTTAATTCAAAACCATCGTATTTTTAAAAGCAAAATAATATATTTTTTTTCACATGCAGGCATCAAACATGTTGTTCTCATTCCATACATGTGTTAACATAAGTATTTGCCTGTCTTTCATATTCCTTATTTAATAACTCAGTTTGGGTATACTAAATTCAATTTTAATCACTAGTTCTTTGTTGTACAATTTTCCCATGCAACAGAGCGCACTGTCCACAAGCCTGAATGAAATTTAGAGAAGTAAGGGATATAATCTAATCTCGAGCAAAGATATTATTTTTACACCTCTCAATTTCAAGGAACTTATGATCGTTTGTTGTTACGCAATGGAAAAACATTTATAAGATTTATTAAACAGTCACTAAAATTGTCCCCAGTGAATCAATGAGATTCCCATGACAATATTCTCAAAATAGCCGTGAATGAGAACATTATAATCTTAAACATAAACTGTTTTTTTTTAATATAAAAAAAAAGTCTCTTGATGTTAGGCATTAAGAGGGCGATATAAATAAACACATTTAATGAGTAATACAATTTAGTAATCTATCGGTCTGCGTTTGCAAGTAGAACCTGTAAACTTACCTTTTCTGTTCTTTGCGCCGGAGGTGAATCCATCGGGCATGTTTGTGACGTCACTGGCTGTTACCGTTTGATGCACAGCATAGTCAATATTATTCACATAGAATGGAGTTTCCCAGTGCCAAGTGACATAATCTCCTACACTCACAGTGTGGGGATCTTTATCCCAGGCGTAACCCACTCCATAGTCTGGTAAAAATCAAGGAAAAAATCTGAATTGTTCAAAAAGGTAAATATCTTTACTATAAGCCTAGAGAATCTCTAACGTATTTAGTTGAACTCAACCCAACTACAGATACAAATACTGTTGATTCGTCATTTTTTTCTCTCACGAGGACGCACTTGGCCCAAGTGACCTTCCGTCCTGTGAAGTATGATCACGTAAGATCTTATATTAAACTTAAGCGTTTCAGTAAAATGCTCACCAGTTCTGTCTGAAAAAAAGATAACTTACACGGAAACCCATCGGTAACCTTAACCATGTATAATCTGGGTGAGAAATGTGATTATCCATCTAAATGTTTGAAAGCGATAAGAAACAATGAAGTAACGTCAATATCATTCATTCTACATCACGAATAACATTTGTTAACGTCACAGAGATCACCTCCTGTAACCAGTCGGCACCCGATTGAGTTGTGGGAGATGGACACTGGCATTGACATTAAATTTTACAATTCAATATTAATTCGTAGACAAATTTTGCATTTCAGATTTTTGTCACTCTAACATTTACTACTGTTTCGGGTACACTGCTGTTCAAGATCTCTGATTTTGCTAGTTCGAACCGTTTTTACACTGATGTCATCTGAATCAAATAACGTTGTTAAAATTCGGAGGGATCGATGTCAAAGTATCACAGGCATTTTATCTTATCATGTAATGATTTCTATGTGATGACGAAATGATTTCGTCTCTAACGGACTCAATCTCTGTATTTTACAAATTAGCGGTAATTTGATTGACGTGATGATAATGATTATGATAACCATAATGGTAATGGTAATGATGATGATGATGATGATGATGATGATGATGATGATGATGATGATGATGATGATGATGTGATGATGATGATGATGATGATGATGATGATGATAATAATAATAATAATAATGATGATGATGATGATGATGATGATGATGATAATAATAATAATGATGATGATGATGATGATGATGATGATGATGATGATGATGATGAGATGATGATGATGATGATGATGATGATAATGATGATGATGATGATGATGTCAACGACGTACTCTTG
>NC_088361.1:71563030-71598030 GCF_034508935.2 Berghia stephanieae
AGTAAAAGTGACAGATCCAGCAGCCAGACCTTTGCCAGCAATGATGACGTTGACGGATGCTGGTCCTGTTGGCCCATTGTTGATGGTACAGTCAATACTTGATCCTGTTGCGGCAGTTACGTTGCAGACAGTTGATCCGATGATGACTTCATTGTTTTCAAGTGTCGCGGCATCAAAACCGGACCCGGAAATTTGAACTGTATTTCCATGAGAACCTTTGAAAATAAAAAGAACAATAAATTGAAGTTAGCCTCAATTATCTTTGAAAAAAAAACAAAGATCAATTCTAGTGGTAAACAGAAGTGATTGTGCAAAACCGACGTAAGCATATTTGCAGTTCTGATAACCCTAATTGTTATGGCCTTATTGTTGTGATGGAAATGCTTTCAAACCAACGTAAACTATTGTCCATTACGACAATCTTATATCAGATCAATAAATGTGTTAAGTAATCAGACCTGCTAATATTTACATATTGTGTAAACCCTCTTAGACTCATTGAAAGCACCGTTTGTTCTTAGGCAAACTTTACTTAGAATTAGTTATAGTGTTTGTATGGAAATAATGTGGCTTGCGTTATGACATAATAGACGAACATTTGTTGTCTTTTTAAATACATATAGGGATTTACATATACCACTTCCATGGTTCAGTAATATTCAATGCGCTTCATTGCGCTACATTTATTGCAATAGATGAGACCGTGTTACTATTTTAAACAGTACAATTCGTATGTTAGGGGCTTTTACGTGCTTCCTCTATAAAAGTGTGCGTTATAGCTCAAAGGCAAGTAATCTTTAACACCCTAGTCACGTGCGTGTTAAGGGCCTCAACGTAAAATCACGGCCAACTTTTGAGATCAAGAATCGAGACACCAACTGTCTCTTGGTTTTGTAAAAAGACAAGACACTATATAAAGCCGTGCCATCATAGGCGACTTGTCGCTTGTACATATACCAATAAGGCAGTGCTGAAGATTAGTCCAGAATGGATAATATGTCCTTTAGGTATATGTCAAAAATGTAAAGTTTTCATGACTGCTGGTGTCAGGTTCAAACTAGAAAATAGACTTTATTGAGAAGAAAGGGTCAATACGTTTTCAAGCAACTCGATGTTTAACTGACCTGATGTCGGACTGATGCTGGAGACGGATGGAGTGAATCCTGATTCCCACTGGAAGGAGCAAGAAGATTGGTCTACACACTTAGTGGGCACATCGTTGATGAAAGCGATGACTTGCGGTGTGTCGTGATAAGTGCGGAGCAAGTCGCCCATGATGGGATCGAACCAAAGGCCACCGTCTCTGACCGTCTCCACGGTGACTTGGGCATCAGTGCCGGTTATCCTGCTGTCGTCGACCTAGTTCATGAATTGGTAAAATAAGTCAGGAAATATTTTACAAAAGCCAAATAACACAATTGTTTGTCTCTTAACTTAAAAAATACTCGTCTCGCCTTGAGTAAGACAGCATGTTTGGAAATCGGAGAACAGGAATCATAAAAAATAATAAAAGATGTAAAAGTCTTTGGGTGGTTAGAAGTCAAATCTAAATACGAAATAACTACCTCCATAACAGGCTGGTTCCCAGTATGAGAAAGCATCTTGACTCTGTAAGTGAACTCCGAACATGTTCCGGATTCTGTGACTTCGGTGAATCCGACGCTCATTGAGTTGAGATTTGCCACAACGTTGTCTGGATCAAGCTCTACTGTAACAGGGATGGGGTCTGGGATGTCGGGGGAATATTGGAAGGAAAAGAGTTCATGATGTCATTATGTGGTAATCGAAAAATCTAAAGGGATTTTTATATTATGTATAGAGACCATTTTTGTCATTGAATTGTTAAATGAAATAAAAATTCATTGGTAAATTTATGAAGCACATCAGTAAGGCGATTATTCTGTCTTATTAAAGTTACCATTAGCTCCAAACACTCTATTACGTTTAATATCAATAATACTGGAAACGATCACTTCTTTTACGAATTGTATCGAGGCGTATTCATCTATTTGACAAACTAAATAGCCATTATCGGAAACTGTTTTACCATTACCCACAACTAACCACGCCTTTTTATTCGTTTAAAAGACAACAATAAGTAGCTTTCCCATACATTTTTGACATTTTAACGTTTGCATTTTGTAAAAAGGTACTTCTCACCACCATACTGGAGAAATGGGTATAGACCAAATTGAATATATTCACTGCGTTTTAAAAACAGTTGACTATCGATTTTTGTGATAAAAACTAGCACATCATGTACAAAAAAACTGCAACAATATTATGGTAGCAGATATTTTAAAAATCAATAGTTTAGGAAGAAAGATAAAGCTGTACCAGGGCTAGTTCCGTCCTTGAAGGTGACGCTGTACGTTCCTTCAATAGGAGGTGAAGCCGTTTGCGTCTGAGAGACTTTGACCTTTACATTTCCTCCATTTCTGATGGTGTAGGTTGATCCCGATCTCTGAAATCAGAAAAACAAACAAAAGGGCATGAACGGTTTTGTCGTACATCATCATCATCATCATCATCATCATCATCATCATCATCATCATCATCATCATCATCATCATCATTATCATCATCATCATCGTCATCGCCAACATTTTAGGCACAGCACGAAAAAAATTGTGATCTAAATTATTTGAAGGCATTTTATAAGTTATTAAAAAGCTGCTTGCAGAGCAATGTGTTTCAAATGATATACTATAGATTCATAAAAACGTGTCTTTCAGTGAGATAAAAAAAATGGTTGCGATATGGGCGTTTAAGATTACAAAAGAGATAACCACATGTAATTTAAGAAACAAAACAGGCATTTTGAATTACTAACATGATTTATAGAAAAATATTTATATTTATACGGCGTATAATGCTTTTCATGACTCCTCAGCAAGCCATAATGTAGCTCATCTAATGTTTGGCCGTCATTTAGCATTATATCCATAAGGGACTCATTCGTACTTAATTCAATTAGTGTGTGCCAAGTGCTTTACACATGGAAACAAGCGATGCCAAATCTTGAAGTACTATCCATCTAGTTGCTAAGAACGCTCACTGTCATTTAGTTTTTACAAAGGACAGGGACTTATTTTCATAATTCTACCACGAACAATCAATTTTGGTCTAAACAAAACAAAGCAAACAATAAATCTTACTGTCGCAGCGGCTACTTCAAACAGCGGTAGGTTATGTCCACAGTGGTGAGGCGAAAGTTCAATTTCATAAGCAGAGGGAGGATTGCCGGTTGACGTGACAGCAATGGTATTCACGAAGTAGCTGTTTGGCTGGACCTGGGGCCGTCTCATATTCATCACGCCATCTTAAATAGAAAGAAACCGAAAACGCATACATACTAAGATCTTTCCATTTTCTGGCAGTATGCCCTATGTAAAACATGGAAGCATTATTGCTATCTGTTAGATATGACGGAAATATTTGTAATAGACGGCATCTCTCTCTCTCTCTCTCTCTCTCTCTCTCGTTTCATGGACATTATGACGAGAAAGAAAACTATGATCTGTCCTCAGACGTCGCCTCACGAACAGGTGCGCGGGTTAAAAACAGACGACTATTATTTTCAAATTAAAAATTTTTACCTAAAAGAGCTTCATCCAGAGGTCGTTCCCTGTTGAAAAGGACGTGGTCAATGAAAAGGTCCTCTTCTGAGTCTTTTCTGAAGGCTTGAGCATAGTTCACCACAATGCCCGTTCCTGTCACCTTGGCGTCAATCAAAGTAAAGATGTCTTCACACCAATAGCTCCATCTGGGTTTGATTTCAAAGACATTAGTACATCTCATTTATTATCAATTTGTTGGTGTTGTGTTGTTATTGTCAATCATGTGATGTTTAGATAGTAGGAAAGTTAGAATTTATAGAATAAAAACTGAAACTGCGTTACATAAATTTTTAATCGAACGTTCCCATAATTATATGTAGAAAAGCTGATTCTGCGTATCGTTTGTCTTGTTAGGATGATAAAATTCAGTTTCACGAGCAAAATAAAGGATTACTAAATTTATCACAAGGGTAAATGGGATTCTTTCTTAAATCAAATTGTATTGAATAATAATAACCTTTCGGGATTGTTGTTGTCCACGTTGAATGTTATGGACCCAGATGCCTCTTCGTCATTGGTATCTGTATACACGTACCCAACTTTGACATAGTTTACCTCTGCAAGACCCTTGTATGCCAGGCACATCTACACATTGAAAAATAATGCACATTAACAAAACAATCACGACGATGTATTATTTTAATCAGCTTAAAAACACAAACACATTGTAAAGATCCATGAGAGGAAACGACCTTCATTTAGCCTCTCTAACAACTATGCCATAAGCAATATGCCTTTGTACTAATCAGCTTAAAGCTCTTTCTTGAGATGAGTAAATACACTTCTTTTATTACCAATATTGTAAAACTTCATAGTTCAATGGACAAGCTTTGAGTTTGTTTGTTTGTTTGTTTTTGTTTTTGTTTTTGTTTTTTTTTTGTCTGTTTTTTTGTTTGTTTTTTTTTTTTTGTTTTGTTTTGTTTGTTTTGTTTTGTTTTTTTTTGGCTTTTTTTTTAGAGTTGTGAGCACTACTTATTATGTTCATCACTTTCAAAACATACCGCAGCGCGATCAAGAATTCCTCCCACCCCCACCCCCGGATACATCTCTCTTTCTCTCTCTCTCACTCTCTCTCTCTCTCTTTGTGTGTGTATGCCTCTCTCTCTCTCTCTCTCTCTCTCTCTCTCTCTCTATATATATATATATATATATATATATATATATATATATATATATATATATAGCCGGTAACAGGGCAATACGAAGTAGTTTGACATGTATAAAAATAGCAAAGAAATATTTGGACCACTCACGAATCTGTTGGTTGAAGTGGCAACTCTGACACCCACGGCATCCTCTTTATTTCCCTTGTTGTAGATGTAGCTGGGATTCTTGGCAGAGAAACGTCCACAAAATGGCTCTTCGTCAGACACTCTTCCAGTTATCCAATCAGCGTCACTTTCAAAATCAAATATTTTCCCACTGCTAAGCTTGGGGTGGCACCTGACTCCAAACAGGTCCTCTAGAGCTGATTTGACCTAATTGTGAAAGACAATAAATGTTATTTTTTTTAGGTTACTAGGCTGGTTAGGGCTGATTGAAATGTCGTTAATGGGTATCAAAATTATGGTCTCGTCTTTTTACTTCTTGTATTACACTTTATTTTGTTTGTTGTTGTTGTTTTTTTGCCAGACGAAATCGGTTATACGAAAATGTTTCTTAATACTCAATTTAAAGTATTACCATAGCGGGCTAATCCCTTGCCCATTCTGAACGTTTTGCTTCATAAATTTTCCGCTGGGAACTGGGTAGTGATTTTTACTCATTGTCCAGAACAGAACTCTGTGGTGGAATACATGGGCTTAACATTGAAATCATTATCATGTAAATGAATTATTTTACGAACTTTAAATGATTGTGCAAGAGAGCAATAATCAACCACGAGAGAGAATCAGTTTATCCCGGATTCAGTCCCTTTATAATTAGTGACTGACAGTCCCGCTTTTATGGGACTGGTATCTCAAAGATGTGACTTTTTTGTTTTCTATATGTTGTGTAATTTGTAAGTTTTTATTCACTTGTAGAAATCATCAAGACCTTTGAAATATTGTTTTCATACATAGTGTTCACTGCGTTGGCCATAACCAAGGGACACAATCGGTAACAAACGCGTTTCCCTAATAGAACTTGATACTAACCTCATCATTGGAAGCTCCAACAGGAATAGGGGCGGTTGGGATGCCGTCCATTATCAATGTGAATGTTTCAAGGTCTGGAGCCCCTTCTGTCGTCCTGTCAAATGAGAATGTCAAGTCGCTGGAAGGTCCGCCTACAACTGTTGCGTTGTATAGACTGATTGCTCCTTGAGCAGATGAAACATTAAACACTCATATTATTCTCATGCATTCCAATAGCATTATTGATACATACATGTAATACATTAAATCTTTGTTCAAAATAAATTATAATATCTTCCTGAAAATCGGCAATTCTCTCACAGTGGAGCAATAATGTATTTGCGTCTATTTTCGAAAAGAAGTTTCAGAGTATGAAACCTAATAACAAGATTTAAAAATATGATGGAATTTGCAAAATTTAAGGCATCTGCATCATTGCGTCCTTATATTATTATATATCCAAAAAGTAAATCGGGACATATTTAGGGAAAGTGGGCAATAGTAATGGTTTCAAACACTTGCCAGAGCGCGACAGTACTGATTGTACACACCTGTTGGTGAAATACTTAAAATTAACAACATACTCTTAACTAGCGACAAACAAAAAAATAGTTAACAAACCGGTAGATGAATCTGACGAGATTACAAGGACAGTATCCGATCCTTTGGTTTGTACTTCCACTTCCAGCTCGAACTCAATGTTTGGAAGTTCCTTCAGCTCGGTCTTGATGTCTTCACTAGCCACAGCACTCAACTGGATGGGAGCTGGGTAAAGCATAATAAAAACAATGCCTTGATGCTTGGACACATAGACACTCTTTCTACGTAACTTTAATGATGTTAACATGAAACTAGTAGCTATAGACAATGAAATATAAGTCTCGAGAATTTCAACAGGGTACATTGAAAATATTGAGTCAGTGATGAAGAAATGAGGGATGATAAAGACAAATAGCCAATACGTGTTCTGGTATCTCGATCAAAGAATTGATTCCTTAAGATAAATAACATATAATGATTCACTTGGAAACTGCTCGCTTTTGATTAATCAGGGTTTGGGGCACGATAAGTGTCAGAAGTATAATATATCTCTGCTCACCCGTGAATACTCCATCGAGGCCCACAGCGAAATAAGCATCGGGATTACCAGAAATTGTTATTTCCTGCACATCTTGAGTCGAGGCACTGGCAGATCCTGACGAGCTAACTGTGATTTCCTATTGGAAAAGAAACAAGACAATATTATCAAGCTCTGTATTAATCTAATGTATTTTTAGAATACAGACAGTGAAATTGATTTTTTTTAAAAATAAAGAGTTGTTTTTAAAAAATGTTGTTTACAAATTCTCATCTTTTTATGTTATGTTTGTTGTTTTATTATATTTTTTTTAAACGGAGACCTTTTAAATCTAATTATGGATGTCACTATAGTGCAGAGGTTAGGTCTTGAACTCACAACATATCATGGGTAAGCGCTATAAATATGCAATCTCTTTTTTATACTGAAAATGAGAACGAGAATGATACGTAGCTAAATTTAATTTACCTGTATTTCTTTAGTGACGGTAGATGTAAATTTTAAATCTTGTATTTCATGCTCTGCCATTCCTGTGTCTTCCTCAGTCAGGTCGGTCTCCATAAGATGTGCAACCACTGAGACATAGGAGTTTGATCTGCTACTGCCGTAATGGACCTCCATATAATATCTAATGAGGGATAGGCAGAGGAAGTGAAAGAAAAAAGGATATAATTTAACAATTAAGCATTAAACTAATAAAAATATAAACGGGATCACTAGAAGAATGTTTTAAAATGAAATATTCTGCATTGTCTCAGGCTGCTGCTTTAAATTAAACTAAAATAATTAATATAATGAAATGCAGCTATATACAACTTCACCCCGACACAGGCAGGATTATAAATGTATACATTCTTATATAGATATAGACATTTTAAAGGGTTAAGTTGATATAACAGTAAATAGATAATAGCACTTACTTGTTGTCTTTTGTCAACGAGTAAACAGATGATTCTCGTCCATCACATGAAGACCCAGATCCTGAGATTACAGAGTTCTGAAAAAGAACATAATTTATGAAATGTAATATTAGCATGCAGTCATTTATTTTTGGGACTAAGGCATAATATCTTGTTCTATATTATTAGTGATGTAAGCTTGATGCTAATTGCAGCTAACATGGGTAGTTATATAGAACAGTAAAAGCAATGTGACCCAAGCTTCATTGAAGACCAACATGGCATCGCTGTTATTGCGGTCTGGGTGAATAGGTAAAGGTCCGAAGTTCAACACTAGATGATAAGTCGTAACGGGAGAAAATTTGATTTGGACGAAAAGCAGTCGTGCTGGTTAAGGGTTAAAGATCTAGTTCAAAATAGATATGAGTGGAGGAAATTTTTCGATGGTCTAAGACTACCCAAGATGGCGGAGGGAATTAGTCACTCACCTTGTTAGAAGGATCGTGATCGGAACTCATGTATAATGTTGCCGTAGAGGCCGCTTTCAAACAGAACTTGTAGCTCCCAGAGTATACAGGAATGAAATAGCCAACCATGAGGACGGCGTGTTGGGGCCAGTTAGTCGCTGACCAGGATGAACTATCGATGTGCTGCACCTCGGCTGTTTGCTTGTCAATGCTACTGGCGTCGGAAGTTCCATTCACTACATAAGCATAAAACCCTCGTCCACCTGTTACAAGAAGAATAGATAAAATATGTAGGCCTACCTATGCTTTTGTCTTTTTGATGCATTGTGTGAAGGAAAAATTCATACTCGGAATTATAGAAACACAAATTAGTATCTAGGCGAAGTTGATATCTCTCATTGTCATTATGGGAAAATTGTAACAACACAATCACCATTTTGAGAATGATAGTTTGTATTTGTAAACATAGACACAAAGCCTTTTTTTTTAACTTATGAACCATCGTGTGTCGCGACGGGCAATATTGAGTCACAACGATAGATCAATCAGAAATGGGTTGTATTATTGCAAAATAATCATATTTCAGAATTTTTCTCATTATTGGTAGATAAATACAAATATGTATTCAGTCAAATTAAGATATAAGACTTTTTGAATTGATTTCCTAAAAAGATTAAAGAATCCCACAACCACCTTACTAATATTGGCCGATACCCCATCACCTCTGCTGATACGTACCTGTGAAGTGTGAAATCCCACTAGAAGCATCCGCAGGAGTGCTGCAAACCATTTGGGTATCTGTGATAGATTCCACCATACTGCACTGT
This sequence comes from Berghia stephanieae, assembly GCF_034508935.2. Lineage (NCBI taxonomy): Eukaryota > Metazoa > Mollusca > Gastropoda > Nudibranchia > Aeolidiidae > Berghia > Berghia stephanieae. Next base: position 71,572,039 of record NC_088361.1, read on the forward strand.
TCGTCTAGAGAGAATATAAAACCAGTGTGCCATTTTGATTGAATACGAATGTATCTATGGAACAATGATAATATAGCATGGTATATCTATTTCATAAGATCCAAACAATTGTGTATATAATGTACCAAACAAAGCAAGAAAGGAAAATACAAGAAAAAAAATAATCCCAAAAAATCAGTCTACCTCGACTGGGGATCGAACCTCAGATCTTCTGATTACCGGTCAGACGTGCTACCATTACACCACAGAGGCTCCCAATAGTTGGGACAATTTTAATACCTATATTCTTTACAAGGGACACGTTGTACGCTGTGAACCCTCGCTTGCATCAAACAACACACACACACACACACACATTGAACACTAGGGGACGAGGACGAAGATATTTGATATCAAATTCAAAAACTAGGGAGCAGGCACCTGTGTAAGATAAAGATATGAACAAGTCAGAGTGTATGAAAGGTGCCAGACAAAGCAAGAAAGAAAAATACAAGAAAAAAAACATTTCAAAAGTCAGTCTCCCTCGACTGGGGATCGAACCTCAGACCATTATCTCATTCGTCTGTAGTGTTTCTTTCATTCATCCTGCTTTGTTGATAAATGGGAAACCCGAAACGTTCATTTAATCTGTTTTCGTATATTAAATTGAAGCTTACATTCAATTTCACATTGTTATTTATATCATTTTATTAACGCAAATTAACAGATAACACATATATTCAACTGGCCAATACAATTATTGATGCGCTGATATCAAATCAGATTTAATAAAAACTTTTATTTTGTTGCGTTGACTTCACTTTGATCATGTTGAACACATTTGTTCTATTTACGACGAGGGTTATTGGTTATGGTCAAGGTCATGGGCATGTATTTTTTCATGGTTTTATTATTTTCTTCTAGACATGTGTCTGTAACAAATAAGTGCAGCCTTTTGACTCAATTTTCTAAGCTAATACGGTGTTAAAAAATTATCATTATAAAATCCCACACGTTGTTGAGAATGGAATTGCGATGCTAACCTCAACCATAACATGTTGCGTAGAAATCGATCATTACCCGAGTCTTCCACTCAGGCAGGGCAGGGCATAATGTTACGCCATGACTGGAAAGATCAGCTAGAGAACTTGATCTCATAGATCAAGAAAATAATATATCAGTGCTTGTTTTATATACAATTAAAGAACATTAGGACTTGACGCATGAATGACGACATACAAGTACCAGCTGGTATTAATGTTACCTGGTCTGACTACACAGTGGTCAACAACCTGGCCATAATCGGCTTGACATAAGTAAATCTGTCCACAGCTTTATCTTGTTTATGTTTTCCAACAATGGCGTCAAGATCCCTGATATGTCTGTTGTTTCATAAATGAATACATTGCAAGATTTGCTCTTTTCATAAGATTAAGAGATTAAATGTAAAACTGGTTCGCAAACGGCCAGAGTTTAATTTTACATTACTGTTCTTCTTTCCCATCTATTTAGAAACCGTAGCATTTCCAGAGTTGGAAGAACTCTCGTTGGGACGATCTGAGGGGCCCGTTTGAAGAGTTATTAACAAGCCAGACCAGGGGATGACATCAAATACTATTCATATTAAACCTTTAGAGACGAAATCAGAATATTAATTTTAATTTTAGGACAGCGATAACGCTGTTAACGACCAGTTACTAACTTTACACCGTAGTACGGCGAGAGAGTGTGAGTAAAGAGCCTTTTCCAAGGATTCAAATATGCGCCGCCCAAAGAGGGACTCGGATCTTAGACCTTCCTATCCGAAGGCGATTGTCATACCAAAGGGTCTTATTTAGATCTGGCAAACCAATCGTCTCCGATTTACTAATCATTATGCTATGTACTTCTTAACAGTTTGGTGTCATGGATCAAAATTACTCCACCAATACCAATTCCATCAAGGATCTTTGAAAGGTTTTAGTCGCATCTTTGTTACCACAACTACTGTCTTGATGATATGCTTTGGCCTGTCTGCTGAGCTATATTTTACGTAATGGACGAAATTTTATATTAAGAGAAATTCTGATTTCGCCTGTAAAGATTTAGTATGATTAGAATTAGATGTCATCCCTCGATGTGGCTTGTGAATGAAAACTTCTGATCGTACCAACGAGAGTTCTCCCTACTCTGGAAATGCTACGGGTTCTAAATATTACTATAGCCAAGGCCTATTACAAAATATGTGTTTGCATGTAAAATATCTCGAACTCCGGAAATACTTTCAGATTAACGGATTTCAAACGCTCTAAAAATTATGGGTTCTCAAGTGACCTTTGCCCCGCATCGGGATTTTTAAAATATAGACACTGACTATAATTCTCCTGTTCAGGTCCCAAACCTTGTCAAAATATTATTCTTAATAGTCACACACTTGCGTCCAATATTATCATTTTCTCTAAATTCATTTTATCATGTTAATCGAGTGACTTACCAGTGACTAACCTTATCATTGTATAAAGTACTGATTGAACGGATTGTTTATTTGAACGTAAAAGGTAGACTAGTATATAGACTACGAGGACATTGATCCGTCGTGTGTTTGCTCGGACGTAAAGCGCTCAATAACCGGAACGCAATCAATATGACAAAAGCTTTCCACAAACCTAGACAAAACGAGATTGACCTAACACAATTTGGCATTATGATTATATTACTTAGACATATTAGCGGAGATTACCGTATATTGAGATTGATTGGTATGTGTAAATATAACGTTTGATTAATATAATGTTAGAAAGATAGCGATAGAGATAGAGAAAGATATATATATATATATATATATATATATATATATATATATATATTTAGATTGATAGAGAGAGAGTGAGTGAGTGTGTGTGTGTGTGTGAGAGAGAGAGAGAGAGAGACAGAGAGAGAGAGAGAGAGAGAGAAGAAGAAGAAGAAGAGTTAGTGATATTTCGACAGTGAACCTTAATTCATTTTTGCCACATGGTGTTCGAATTTTTAACGTCCAACTGTGATTTAAATTAAATACTATGCGTGACGGAATGTGGCAGATGGGCACAAGACAGAGACTTCTTCCGAAAGACTGTGTGGGAGGCTACGTCCAAGTGATATGCCACAGAGAGAGAGAGAGAGAGAGAGAGAGAGAGAGAGAGAGAGAGAGAGAGACTATCTTTTTAAATATACACTCACAAGTCCGGACCAAAGGCCAGACGTATGGCCTATCTCAATTTATTAAATTAATATATAAGGTGTTGCTATTGGTTCTTGGTTGTATATTTTTACATGTTTGTACATTTGCATATAAATATATGTATACATTGTCGCCATAGATTCTTGACATAGTGTTTATACATTTTTATGCATGCCAAGTCTTTAAACGAATTTCCATTTTTTTGATGAATAAAGTATATATTATTATTATTATTATTATTATTATTATTATTATTATTATTATTATTATTATTATTATTATTATTATTATTATTATTATTATTATTACTATCATTATTATTATTATTATTATTATTATTATTATTATTATTATTATTATTATTATTATTATTATTATTATTATTATTATGAAGTAAGGATTAAAACAGATTGAATCAATAACGCATATTCTCCGAAACTGATATCCATAAAAGTTAAAGCTGGCCAAACGTTTCTTGCAGAACACATGTTTAATTTCAATGGACAGATTAAGACAACTCGATATGTCAACAGTTTTCAAATATCTACAACCAAGTTGGGGTTCTGAAGTCTTCATGTTTCAATGGGTTTTTTCCTTTTCCTGTAGGTCCTATATTTAAAAAAATATTAAAATTAAAATATTCGCGTGGACAAGGAATTTAGAAAATGTCTTTGTTTAGTAATAATTGGAAGCTTTTAATCTTTTCCTTACCCCCGACCATGATCACGGCTGACGTCACAGTTTCATCAAAGTGCTGTCCACTGACCGTGATGCGTGTTCCACCAGCCGTACTACCTTGGCTCTGGGACAGGCCGGATATCTCTGCAGGGAAGGCATTGTAAAAGGGTTTATAAATAAAGAAATGAATGAAAAAATAAAGAGATAAATAAATAAATAAATAAATGTGACTCATCGCCTCAACGAGGCATCCTGTTGGGGTTATTCAGATAGGGACAAACGAATTTAAAGTAAAACCGGCTGGAATTAGAAAAACGAGACTTAAACGTTCAGTGAATCTACATTCATTTTTTACAAGAAGGAACACTGATTAGACTATGCTAATAAACTTTTATCCCGATACAACACCAAATTGAGACAATAGCTCAAAAGATATGCTTTTATAGGGCGCTTTTCCACAACGCCCCATTTTGAGGACCTCAATAAGTTAACTGACGTACTCTCGAAAGACACGCTTTTAAAAATTTGGCCAGAAAACTCGCTCTTCAAACATCGATGGATTGAAATGACCCTCATCTCTGCATAAGCTCTCAAACCTGGAAACTCCCAGGGACCTCTGTCCCAGGTTTGAGAGTTTTGCCAGGAGGAGGGTCATTTTAACCGATCTATATTTAAAGGACGAGTCATCTGGCCAAAGTTTTAAAGACGTGTCTTTCCAGAGTACGGAAGTTAGCTGATTAAACATAGGACCTTAAATTATATGAAATCAGATTCCGTTCAAAACAGTAAGCTCATTGTGTGCAATTTACTCGACCAATATCAATTATTGGCCTCGTACTCATTCAGAATGACTATGGATTAAAGTATCTATTGGTTCTTTTGAAAAGCAATGTTAGACACGTTAAAAAAGGAGCTGGGTCCTATGATGTTTCTTTTTTTCAAAAATCAGCTTTTACTTAATAGTCTTTTCTATTCATGTCACTGTCTTATCGAGCTGCGAATGTATTAGTTGGTAGATGTTTTCTTATTTTGACATTAAAGAAAGACATACAGTAATGTGGTAGATTTAATTTATGTTTACTAGGATTTTTTTAAAACCACATTAACATCACAGTAAATAAAAAGGAATAGTGCTTTACCTGTATACGATTGGTACATTCCAATTCCATTTCTATGGACGTGTTTTGTTGTACCGTCTGGTTTGGATCTGAAAAAAATTTTTTATTACAGACGGATTTTGAAAATTTGATAAAGAGATTATTCTAAAATGATGCACCTTGTGGAAAGTCATCATCATCATCATCATCATCATCATTTCCATTAGCATCATCATCATCATCATCATCATCATCATCATCATCATCATTATGCTCTGGCAGATTTTATTAATAATTACTTGAGTCAACAAGTGATATTATTACCCTTAATTTTTAACAAATACAAGTTACTCATTTACCAATTTGTAAAAAATAGTTTTATCATTTTCAGATTTGCCATTAATTCTGCTCTCGTCGGCAAACATTTAATGTGGGCTGTACGGAACAATTTTGAACCTCAACCCTATTTTCTAAAAAAAAAAAGAATAGCTAATAAAAGAAAACACGCACCTTCCATATTCGTTGCTAATTAGGAAACTGACTTCATTGTTACCGATGTAGGTACCTTCTGTTAAACATTTCATCCAGCCATTGCTTCGATCCAGCGTAATTCCGTACCTTGTTGAACAAAATATAAATTGATCGAATTGATCATTTATGACACGTCGTATCAATATGGTATTATGACGGAGTGTAGCGGATGTTGAAAGTGAAGTTAGCTCTCTCATTACTGAATATTTTCATTATTTATTGTTCTCGAAGTGTCTTTCTTTCACGACAAAAAATAAAATTGATCTTTTTAAAACTCAAACTCAAAATCAATAACTCCTACACAGAATTCGTTTAGTAAGACAAGCTGTAAAAAGCAGCGTTGAGTTATTATAACTGAAACAAAAATCTTTATTCAAATTGTGTGATGTAAAGAAAGGTAGATGGAAAAATATCGGTACTGAATTCGAAAGAGAATAATATTATACTCACAATCCATCGTTCTCCATATCGCGCAGTTCACATTTCTGGCCCCCGTAGTACACCCTGAAACGAATTGTGCAAAATGTTATCAATAAATTATAATTTGGTGCTATTCTTTTACCTTAAAATACGTTTAAAACTGTTATTTAGACTTATTGACTTATTTTTACTTACATAGGTACCTAGTAAATACCAATTTCTTTTCAATCACTTATTTTCTTACTGGCCATCCTGTACGGGACTGCACTGATATGCTTTATATATTACCTTAATCTTCTCTTTCTTAAAATGTTCAGTTGATTTAATTTGCATATCATAGAATGGAAGTTGTTTAAATCTATTTGGCCAGACAATATTGTAGATCTTTAACTGACATCCAATGAGGATTAAGTTTGTCTCTTCCTGTTATTCTGGAAATTTCTAATCCATCAGAATGGGTTAACATGACTTATCCTTTAATAAATAATCCCTTCTAATTGTTAATTGAAATTAACTCTTTATAAGACGCGTTCAATTTCATTTTAACCTGACATGATAACCTTTTTATCACCAAGAGATACGTAACAGGGATGCAACTCAAACTTTAAATCCTTGGGGGTCTTTATTTATAAGGAGTGAAATCTGTTGCAAGGCGATATTATTATTGAGTCGATTTTCGTTATGGTAAGAATCAAATTTGCAGGTCTAATAACCCAACTTGTTATTGGCTCATCATTGTTGTAATGGAAATACGCACAAACCAATATTCTCTATTACAATAATGTTAAAACAGACCCTTAATCGGGCTAGATCAGAACAACAAATATGTTCTTTTCGGTATGAGTCTATCATTGGTGTTATGATTACCTTAGAATGATGTTTTCAAACTCGTCGGGCTCATTGGATCCGTATTTTGTTGTGATGATGTCACCCTTGATCTCCAGGAAATTTCCTGAAAATATTACATGTATATTTCAATCTTTAACTGCTACAACCTCTGCACCATCGGTCATCTCAATCTCCCCTTCCTTTCCCCTCTCCTCGCCCAGATCATTTTCCATTTCTTCTTCTTCCTCTTCTTCTTCGTTCTCATCCTGGCAAAAAACCCTCAAACATGGAATTTCGTCAAATCTCAGGTTTGAGAGTTTTTGCCAGGATGAGACTCATTTAAATCGATCGATAATTGAAGGACGAGTTTTCTGGCCAAAATTCTAAATACGTGTCTTTCCAGAGTACGGCAGTTAACTGGGTAAATAGGCAAAAACTGATAAATCAACTTGGCCTCACCTGGCATTCCAGACACAGGGGATATACTAGTGATGGTAGGCGTGCAGTCTTCTGACGTTGTGAACTTGCAGTCAGCCTCGTCATCACAGTATTTGTCCGATGCAACATCCTCGCCATCCACAGAGACTTTCACATCATACTCCCCTGCAGGCATCGGGCTATGGAGAACAAGATAATTAGAATTTGATAAATATATACATTCCTGCTATACAATTCTATTCTATGCTTCTTTTTGTACCCAAAAGCCTTCACAAAATTAAAGTTCTTATTGAACTAAATATATGTTCCTGGCTTATAGTACAAGTCTATGTTAGGCAAGCCATTTTGACTCAACATTAGCAGCCGCTTTCGTCATTCGGGTCCTCACTCACATCTGAGTGGAGGAGAGTGATTCTTGAGTACACACATAGATCCAATTCCATGACAATGCGCAATGTTCCTTCGTAAAATATTACAATTTGGTCATGGACATAATACAAATGGATGAAGTTATTGACAGCTATTTAGACATTTTCATCGAAATGAGTTTTATTGCAATGTTATGTATAATCTCTAACAGGACAATGGATAGATGATTTGGTTTATTTGTAACGGGATATAAAGATAATGATGATGATGATGCTGATGATGAAGACGATGACGATGATGATGGTTGTGGTGGTGTTGATGTTGTTGGCAGTGGTGGTGATAGTGGCGATGATGAAGACGACGATGATCATGGCGATGATGATGATGATGATGATGATGATGATGATGATGATGATGATGATGATGATGATGATGATGGTGGTGGTGGTGGTGGTTATGATTATGAAAAGCCAACTCACAGTGTGTAACACATGATTTGAGTCTCATGCGATCCATCAGGGTGGATCTCACAATCATAGCTTTTCAGGGACGAAAGTCGGACTCTACTGCCGAGGTCTTCGTTGCCAGCACCAAAGTTGAAAAAGTTCCGGGCGAAATCTGAAAGTAATTGATGAATGTATTGTGTGTGTGTGTGTGTGTGTGTGTGTGTGTGTGTGTGCGTGTGATTAACTTGCAATGCATTTCAATAGTAAACGGGCAGTTAAGTGCAAAGGGTTGAGGACTGTGATATTGTTTAAAAACGCTGTACAATGTCCTTTTTTTTCATAATAAATCTCGCTTATCCAAAGAATATTGCTATCATAAAGTTATTGAAAGTCGCTGTTCATGTTTTGTGTAACAGAAGATTCGTACAAAAATTGTATTCAGTATTGACATGATCTCGTTTTGCTTGATTATTGTAGATATGATGGTATAATTCAATGATTTCTTTTGTTGTCATTGTCCATGTAATAGTACCTCCATAATTAACAATATTTTTGCTTACTTTTTCCATAGATTGTCACTCTGGTTCCTCCATTGATGCTTCCACATTGAGGGTTAACACTGTTCACTTCAGGAACTGCAATTATACACAAACGATTGTGGACATTAAAAACTAAATATAATGAAAACGATAACATCTAAATTGTAGATGTTTCGAAATACAATTGATATGAACCAAAAGGGAGTAAGATAAAACTGACAATCAAGAGGAATGTATACAGTATAAAATATAATTCCCCTTAAGTCTAGTATTGAGCCAATAGTAGTATTATATACTTTTGTGAATGGGGTGAGAGGGCGCATTCGTGTTGTTGTATTTTTTGTCATTTTCAATCAGATGTTGGAAAAGGTTTAATAAAGATTCTTTTCAAATGTTTTTCAAGTTATTTTTTCTCACTTGTCGTTGTCGTTGATACGATTGTTTTATTAACTGCTAATTTCAAATAAAGATTATTTTCTTTCGCATCGGATGCAGTTATTTTATTTAAGAGTTAGACTTGGTCACGCTTTTTAACAGCAGTAACGTTTTTTGGGGGGTTTTTTCAATTCAATGTTTCACCCATCATTTAACATCACAACTTGAGCACTATTCGTTTCCACCAAGACAGCAGTAAGATCCATACGAAATGTAGCATCGCTGTCTTTCCCCTCTTGGTGGGAACCTTTAGGTTATGTGGTAGGTTTAAGTAAAAATGGGTATTGTCTGTAATATTTGTCTGTTTTTTAATATCGCTGTCTTTCCCCTCTTGGTGGGAACCTTAAGGTTATGTGGTAGGTTTAAGTAAAAATGGGTATTGTCTGTAATATTTGTCTGTTTTTTAATATCGCTGTCTTTCCCCTCTTGATGGAAACCTTTAGGTTATGTGGTAGGTTTAAGTAAAAAATGGGTATTGTCTGTAATATTTGTCTGTTTTTTAATATCGCTGTCTTTCCCCTCATGGTGGGAACCTTTAGGTTATGTGGTAGGTTTAAGTAAAAATGGGTAATGTCTGTAATATTTGTCTGTTTTTTAATATAATGCTGGGCTCAGATGAGCTGATATAAAAGGAGTTACAGACGGATTTTGTCATTTTTACATTTACCGTCCATTGATAAGACCGTGTGTCGTTTCTTTGACACAGTGGGAAACGCATGTTTTGTCCTGCTATTCAACTGTAAGCTTTTCTCAATAACTTAGGTAAAGTGGAATATGTGTTAAGTAAGAGGATTGCCGTGCGCATTGGATATCGAACTTAATGCCCGATGTTTTAAAAACGTCAACAATGCTATCGTTACAATATCGACGTCAGGTATCAAAACATGTCAAAATCTGACTTCTTTTTATGTCTTTCTAAACACAAAAAGATACTCGTTCAGCCATTATTGTTCTATTCATTCGCTACTTCCCGAATGGCTTCGTAAAACACAAGTAACTTGTTTGTAAACAAAATAATAAGACACATTTCCTTTTAAAAATATAATAAGTAGTCTACATATTTTATTTTTACAAAATCTGATTTCCACATACCCCATTTTGTTTATAATTTTAAGCACATCGATAATACTTTGACATGTTTACTAATTATAGCTATTCAATTGTCTTTCAATGGGTACATTTGTGCTCTGATTATACAATATTCTCTGCTGAGTGTTTATTATTGGCACGCTCCGTTGACTTGCTAGTCCATATAATTATGAAATAAAGAATAACATTTCAGGATAATAACAGTAACAGAATAATGAATCTAAGTCATTGTCAGTGACAAATTATAATGTTAGCAACAAGTAATCTCTGCATTTGATTGCAACAGTCTGGTATGACATATCTATATATTTGGACTCAGTAAATCGGAAATCAAGATCCAATATATTTCTTGTCGCTCAAACAAACAAAAACCTCAAAATATGTTATTTTGATTTCGAGTAATTTAAAGTTTTGAGTTATTTTCAAGTTGATTTATTGGGTTTTTAAATCGTTTTATTGCTTTCACTATTTTGTAAATTACATATTTTCTTCGATGTTTTGTTAAGAGATACAGATACACTATTTCAATAGAACGGAGAGTTTGTTTTGTCTTGTTTGGTAGTAATTATATATATATATATATATATATATATATATATATATATATATATATATATATAATGTTTATTCAAAAGTGTCAGTCACGCTAGTCCGTCGTTCCATCAACATGTTATTGTTTGATTTCGAGGGGTTCAAGACAATTTTAGGTCATGTTAACTTCATCACCTGTTTATTACACATATCTATTTAATAACCATTGTGAACATTTTACACAAACAACAAGCGCTTTAGTTGGCTAGCACATACTCTGTAACCTTTCCTTAACAATTCCCATAGACAATGCCAACCTGCAATCTTTGCAATGTATTTTTGCAGAAATAATAACTTGCATAATTCATTTTGTTTTGCCAACAGGATTAATCTATAATATGCGTCGAATAGGCAAAAACTAATAACAGTTTTTGCCTTATATAATCGTGTCTTGACAATAAATGTACCTCTATATACAACTGATATATCATAAAATATATGGCCCCGTCGGCATGACACAATAATGCATGATATAAAATTCCTTTCATCAAGAGATAAGAAAATTAGTTGTCATGGAGACTTTTTCAACTGTTGCCAGGTAAAGAAAAAAACCCAGATGTTTTGGGTTTTTTTTGTTTTTGTTTCTTTTTGTTTTTGTTTGTTTGTTGTGCTTTGCTTTTTTTGTTTGTTTTTCTTCCCCCCCCCCCCCCCTTGAATTTAGAATTGTCAAATGATTTCATTAATATTTGATATTTTCATTGCAAAATTTCTACCCAAAGTGTCAGGATAGAGGCATAGTAATGTTATTGTTATCAATCCTAATTTCATGGTATTTAAGGACCATTTTATTGCTTTTAATCTGATACTTTTAAAAAAATCACAGGAGTAGTTAAATTAGAAATAATTAAGGGGCGGCTTGGGTCTAATTATTAGAAAAATCCTTCAAAAAATTGATTTTGAGATTTTGGTGGAAACGATATCTTATTATCTTAGAAATAATATTATTGAAGTCCAACTTAAAGGCACGAAAAACACGGTCGAAAAGGGTACAGGTAGTAAGAAAAGTGTGAAAAACGGAAAGCTATTTTCTCAATATGTCATTTTTATAAGGGTATGATAATAATGATAATAATAATAATAATAATAATAATAATAATAATAATAATAATAATAGTAATAATAATAATAATAATAATAATAATAATAATAATAATAATGATAATAATAATAATAATAATAATAATAATAATAATAATAATGATAATAATAATAATAATGATAATGATAATAATAATAATAATAATAATAATAATAATAATAATAATAATAATAATAATAATAATAATAATAATAATAATAATAATAATAATAATAATAATAATAATAATAATAATAATGTACTTTATTCATCCAAAAGAAAATTTTTGTACAGACGTATAAAATGCCGACAATGATACATACATAAACATAATATACGTAAATACGAGTGTAACGCGGTAAAATAAAATTTGGTATAAAAGTGTAAAGATATAAATATCTAGAAAAGGAATATTGATGTCAACATATAAGAAAAAAAGATCAGTAATAAACTAAGAATTAGTTACAGTATAATACTATTGTGAATTTACTGAGAAAAATTACATACTATAAATTACATGGCACGTAATGTGGGATAAAAAGGTCAATAGAAAAGTTATAGTAAGCGATTTTATAAATTGATGTTTAAAAAATTGTGGGTATGGAGTAATTTTAAGGAAAAGGTTTCAAAGTTAAAAACAGACGTAGACCAAAATTTATAAATTATTTTTCTTATTAAACATTCTGCAACTGTAAGGTAAAAAGGATCGGAGGTATCTTTCACTTTTTGTTCGTATAGACAACAATCGGTCACTTCTGTTCGACTTAGTGATCTGAAGATTTAAAGGGTGAGTTGGATTATTTAAAATATTACTAATTTTTCTTAAGCAGTATTCTGAATATAAATCATTAAAAGACATAGATCCTGTAGTAAATTTATTAGCTCTTTTAATAATCATGTGAAAGTTAGCTTTTGCTGAGCTAAGACAATCCCCCCCCCCCCCAAGGCTGTAATACAATAAGCCAAAACACTTTCTATTACAGATCTATAAAATAGCGTATTAAGGGTTTTGTCAATGTTAAGTTGGGACAATTTCCGTAAAAAGTACATTCTTTGATTAATTTTACTATTGATATAACTGGAATGTATGTCCCACTGTAATTTGTTGTCCATGGTGACTCCTAGATATTTGTATTCTACTACCTGTTCTACTTTTTCATTTTTAATAGTAATATGGTCTTTTGTATTCTTATCTTTTCTAAAGTCTATAATTAATTCTTTGGTCTTACTAACATTCAATTCAAGGTGGTTATTTCTTTCTTTCTTATAATTTATTCCGTTATTATTAGTAATTAGTCCATGTAGAGTTGTATCGTCAGCAAATTTTAAAAGGGGTATGTTTAAATCTGCGCCTTTACAGTCGTTTGTATAAAGTATAAAGAGCATGGGAGAGATTACACAGCCCTGTGGAGCACCAGTATTTATAGTTTTGTTATTGGAGACATTTCCTTTTACTTGTATATATTGTGTTATATTTGTAAGGAAGTATGAGATACTTTGTCAAACGTTTCTCAGAATCTATTCAATGAAATTGTCTGAAAGTTTCCACAGTTATCACAGGGATAATGTTTTATGTCACCATAGATAGATTTTTATGATAAGGTGTGTGTTTGTTTAATTATAATCCAAATTATGAATTTTCAACATTAAATTTGCCATAACATTTTGATTCTCAACGTTGTAATGTTCTAATAAAAATGCCATAAGCTAAAGCTGTAAAATCTCTCTATGGTGACACACTTTGCTACAATGTTGATAAGAGTGAAGAATATGGAGGTCATTCCTTCATTAGTTTTTTTTTTTTTTTTTTTTTGGAACGTTTGCCACAAAATTGTTATATTATAGTTTTATGCCAGACCCCAGAATTAGGTCGCACAACGGGTATCGACACAGATAGTTTATATTTTTCACCACAATATTTTTGTAGCCTACATACAGAATGATTTAAACCACCCAATATAGGTCATTCAATTATTTTTTTTTAGAAAAGACCCAAACCGCCCCTTAACCCTTTCATTACCAGCCATTTTGTGAATTTTCCCTAAAATTTCACACCCACCCAACACAATAATAGTTTTTTCTTACACAAACAAAAGCAACAAATACATTCTATGCATAATATAGATCAGCAAAATGAACCTTACAACACAGTGTCACTTTTTAAAGCTATAATAAAACATTTTTCTTTAAATTGTATGATTTACAAAAGAAATCTGAATGATAAAAGTGATGGTTGGATCGTAACGAATTTGACGATTTTCCAATGGGTGGTAGGGAGAGGGTTAATCCATATCTGGCGCCTCCCACTACCATCTTACGCACAGCAGAGTATAACTTATGTACCATTTTGATTCTCGAATGGCGTTGACAACAATTCAACTAATTTAAATAAACTAAATCCACATCAATACCTAAATCATTTAAATGAATTTTGTTGAGTCAGAATATAAATAGAATCGTTTCATTGTGTGTATATATATATATTCCTCCCATTGTATGTGTGTGTCTGTGTGTGTGTGTGAGTATGTGTGTGCTTGTGTGTTTATGTGTCTATGCGCGCGCGCGCACGTGTGTGTGTGTGTGTGTGTGTGTGTGTCCCACCATTTTCTCCCTATATTCCGACATCATCATATTACCATCCTCTTCTCCTCGTCTTCCTTCTCCTCATTCATAATCTTTTCTGTCATTTTTCCATCTTTTCGTTTGTCCCCCTTTCCAATTAATTTTTTTTCATCCCCTACGCTTTTCTTCCATCGCCTGTTTTCATCCGCAAACTTGCTCACAGTTGAATTTGCCACCTTTTTAAGTACATAAGTGTGTGTCCGTGCGCGATTCTGTGTGTGTGTGTGCGTGCGCGCGCGCGCGTGTGTGTGTGTGTGTAGTTTAATATCATAATAACTTTGTTTCGGTTTTCATCCGTAACATTTCTCTAAAAGTAATGGGTCTCTCCATCCCTCTCCCTTCAACCACCGTATAATTAAAGTGTATTTTCTTATTTCTTATCAGTCTTGAATAGTTAACATACACATAACATAATTTATTTGGTTTAGAATATAATGGCCAAAATGTACCGTGATAAAACGGAGTGACAAATAACAAAAAGACACAAAGTGATAACACGCCACAATAAAAATCAATTGAATTACTTTTGTTAACAATCTATAGCCTGAATAAATAAGGACTGACTAAACTGCCGTATCTCGTCACTAAACATTCTATTTTCCTTTTGGTTGGAAAACTTTTTCGTTTCAAATAAAAATCGATTAAAATGACTCTCATCCCGTCAAAAAGTTTCAACTTTAAACTCAAAGAGGCCCGAGGTTAAAGACTTTTTGACAAGTTGGGAGTTATATTAATCGATCGATATTTGCAACAAAAGTTTTCTTGTAGAACTTAAAGATGTGATTTGACAGAGTGCGACCGAATGGTCGATGCCGTGAAAATGTCAAGCCTTGACCTTGCTATTAAGAATATGACGTGGCGTGGAAATAAGTAGGCGGGAAGTTTGCCAATGGATCAAAGAGTGATCGGCGTTAAAATTGACCGGTCAATCCATGTTTCATTATTATTTCTTATGCGTCAAGTGTCATAGAGTATCATAAATGCCCGTCTATTGAGTTCGTGCATTCCTGAACGTTGTGGAATGTGTAATAGTTGAACATTCTAGAAATTTTGGAACAAAAAAGATTAGATTCTAAATGTTATCTAAAAACTATTGCATTTCTTCAACTAATTTATTTGTCAAATTTTATTTTCCCGCTTTCATCTCATCTATTCATCCCTCATTGTGATATTTGACCTCCTCCTCCTCCTCCTCCTCCTCCTCCTCCTCCTCCTCCTCCTCCTCCTCCTCCCTCCTCCTCCTCCTCCTCCTCCTCCTCTTCCTGTCGCTTTCCTTTGGTTAAATCTATAAATCTACAATTTGCTAATTTCCTGGTGACAACTGTAAGATATGATGCCAAGTTTGAGTGAAGACAAGTCTCGCCAGTAAAGGTTTAAGGGCGGTGAAAGAAAATCATGGGCAGATTTGATTAAAGACGACGTGCACATATTTGCAGGTCGGATAACCGAAGGCTATTATGGGCTTGGTTGACATTGTTATAATGGAGACTATTTTGCGTGAATGTATGAATAATTCCATTACACTAATGAGCCCATAACAATTTGGGCTATCAACCTATAAATAAATACACACCAAACCTTTCAGTGTGATTCTTTTTCTATCTTTTTTAACTACTTATTTTTAAGTCTTTCTTTCCCTTCCAAAATAACTCCAATCACTATTAATAAATCAAAATCTATAATTTTCTCCAACTAGTCACTGTTAATCTTAATGTTATGAGTATAATAATCCATAATTCCTATCTCAGTACGTTTTATTTCCCTTTCGCATGAAGACATGCTCTTATGAGAACAACATGATTAGAAAATGGCATATTATTTTCTCGTCTCCGAGCGACTTCATTGCACTCTTTACCTCTATGAACTTGATTTTATGGTGCACAGAGTGATTTTATGTTTCGCTATTAAGCCAAGGTTGAGGAAAAGACATTAAGGCCTTGTTCATTATGAGAGTCAAATAGACAGCAGTTATGATCGTATTAAAGAACATAAAAGCAGACAATTTGTGAGAGAAATGTAGACGCTTGAGTGATTGATTAACCCATGTTTACTCATCGTAAAATAAGCGGAAATCCTTCCCAAGGATAGAACATTTTGATCTTTGCGATTATTTCCAATTTGGGATGGTGCTAAAAAATTAACTGTCTAAAATAATGGCTACTTGTGAACATTTTTAAAACTTTATTTTGGAAGTTTGATGTCTGATAGACACTGCTGACTCATTTTAGCGTCTAGAATTGGATTATTTTTTTCAATTTAAGAAGAAGAAGAAGAAGAAGAAGAAGAAGAAGAAGAAGAAGAAGAAGAAGAAGAAGAAGAAGAAGAAGAAGAAGAAGAAGAAGAAGAAGAAGAAGAAGGAGCGGGGCGGAATAAGAAAAATTATTTGAGCATTATCTATTAAATGTTCTCAAAGTGCTTTGCAGTGAGGAGGAAGAGGAGGAGGAAGAGGAGTAGGAGGAATAGAAAATGGAGGGGGGGGGGGGGGGGCGACAGATCCACAATGTGCTCAGAGGCGCGTTACAATGCAAATAAAACACAATAAATCGATAATTTAAGCATAAAATCTATCATATTGGAATAGCATTAATCAATTTGTAATTTAATTACCACGCACTGTGCTACAAGATGAAAATTTAGGATATCTATAACATGTAGGCCTAATAGAAATGTTAAACATCAAATGGTTTCCTAAAGAGATGTGTTTTGAGTTTCTTTTTAAAGTTTTCAAAAGTTGGACATTTTTTGAGGGATGAAGGCAGTTGGTTCCATAAGACGGGTGCCGACTGGCTAAAAGATCTCTCACTAAAAGACGATCTACAGCGAGGAACTTGGAAGAGATCATGACCACTGGATCTAAGTTCTCTCTCCGGCACATAGAGATTAACCATGTTTTGTAGGTAAACAGGAGCTGTCTTATTAAAACAAATGACAAATGACCTCAATGACCAGTGCTGCTGGGGAAAGTAATTTGCTATAGACCAACGTCGTATTCATAAGTTAAATGTCTGTTTCATGCTACAGAAACAGGGATATGAGCTGGGGGAGAATGTAAGCATAGTTCTTTCTGTCAAATCAAGACATCAGGTGAGAAGTCTCGTCTGAGAGAGTGTTATAATCTTTCACGCCGTGTAACCTTGCAGAAGATCGGCATGGGGTCCTGGGACTATTTTGTGATTGATCTACTTGGAGTTGGACGAATGTGATATTGCTCAACCAGCATTCATAATAGGCAGAAATGGGTACAACAATATTGATTATAAAGGCGATTGATTGCATTGGACTCAATTGGCTATTTGGAATGGGCCAGCGTCAAAATTTCAGATTCATAATGTTCTTATGAGACTAAGTTACACATCATTACACATTGATCTTGCAAAGAGAGTAGTATTTTTCTCTTCAGTAATTTTTTTAGACTTTCGATGCCAACAGTTTGGGTCTAGATATGGAAGCTGAGATGCCTGAATATTAATCAACATATTGATAATGATTGGGGTAATAATATATTATAGACCGTTTCAAAATACATGATCACACATTTCGATCTGTCTCTCTCAAACCGTGTTATGTACCTATTGTTATGAGTATTTGCATACAGTCTTACTAGACCAAATTAATCCTAAATTTGAATAATTTCTCAATTATGGTTGTTACACAACTAAATCCTCTGATGTATGGCGGTGTTTTCATTTTTAAAACCCAGGACAATGGAACATTACAGTAACACACAAAATATAACATTATGAGGACTATTTTCAGGAAGGGACCTTGTTTGGACACAGAGCAGAATTCTTGAGCCTACCACTTCAATTTCCACACATAACAAGCCAACAAACGCCATTTCCATCCCCTTTTTCTAACACAATATTTATTTTGACAGCTTTTAGTGAAAAGGGGAGGAAGTGAAATTGGAATATTGAAACAGACTAGCTATCATAATATCGATATAAATAATGATGATGATGATGATGATGATGATGATGATGATGATGATGATGATGAGAATGTATTGAATGATAATGTAAATATATAAAAATATAATATATAAAATAAAATTTATAAAGTAATAATAATAATAATAATAAGTAATTAATAATAATAATAAGATAATAATGATAATAATATAATATAATAATAATAATAATAATAATAATAATTAAAAACAAACAAAATAATAATAATAATAATAATAATAATAATAATAATAATAATATATATATATTATATAATAATATATTAATAATAATAATAATAATAATAATAATAATAATAATAAAATAATAATAATAAATAATAATAATAATAATAATAATAAATAATAATAATAATAATAATAATTTAAAAAAAAAAAAATAATAATAATAATATATAATAATAATAATAATAATAATAATAATAATAATAATAATAATAATAATAATATAATAATAATAATAATAATAATAATAAATGATAATAATAAAATGATAATAACAAATGATAATAATACATAATAATAATAATAAAAATGAATAATAATATATGAATAATAATGATATAATGATAATAATATAATAGATATAAATAATAATAAAAATTAATAATAATAATAATAATAATAATAATAATAATAATAAATAATAATAATAATAATAATAATAATAATAATAAATAATAATAATAATAAAATAATAATAATAATAATGATATAATATATATAATAGATATATATAAGAGATAATAATAATAAAATAATAAAAATAATATATAATAATAATATAATAAAATAATAATAATAATAATAATAATAATAATAATAATAATAATAATAATAATAATAAAATGATATAATAATAATAACAGTAAAAATAATAACATATAAAATAAGAAATATATTAATCATTAATAATAATAAATAATATAATAATAATAATAATAATAATAATAATAATAATAATAATATAATAATATAACTAATAATATACTGTTTCTTTGCTCCGATCATTGAAACATTAGTAAATCAATCATTACTCTTTAAATCCATAGATTTGTTATGGGTCACGATCAATTCATGAATAGAGCACCATGATAAAATTGGAAACCTGGTCGATTCCTGGGTGTCTGTAGGATTCTTTGTGTTTTTGTATTGGTATTTTGTTTTGTTCGTTTTTGTTTTTCTTGTAATTTATTGGGGGGGGGGGGGGGTGATAGATTAGCGTCCTATCTATGGGTTTGAATACAATTGTTTTTGCCGGCTTCAGTTTTTAAAAAGCCTGGAATAAACACTGATTTAACAGCTTTCTTTCTATCGGTTTTAGCTATATAAATTGTATAAACGAACCAGTATTGCGTCATAAAATACTGACCTTGTTATGATCTGGTGTACCATTTATTTCGGATTGTCTTTTTTTTTTAAAGATAATTATGATGTAATCAAATATTAATATTGGCGTATATAACTTGACACCCTAAAATTAATTAACTTTTGACCGTGATCAAATTGTAAAGAGCGTTACGATTCGTTACCTATGGCAAAGCATTAAAACTAAGCTACGTAAAGAAAAAGAAAATACTGTGAAATATTGCAATGATACGCATTTAAACGACGAAGAAACCATGCGTATTCTCCACAAGGTTAGGAAATAGCCAATCAAAACACGACTGTATCTTTTACTGCGATCTGCAAGGTATGACATACACAGCGGTGGAAGGTATCGTATGGAAGCTCCTCAAGAGTCGTTCCGTAAGTGGTTAAGTGTAGCCTTTCGATCTAGTTTTGTATTACTATGACCAATCAGAATGCTTATCTTCAATCAGTTTGACATTTTACTGCACGTTTGTCAACCCTATAACAGATACATTACCTTTAAACATCAGCAGCAGTAAATTCATTCAGAGCGTCCCTCTCATGGCCAAGTGGTGGTGCCGTAACAGTCAGGTCGTGGGTTCGACTCCCCGATGGCGCAATTTTTTACATTCTCGATTTTATTTTGGCACTTTTCTATTCGCTTTATGTATTGTTATTACTAGCCGTAAATTAAACTTTCGATTTTACACAAATAAAGAATTGGAAATGTATAGACTTCTGTTTTCAGTCATTTATCATTGATAAAATTATATCTAAAACGACCGCGGGATTTTAAATGAGTTTCCAAACGTCTACACTTGTTTTTTTTTTAGATTGAGAGCTTGTCACGCAACGCGAGTGTTTTATTCACTCTTAAACACCAACAAGCTTTCACAAAACTTGGCCTACTGTACTTGTTGTCCTCTCCCTACAGTTCAGAGTGGTGGACACAAACCAAGGGTCTAAACCTTTACATGAATAACTAGATTAAAACAAGCAACCAAACAGGGAACAGACAGCGCATACATTTCTACATTCAAGCAGGCTCTGAAGTCTTTAACTGTGATGATCAATCGTATTCTAACGACACAATTTGTTGTTTTCAAGAGAATAATAGCAGCAATTGTAAAAGCATGGGTCAGACCACTATTTATTACTGCTCTCTTGGTGAAAACAGTTAGGCATATGGTTATAACCAGATTTTTTTTTAATGGAAGAAATTAGGAATGCTAAAGGCTTAATTTAAAAACCAATACTTGATTTTTAAAAAAATAAAACTTTAACTTCCATTTTAGCATTTGAAACACGAGAGCATCTTGACTATGATGGCATAGCAGTGACATAATTTATTTTAAAGCAAAAAAAAAAACAAAAACTTTGAAAAATATATATCAATCATTTGAAGGTTTTAAAAAAGTGGACAAAAACCTACCAGCTGCGTTGACAATTCCAAAATCCCATGATCCGATAGCTATGCACAGTAATAGATTGTACAGACCCTGGCCTGCTCTCATTTTTTGTTCGGTGACCATCAGTTACTTTAAAATCAATCTGAAGAAAAATTGCATTCATCCATTAGCTATATACCCAATCCCTTTGTTTTGGATTGATCAATGATTGGTCAAAACTGCTCAATCGCATCACGTGGTCTCTTTCGTAAGTAATGTTTTTTTTTTAATTGAAAACCAGCTCTACTTCATCTGATTCCGTCTGTCCACGGAACGCTGACGCATTTGCATATTAATTTCACATTCTCAATCAGATGGTAGTATATTAATAGGTAATTTCAGCTACAGCTACTTCCCCTCTTTCTTAGAAGAGTAAGCTGGCTCCTGATATCGGACATTTGAGCAGTCGAGCAAAACCAATCAGGTCTGAGGAGAACCATCAGAAATCCCGACTGCTTTTGTTAGCTGGGCAAAACATCTGTCAATCGGGGACCACAGTAACTGGCTTTCTTTTTGTAACCGGCAGAGGTCCGTTGACATGACCTCAACGGCGTAGAGGGCTAATCAACCGTGGCGAAATCAGCCTTTATTCCATTCTTGTACAACAAAACGATTCGCATGCCACTCGGAGACAGGCACGCACGGAGTCCGGTAAGATTCGAGCGTTTGACGTCAACAAATAATACAGATCGGAAAAACAATAAAATCCAGTTATGAGGTGCTCATGGTTTATGGACTGTTTTATACTCTCATATCACAAATATCGCTCTCAATATGCCTATATCAGGGATTCGGTTATTGCTTGGTTTAAAATGATAGACTTTCGTAGCCCATCTTTACCGCGAAAACAACGTTACAGTTTCTATAAATATTTTTTGGATCCAGTGGTGTAATGATAGTACGTTGAAATGGCACACGGTTTAATCTGCGATATGTTTGATGTTTTTTGTTCACTTATTCACCCAACAATGATTTTTTTTTTTAATTGAGCGCAATATCCACTAAACGTACTCACATCGCTTTACATGGGGTCCCTGGACAACAGCAACGCTTAACATGTAGGACGGGACATGACACCTGTGGAGCGATATTACAATTATTTTTTCGGACAGAGACAACGCTGTTAACGGCCAGGTACTCATATTACACATGAGTACAGTGAGAGAATGTGAGTAAAGAGCCTTTTCCAAGGACTCAACTATGTGCCGAGCGAGGCTCGAACCCAGGACCTTCCGATCCGAAAGTGAAATGTCATACCACTAGACCACATAGCCGCACAATGAATTGTCGTAGGTTATCATTGAGCAGAAAATTATAATAAAGACCGTCCATTTAAGAGAGAAAAACTGGAATATATTCTTTTTGATAGTCGTAAAGTGGAATCAAAAGCTTAGAAAAATTGAACGATAAATTGGGTTGGAGGTCCGTGTGAGCACAGTGCGCATAAAAGAACAATTGGTAGTTGGGAAGTCAAAAAGAAAATATAGACGAAAGCTCGCAATGTAGCCAGTCAATATTAATAACCATCATAAAATGTCTAATGGTCACATTTATTAGCACACCTGCTTGACTGAAAATCTTGATTCAAATACTCTTCGTTTCAATTGGATGTGATTCTACTCACTTTAATGGTATTGGATATAATAAGAAAGAAAAGAAAAGAAAAATAATTCTGTTGCCTCTAAGATCACAATCCGAACTTCAGATAATTCAATCTAATGATTGGTAACTCGATACAAAATCACGTTTATTGCATCCACACCAATGATGTCGCCATCTCCCCATTTCCAGATTGAAAAAAAATATTCAAAGGAATCACATTTCTTCTCAATGTAAAACTCATATTACCATTGCTCAGTCATTTCGACATATGAATGGTTGTATTGACAAAAAAGTGTTGGAAGGGGCGGGGGATGGATGTTTATGCTGTATTGGTCAATGGAATATCAGTAACATTGCAGATCTGGAGCTTGCGAAAAGAAATATTATTCTCTCTTTGTTGTTTACAGATGATTAAATAAACGTTACCAACATTCGTCTCAATCAACCCATGACAATAATTGTGACGAAACTTCAGGCACCTTCTTTTCATCGAACACCAACAACATCGAACTTAATTACATATATACAAAAGCACTTACTTCTACAACTATTGCTACTACTACTACTCCTCCTCCTTCTCCTCCTCTCCTTCCTCCTCCTCCTACTCCTACTACTACTACTACTACTACTACTACTACTACTACTACTACTACTACTACTAGTACTACTACTACTACTACTATTACTACTACTACTACTACTACTACTACTACTAGTACTACTACTACTACTACTACTACTACTACTACTACTACTACTACTACTACTGCTGCTGCTGCTGCTGCTACTACTACTACTACTACTACTACTACTACTACTACTACTACTACTACTACTATTACTACTACTACTACCACTACTACTACTACTACTACTACTACTACTACTACTACTACTACTACCACGACGACGACGACGACTATTACTACTACTACTACAACAACAACTACTACTACTACTACTACTACTACTATTACTACTACTGCTACTACTACTAATACAACTATTGCTACTACTACTCCTCCTCCTTCTCCTCCTCCCGTTCCTCCTCCACCTACTCCTCCTCCTCCTCCTTCTCCTCCTCCTCCTCCTCCTCCTACTACTACTACTACTACTACTACTACTACTACTACTGCTGCTGCTGCTACTACTACTACTACTACTACTACTACTACTACTACTACTACTAGTACTACTACTACTACTACTACTACTACTACTACTACTACTACTACTACTACTACTACTACTACTACTCCGCCTGCCAAAATGTGGCCCCTTGAGGTGTCATGTGGATCTAAATGCATATAAAATTAAATGATTTGGGCTCAGTTCCTTCTTATTTTCATATGTGCCTGGATGCAGCACCTTATTCACAATGAACAATTCTGTTATTTTAAATAAGGTCTTCATCAAATACAGTTGTTATGAAACGTATTTGGAGCTCTTTATACAATCTATTAATTGTCAATAAACGCCTGTTATGTGTTAGTTATTTATTGACGAGGAAACAGAAAGCATGTGGAATTTAATAGTGCATGCAGTAAAACAGAAACTATTGTAATAAACACTCAAATATAGCCAGGGTTTATTGAAAAACATTATTTCGATACTGCACATTTAGCCTTTCAAACAAAAAAGTACTTACCATCTTTCAGTTGGCAGTCAGTACAAATAAACAGACAACCCAAGTAATCTTGATTCTAGAATTAGAAAGAATGACAGTGAACTTTGCAAGTAAGAAAAACAAACGAACACCAAGATTCCATTAGGTAGACAGTTTTTAAATATTCATTGAGAGCAGGTTAACTTTATTTAACTGCAGAATACTGTAATTAGAATATTTTTCATAATTTTTATTTTTGTTAAGAAAGATGAGTGTTTATAGAAACCGAGTTAAGCGAAATTCGAGGTGTCTGTATACAGAAAACCCTAAACAAATGATTATCACCATCATCATCATCATCATCATCATCATCATCATCATCATCATCATCATCATCATCATCATCATCATCATCATTATCATCATTTCCATCATTATTAATATCATTAAATTCAATGCAGGTATTGTCAATGAGGATTTGGCTCCAAAGCTGCATTAAAATTATTGTCTAATCTTTAAAAAGTCGGGGAGGGGGCATTTTAAAAAAAGGTGTCATGACAATGATGGAAACAAAACCAAACAATACCTAGTCAAATGGAATTGAAGCTTCAATTCATAGAGAGGGAGGGCGAGAGAGAGAGAGAGAGAGAGAGGGAGAGAGAGAGGGAGAGAGAGAGAGGGAGAGAGAGAGAGAGGAAGAGAGAGGGAGAGAGAGAGGGAGAGAGAGAGGAGAGAGAGAGGGAGAGAGAGAGGAGAGAGAGAGAGAGGAGAGAGAGAGAGAGGAGAGAGAGAGAGAGAGAGAGAGAGAGAGAGAGAGAGAGAGAGAGAGAACTGAAGACCAGCAAATTATTCAAGGGTGTGACCATGTGGACACCCCGGGAACATTAACGTTTAAGTCAGCTCCAGTTGGGTTTATGAACGAAGAGCAAGCATTATATGAAGTAAGCCAAGCAAAAGCAGTAACGGTCAAAATGGAATATAACTACGGAAAGCACTTCACACTGACCAGAGTGAAATTCAATTTGTCGCCTGTTTGCCATTAAATCTACGAAGAGTGATTGTCAAAATTGTCATTAAATCAATAAATTATAGTATTTATGTCATGTATTTGCGTCATTCACGGTTTCTATTGGGCTGGTGCCAGTATCAATGAACCAAACTGCCGATATTTCAATGCTGGCGTGGCTGTTCATTATCTCGCTGTATCATGAGCTAGATAACAAACATATTGTCTAAAAAACCAGAAATCTTAATCCGTTCATTTGACGATGAGCTGCAAGAAGTTATATATTAATATTGCAAAGAGAGAATCGGCAACTGTAGACATTTAAAATGATCAGCCCTATACTGACAAAACGCACTAATTACTTAAAATTAGTTTTTTGGCCAGAAAACATTTGATTAAAGGATCAATCAATTATTATGACCTCTGAATAAAGACTACATAAAGTAATTGAAAATTAATTTCTGCCAGTTTTAATATCATTCACATTTACCCGCTCACTTCTGAGTTGAGACAGAGACAGTGAAATATTCCGAGCAATCATAGAACCATTTGCTTGTGAGTCCTATTGTTTTTCCTTCTGAGCCTCTCCCCCCCCCCCCCCCCCCCCCCCCCCCACTCTCTCTCTCTCCCTCTCTCTCTCTCTCTCTCTCTCTCTCTCTCTCTCTCTC
>NC_088361.1:71603030-71678030 GCF_034508935.2 Berghia stephanieae
AAATTTTAGCAACGTGGAATATCGATAACTAAAAAAATAAGTGGTGAATATTAATTTCCATACATTTTTTCTCAAACACCAGACGTCGTTCCTATGCGCGTGCGTGTGTGCGTGTGCGTGTATATATATATATATATATTATATATATATATATATATATATATATATATATATATATATATATATATATATATATATGTGTGTGTGTGTGTGTGTGTGTGTGTGTTGACATTGTGCAGGGTTTTCCGTTTTATTCATTGTCAATATTGAATCCATTGAAACCTTCTGTATTCTGACTGAGCAATTATTAAATGCGTAAATAAAAGACATCCATTTTAAGTTTTTATGTAAGCCGAGACTAAAACCAATCATAATAGCCCAAGGACCTAAAAGGCAGTAAACCAGTTGTAACATGTTGTCCACAGACTGTTTATACTTTGTGAAATGAAGATTTTATTTCATGTGTCGTGTCGGGAGAATAAATATACCATTTCTTTGAGAGAATTCCTTTATCATTCCACTTGAATAAACCATAAAATACCTTTAAATGCTTTGTGTGACTTTCATGTATAGATAAATAACATTAAAAAAAGGTTAGATAAAGTATAATCATAGTGAATTTGACAATTGTCAGTAAATATCGCTGTTTCAAGCTGTGACTGACTAAAAAATGTAAAAATTGTGTGGTTTATCACTTTCTGTGTTGTTTGTTTTTGTTTTTGTTTGTTGGTTTTAGTTCAAGTTGTAATGCCTTTGGTTTGTGTGTTGACAAATCAAAAGAGGAGGCAACTACATTCATTGCGACATGATCAATCATGTGATTATGGAAATTAAGGAAGGTTAAAGTTCAAAATGAAGACTAAGTCTAAGGTTAAAATCAATAATTTTCCCAATTAGTTTAGATAAAAGGGTGAGATTTGAGACTGGTCGATAATTATTAGGGCCTCCTTTGTCAAGGTTGGGTTTCTTTAATGACATGGCAGGGGCGGTTGCATGTTTAAGATTGATAGATGCCTCACCAATAAACAAACTGGCATTTACCATATGGATTAGAATGGGAACCAAAATATTAGCACTATAAAAAGAAAAACAAGCCATGAAGAAATTGGATCTATTGGACTATTTGTTTCAGAGCATTGTCTCAGCGTGGACGTCTCATTAACTAAAAACCTCAAGGCTTTCATAGTGTAATGATTATATGATTTCTTATCCACTTAAAAAAATCTTCCATCTTGCAAACTTTCTTAGGTATGGAAAGCAAAATAGTGGTGGACAAAAATCACACATAAATATCGAATTTTGGACAAGAGGGAAATTGTTCTGAATAATATGGTGGGATAACTAATTCCTTTTTGTCATGGATTTCATAATAGCCCTTAAGAGCTATGGGAATATTGAAATTCAATGATGTAGTATGATATGGACGATCGCGGTATCCTATTCGCTAGCGTCTATTGCAGTATACTTTCCGCCATATTTAGATCTAATACCAGACCGTGCTACCCAATCAATGCTAAATTGGCAGGCATACAAATAATCAAGAGAAAAATATCACGGGCTCAAACATATCCATTTGAGTATTGGGCGGAGAGCTCCCCTCAGTAAGTTACACGATCTTACTCTCAATCATAAGAGAATTATGTGTTCTTTATAAGATACCATAAATAGAAGTTAATTCTCAAGACAGATTTATCGCTAGCTTAGACTAATCGTGATGTCTGGGCTAAACTCTAATTGGCGAAATAAGCAGATCAGTTTTTCTTTTTTAATCTGCACTGTCATTAATTTCTTTGCACAGTACACAAGCACTTTTATTAACAGAGGAATGAATGAATGAATGTATATATATATATATATATATATATATATATATATATATATATATATATATATATATATATATATATTCATTTTTTGTGTTCCGTTTTTTAAATGCCAATCAGGGGGTATTCTCTTTCCACGATGAAAAACACTTTGCAGAATATTCTAATGGTAATTTATCCGCAAATTGAACCTTATTTATTCTTTACGTAATTATAATTTGAATAAACTGGCCATGATCGCCAGGCAAAAACCTCATTAGAGTCACGAAGGCCGTCCAGTTAAGTCAGGAGATTATTAATTTCATTTGTCCGACATTTAGCTCAGGACAACAATGTCAACTTTGCTTAAGTTTATTTGGGAAGTCAATGAATTAAGCAATAATGGTAAACATCTTTAAGATAAGAAAATAATAATAAAGAAAACAATTGAAGATAAGGTTATATGCATTATTTAATTTTTTTTATCTTCCTCAAGTTTTCTGTTGTCTTCATAAAAATTTCTTATCCTCCATTTTGTTTTGAGTGCTGACTATGTGTGCGTGTGTGTTTGGGTTTTTTTTTTTACATTGAAACTCATGAAATAAGACATTGGGTTCGGCAAGCAGATCGCGGACGTTAGTAACATTCCTTTAGTAAGACTATGCCTGTCCCATTCCGATTTTACTATTGGCGATCCAATGTTATATAATGAGATCCATTTAGAAGACGTATAACTTCGGAAAATCTGAGCGGATCTTCAAGACATCAAATCAATTAGTATTTGAGGAAGGCAAATGTTTTGATCATTTATCCGAGTGCCATTGTATTTGTATAGTTATCCATAAAACACAAATCTGTGGGTTTAACGAAAGAAACCCTTGAATGGGTTGCTGTCTAAGAGGCTAAGTGATAGTGCCTCTTGGAAAACTGGGCGTCCAAGTGTCTTTCGGAAGAAATAAGCAGTAGTGACGATAATATATGAATAGAAAATACGGCTGATTATTAAGTAACGTCACCCTGTCACAATAAAGCTCTCGGTGACAAAGTTTGTATACGGGTTTGACTGTGGATCGTAACAGCTTCTGTCAATGCAAATCTTGATTCCCAATCTTGACATGTCTTCATTCGGAATAAAATGTTGAGAGCATGGGAACCTTTACGAACATTAACGGTCCTGAGATAACATCTGACTTTTTGGATAATCCGATTACGGTCCCATTCCACGACTCAAGAGTGTCGGGTTGTGACCTATGTACGTACCTGTTGGCTGGGGTTTTTTTTCAGAGTTACCGAGTTGCAGCTAATCTTAGATATTTTTTATGTAAACAGAGACAGATGTTTTCCTTTGCGGGGGCTTAATCGTTTGTTTTTTTTGGCACCATTGACGTCATGGATTAAGAATGGAGCGCGGTGAAAACCATCGTTAAATTCGATGTCTGACTAAAATAACTGAACCTTTCTTGTTCTCGAATTGTCAGTGTTTTGTTTAAGAAGCCCGGTCGTCAAATCACTTTTAAAATTTACCACGTTTTGCCAGAGAGTTTTGAGTTTTTTAAACTCGTTTTATTTTCATAGTATGAACTCACTCAATGCATATAACCATAATTAGAACATTCCGCCTTTCACGCCCACTGTCGTACGTGGCAGAAATGAAAGATCTCCACGTGTCTCTGTCACAGGCTATTTAATGCAGAGCTTCCTAGGACAAGCTCCGCCTTTTCATTCCTTCCTCCAATGCCCCTCGCAGTAAACGTTTTGACCCCCCCCCCCCCCCCCCCCCCCTGTTTTGTTTTTTCTTTTACTGTTGAATGTCTAGCGGAGAGTAGCCATCGATATTCAGAGAACATGAGCCTTTGAGGAATATTAGTATTCTTTTCTAAAAGATTCAGCCAAATAGCGAAGCTATTGTTTTGGGAGATGCCTATCATTGATTTATTTTTACCATTTGAAGTTTTAGAATACTATGAATTAAATTTGATCATTTAAGTTTTATTACAAAGTCAAATCAGCCCCATAGGAAAAATGGTAAACAAGACATAGATTAGATACATATTAAACCGTCAGTGCTTATTCTGGATTATTAAACTTTTCGTAGCCTTATTGGTTATGCAAAAAATATGCTGAGGATTTTTCTCAATTGTATGAAAAGAGAAGCTGACGAAGATGCTGGGTTCAGAGCCAAAAGAAGCACAACGGAACAAATATTTTTTAAGATGTTTTATTATTTCATAGATTTCAAAAAGGTATAATTTGACTGAGTGTGGTATGGTTATCTCTGGCAGGTATTTAGGAACTTTGGGATTGAGGAAGGACTCATATCATCAATTAGAGCGCTCAATAACTAGATTGGCAAGTATTTTAAGACCACGTTAAGCGTAAGACAATGGTGTCTTCTTTCGCCAGTCTTATTCAAATCATCACAAGAGAAACTCTTCACAGTTTTCATAGTAACCTGCGCTGCTGATGATATAATAGACTTTTTTCAGACGAAGCAACCAAGAACTACAAGAACTGACAGATAGTCTTGTCAAAATCTTATGGAATGGAGGTCAGCACAAAAAAAAGTACTTGTCAACAGCACATCAAATGACACCGCCTAGATCTTCATATATGGAGAACTACAAGAATTTTAAAAAGCCATCAAAAATTTTGGCGCACCCTTACCAAAGTTGGAAAGACAACGTCTGAAGAATAATACTCGGCCGTCTGAAACATCTTGCAGAGGAAATTGCAGGTTTCAAACCTGGAAAAAGCAGTGTGGAACAATTCTTATCTGTAGAATCTTAATTGAAAAACATATGCAACATCGAAGAGATCTCTTTCATAATTGTTTCGAATTAAGGAATCTTATGGCAGTCCAAACGGGAATTCGGAAAAGAAGAAGAGCTGATACAAATGGTAGAGGCTCTCTAGAAAAGTTCCAACAATGTCGTTCTTGTGAACAACCAGAATGGTCAGTTCTTCAACGCATCAGTCCCTGGAGAAAGCTATGTTTAAAACCCTACATAATTTATTTTCAACCATGTCAATTGGTATGAGAACTATTACCTCTTACTTACTTACGACATCGACCTTATAGCATATCATAAAGAATTACAAGATCACAGTTAACAGGCAGGTCGTCAAAACTGCAAATGGAATGGTGTAAAATAAAGATAAATGAAAAGTGATGATATGAAGCATAGACAACATCAAAGCCAAAATCGTAGTCTACTGTCAACAGGTGGAAATGGTAGCATCATTAAAATACTACGGGGTTGCAATTACCTACCGTAATTAAAAGCAGGATAGCAATGGCAACTAATGCAATGACAAGAACGGATAGGGAATAGCAAGATCATGTCACTCCGTTCCGAACTTAAACTATATAAGTTACTTGCTACATCAATCTTCTTATAAGTTGGACTTTAAACTCCGGCACCTTAAAAAGCATTCAATCATTTTTTTGAATTACTACAGACTCATCTTAGGCATCATCTGGACAGAGAATAAGTCGAATGAAGAGGTCTACAGTAGAGTTATTTATTTGACAGGAACAAAGGACTCCCTCCTGTCTAACGGCGAAAAAAAAAAGAGAAAATTTTCTTGGTTTGGCCACGTTTCTTACCACATTAAATATACCATTCTGTCTCTCCTTTTACCTGCTTCCAATATTCATTGCATAATGGTTTTTGTAAATTTTACAAAATCCATTATGCAATGGATCTTGGAGGAAGGTAAAAGGAGAGGAAGAATAGTTGATTGTGCTCCCAGTAGAAGCCGGATGAAATCCAGGCGACCCTTTCCTCTGTTTACTTGGCTTCCGAGGGGGACACTATTCCAGATGAAGGTCGACTTGGGAGAATACGGATCCTCGGGGCGAGAATGTCGTTTCGCCTGAACTGGAAGAGAGTTAAGCGGACTTCTATACCAGCAAGATTCACTAGATGGCAACCATAAGACTAAGGTCAAGGACCAATTCATCGACAGCCACGCTCCATCAGCGGCTTTGTCCACCTACACTCATTGTGAAATAAATGGTCTGGAGACCGCAGAGCATCTAACTGACGATTATATTGTGACGCAGTCGCCGATGCCATTGCGACATTACATGAGTGTAGAAGAGAGTTCGCTGACTGGATAGACCGTCATAACATTTTAGTGTAAAATCATCAAAAATTGCTGCCACACTGCAAATTAATCCAAATCCCTATTCGATGCCTCAATATAAGAAGGGCCACACATCTACTCCAATTCCAACTAGATAGTTTGTGTCAAGTGGTCTACCAGTTAAACTAAGAACCAAAATTCCTTGAAGATCTTAGCAGTCATAAAGCTATGAATAATACCTTACTGAATAAAAGACACTTTCTTGAAATATACACACCAAACGTGTTTCCTTCTCTTTGAAGCCAATATGATAGCTTATAAAACATTAGCTACTCGTGTATTAATCTACCAAATATAACTTTATTTGGTGTCGTAATATAATATAATAATTTGTCGTTCTTAGGTTTATCTCGTTTAGACTATTGTAATTCTCTTCTTGCTGATCTACCTGACGGCCAAATATAAACAGGCTGCAACGAGTGAGAACATTCCTGCTAGATTAATCTTAGGTTCTACTTATTTTGATAGCGCCACAAGGCGAAGTCATCGTAAAATTATAGCCTGACACTGACCAAAAATTGACGTCAAAGGACAAGTCTTTGGCCACAAAAGAAAACAAATCGGGAGTTGTATTGAATAGTTTAACCAATGGGATCACATGTTTCCTTGAGCACTACTAACGACAACTCACTAGACGCTGCACAACCCTAAAAAATGACGTCAAAAGATAAGTCCTAGTGGGTCTTAGTGTCCGGCTATAAGTTAATGATGGCTACGCACAGGAACGCTTGCATTAGCTGCCTGTGGAAGTTAGAATTGATTATAAGACATCTGTTTTGTGTTTAAAAAAACAGATGTTGACCAAACCCCTCCCATTTACATCCAAGATTTGATTATAACCCTCTAATTGCGCTAGGACACTCAGATATACTTATTTTAATCCCATTTCTGTCCCCCATACAAAATTGAAGTCCTGTGGGGACAGAGACATCTCCAAGTCCAACCTTTCTACCGGGAATTCCCACCCTGATCCTTTAAGATTACCCTTGTTCCCAGAAACGCCTCATGACTTTCCTTTTTCATAAAGAGCTATTGTGATAACAATCATTTGATGTAATTATCTCTTGTTCAACTTAAACTGCCACTTGTGCGTGCATTTGTGTCTGCGTATGTGTGTGTGTGTGAGAGAGAGAGAGAGAGAGAGAGAGAGAGAGAGAGAGAGAGAGACAGACAGACAGACAGACAGACGGACAGAGAGAGAGCAATGCTCCAGGGAACATATGTGTGAAAGTTTGTTAGGAATATTACCTAGTGTATAAGCTTCATGCAATAGAGGTAAATCGCTTTGAGACCTAGGCATAAAGCGCTGTAGAAATGCTCTCCTTCTTCTTCTTCTTCTTCTTCTTCTTCTTCTTCTTCTTATTATTATTATTATTATTATTATTATTATTATTATTATTATTATTATTATTATTATTATTATTAATATTATGTATCCAGATAATCTGTTACTCTGATCGTATACAGTTATAAAACTGCTGACGTCAATGATTTGTCGCCTTAAGATACGTGACTGCATTTTTGAGATATTCTACGCTAAAGCCGTCGACTTTTGGTAACTAAAAATAATCTCAAGACTTAGCTGCAGAGATGAGATTTAATGTAGATCTATACAATCTTTCCAAAACCCATTACATATTCGAAAAGAATATCTAATCGCGGTTAATTTTAAAAGCGTAGCATATTTTGCACGTTTGAATTATTTTTTAATCATTAGTTCTCGAGGGCGACTATATTTTTTTGCATAGCAAGTAGGTACGTGTAAAAGATTCACTTCAACCAAACACATTACATTCTTTCTTTCTGTTGCCTCAAATAATATAGCTGATGTATAAATCACTGCTGAGATAGTGTACTAATGCACGGGACTAGTTACTAATTACTTGAATATTTTTCTCTGCAAACAAAAAAAAAAAAAAAAAAGAGTAAGGATGACATTAGCCAAACAAGGAAAAGGAAAATAGAAACAAAACAAAACCAAAACAAACTGTGTATAATAATTACTTATACATTATCATCATTATTAATGTACCACGCATGATTTCGAGTTCATTGTCCCTAATAACTACACCTATTGACGTCATCACTTACGGAATTCACTGGAGCTGTAAATTCATACCGTACATTAATTGGGTTAGACTCTAAAAACAATGCCTTAGTAAGTCCCTTCATCAATAAGTTGACAGATCTGAAGAGAGAGAGAGAGAGAGAGAGAGAGAGAGAGAGAGAGAGAGAGAGAGAGAGAGAGAGAGAGAGAGAGAGGGGGGGGGGACTAAAACAGTGGTTTCCAGGAAGTCCAGATTAATTTCATTTTTCTATGTGTAACGAAAATCAGGATCGTTGTCCTCTGGATCATTTTCAATACAGATCTTGTTGAAACCGACCCACATGCGCGAGTGGATCCATTTCTTTTCAAGAATTCAAATCTCAGTTGCCGGTCTAAATTGAAAATGATGAACGACTTACGTATCATTATATCTAATTTGCTTATGAATTTTGATTAGATAATCCTTTTTTCTTCAAAAATGGGCCTTATGAGCCAAATAAATTAAAAGTCATGCTCTAAAAGCAACTTTCAATCTTCCATTCTTTTTTCTTTTTTCTTTTTTTTTTAACTAATAGGTAGACTTTATATTATTGTTCACATGTCGTATTTGCAAATAAGTACACGTCGAGTATGAAATATGACATTTTAAAAGAACAACCCCATTCCCCAAAGCTAAGACTTGGACCGCAGAAATAGAATGAAGAACTAACGCATTTGAAAAGCTAAAGCGACAGAAAGCTGTAATGGGTATTATACATAGAGCACCGAATAAATGAAGACTTATTGGAAGAAGTAGTGGCCAGAGCGGGAGGGAAACATTTCCTCCTGTTAACAGTAAAAAGAAGGAGGCTCGCTTGGTTCGGCCACTCTGTGTGTGATGAAAGAATCTGCGAGACAGTGATGTAGCGTACGGTGAAAGGACAAAAGGAAAGAGGAAGGGAAATGAAATGTGGTTAGACATCAAAGAAAAGACAGATCTCAATGTGGAAGAACCACTGAGCAAGGAGATGAACTGTACTCGAATAGGCTTTGCTGGACAACAAAATTTGAAGTCTCTTGTTGGATTAAGAGATGCCATCAAATAAGAGCCTGTGGGTCTAGCAATCCGTAGGACTTCTTGACTCAGAATCTGATTGAAAAAGCCAATTCCAACTTTATATTCTGTAATTGAACAGGTTAAAATATCCAAGAAATTGAATATTACATACTAAATACATTTATTGCTTGGCTATTATCATGGTCTCGGATTACAGAAACTTGTAATCATTGGAACTGTCTGACAAACGTTCCTGAACTTTATATTCTGTCACTGAGAAGGGTTGAAATACCATGGGAGCTCAATATCATTAAAAACATTTATTACGTGACTTTGATCATGAACTACACGTACGTACGTGGGTCTTCTAGATAAGGACTTCTGGATTCAAAATCTAGAAATAAGTAAATACGTGCTTGTAGTCACTTCGTATAGATATTCGGTGTTACAGTGGAACTCGAGTACATGACCTGATATAGACTCAGTTATACGAGATTTTTTTTAAAATCCCCCTTTTATCTTTCTCTTTGTCTAGAGTAAAAATCACCGGCTACAGCAGGGACTTTTAAGCGCCTAATCAGTTATAACAGAGGCGCAGATACCTACTCAATAACTCCAAGCACAATGCATTAGCCTACAGCTATAGGCAACGGAAAGCTAGGCTAAGCCTAATTCGTGAACACTGTGTGTGTGTGTGTGTGTGTGTGTGTGTGTGTGTGTGTACTACTGCTTGCATCATTTTAAGTATAGAAAGAACGAAATTGACGTCACTAACCTCTTTTTATCGTTTTAGTCAGCCATTTTATGGGTTGGGGGAACCGTGTCCGTCCACGGATGGGCTGACAAGCACCAGGAGAAGACAAATACTCCAATCCAGCGGGACCCCACGTGAAAGCGGCCCCGGACCAATTCATGAGTGACTCTTTGCCAAGGGTGTTTAGGGTTATAAACACAGATGGAGCGACGGACTTCATCAGCCTTGGTTGGCAATCGTCTATGAGGAGAACTCTGAATACAAACCGGTGGACAAGATTTGCTTAGCAGTGGCAGGCAACTTGTCTAGGAAAAGAAACTCTTTACAAATACAAAATGGGTGGACTGGACTCAAAAGCTCAGGAACGCAACCATTCTGGAAGTGAACCTTCCAAAATGAATTCTGACACTCCAAGTCTGGGGGTTAACGTAGGGTTAGCAGCTCTACCTCAGAAAACGAAATCAGCTAATCACGCAAATGAAAGGAAACGACACTTTTTCAGTCCTGAGAGAGGAAGGATCTGCAACAGTAGAACTAATTACGTCTGGTCCCAAAACTGAAAGGCGGTTGGACACCAACAAACCTTCTATCAGCCAGGGCAACAACCATTCTGGGAGCATGGAATGTAAAAACAATGTACGAGACAGGAATTGCAGCACAGGTAGCAGCAGAGATGCGAAACTACAGCATTGCAATACTTGTCACCAGTGAAACTAGGTGGCTGCAGCCTGGTCAAATAAGATTATCTCCAGGAGAACTGCTACACTCGGAGCACAAAGATGAAAAAGCTTCCCACACTTAGGAAGCAGGCATCATGTTATCTAAGGAAGCTCAGAAAGCATTGGTTGGTTGGGAGGATCATGAATCAAGTTGATAACAACACGCTTTAGAACGCGAAACAAGAAACTAGACTTGAATGTGGTACAATGCTACAAATGAATACGAAGAATAAGATAAGGAGGACTTCTATCAGTAGCTTCAAGCAATTTTAGACAAGTTTAAAAATAAAGATGTCACTACTCTAATGGAAGATTTAAACGCAAAGGTGGGATCCAATAATCAAGGGTATGAGGAAATGATGGGCAAGGTGCACTAGGAGAAATGAATAACAATTGTATTAATATCAGTCTATAAACGTTTAAGTTTACACATATTTTAGTGTGTTGGTAATTATATGCTGTGGATGCTGTGATTTTTTTTCAACTAACGGCATAGCATCTAAAACATGGGCCTTGCTGTAGGCGGACGGTGAGTAGCACAAAAGACACAGACACACACACACACACATACACACGCACACACACAAACATGTGACCCACCGCCTCAAAGCGGTATTATTTAAGGGTGAACAAGGTGATTGAAATGGAATTTTTAGACACAGATATGAAACTTGGGGATACTTTTTCTACGTTTTGGTGGAGAATAAATACAATTTCTTGCATTGCGAAAATCTCGAAGGTCATATTTCTCATCATTTTATTTCTTAATTCACTAATAGGAGCCTTATTCGTCCGGACATAATACCCTTTTGAGAAGGTGGGTCTCATATGATTTAAAAATGTGATTTCGGCCATGAGGGTTGTTTCCTTTGAAATCCGACTATTGCAGGACTCGGTTTTAACAGGGATTTTAGGGTGGTACCACAATCGCTGTTTTAATGAGTCAGTCAGGAGTCAATCCTCTCCGACTTGTTGAGGCGATGCAAGGGATCTCCACCTGGTCCTGTCATCAGCTATTCTTGGGGCCATCTCGAGGGACAGACTAGTTGGATCCGCTCTTGTGTAGAGACGGTAAGAGAGACTAAATTTCAGCGTAGCTTAGGGAAATCGGGCTCTAAGCAAAAAATCATTAAATTATTTCCTTTTTCTTTTTTTTTGAAAATGTTTCTTGTGACAATTTCAGGGTCAAAACTAAAGGAGCTGCTGTATGTAATAAATTGGGAGTTGACCAAAGCTGTTTATCAGCAGAAACAATAATTTCTTACGCAAATTCTGTTAGTAGAAAATTTATTAAAAACACGGTGTGCAAAGAACATTTTCTTATCGATAGCAGCTTTCTGGCTTATTTACAGGTGAGCACATAAATTCGTTGCTTTATACCAAACACTCGATTTTTGCCGAGGGAATAGTTGCCATGTTCTTTATATTTCTCTCTTTTACATTTATTGGTTACAAAAACCGTAACGTGCTAGTGGTGAAGTTAAAATCAGGATGTAAATGTAGGAATATATATATATATATCAATGAGCTTCTATGTAGCGCTATATCCAATAACGGGCTCAAAGCGTTTGGTCAAAAGCAACATTTAACATTTAGGATGGGACATGATGCCTGTTAGGCGATATTACATTTTTTCGGACAGAGACAACGCTGTTAACGGCCAGGTACTCACTTTACACCTGAGTACGGTGAGAGAATGTGAATAAAGAGCCTTCTCCAAGGACTCAACTATGCGCCGACGAGGCTCGAAACCATGACCTTCCGATCCGAAAGCGAGAGTCATACCACTAGACCACATAGCCGCACAGTTAGTGTTAGTGATAATATATTTATGATCTATCCTGTCTTCGTGGTAAACAGATTGCTTGGCTGTCTGTTTTGATTTTCTTTTGTGTGTGTTTTTTTAAAAATACTTTTTTGTTTGTTTGTTTTGTTTTGTTGTTGTTTTTTGTGTGTATTTTTTGTAGTTTTGTTTTCTTTTTGTTTTATTCCGTGTTTGTTTTTATTTGCTTTTTCTTATTTTAATTGGTTTTGATTTTGGTTGAATTTCTTTTTGGTTATATATCCTTGTTGTAGGTAGTTTTTATAGCAAGATCTGATTTAAGTCTGTTTTTTAGTCATTCAAACATTCCATACATTCCAAAAAACCTCAAAATATCCGAAACAATTGGAAACTACGCAGAACTGTCAATGAATGACCTTGTTAACATTCATAACATAACATAAACCTGTGAAATAATTAACATCCATAGGCTAAAAAGTCCGATCAGCAAGTCATTGAATACGCATGAGTTCTCGTGATGTTTGCTTAGATCCGGGGAAATTTGTTTTAGCGTTGAAGCAGGTGTCGGATGGCTATTGGAGACGAGGGACGGGATATATCGGGTTATTTGGGGGAGTGAGAAGGTTGCTGTTATCCTCATGCGATCACCTAGAACAAAAGGCGACCACTCAGTTCAGCAGATTTGCTTTCCAAGTGGCAAAAGATAAACGGAAATCCGCGATTGCATAAGGGTGTCAAACGCTCGCAGGGAATTCGACAGCCTTTGTTCTTATATTATGAAAGGGTTATTCCTTTACATTGCATTCAATCAGAAAATAATATTTTCTCGCTAAATCAGCTTCTGGGAATGTTTCGTAGTTGTCAGTTATGAAGGACTGAGTTAAAATCAACACCTCCTAAAACCCTTGTCGTAAGGAAAGAAGGCAAAATATTTTGTGACCTTGGGTCCGAAACTAAACAATTTATTATATAAGACATGCAGAAAATCAAGTTTTACGCGTCACTAACCGTTTTGTTAATCAGAGTCAACAAAACTTTGAAGAAGAATGACGATCCTAAGTTGTCAATCAAATGGGTTTTATCTCGTCAAGGCAAGGTGAAAGTGTCACTGTCAATGGGCGCTCATAGGGACCTATTTCTTGACCTCACAGGGGCCAGCTGCATTATCAAACTATAATTGTGAGATCTATGGCCGAATCCGAAGTCTTATGTAAAAATCCACGCATGGCAAACAACTCGTCACGCTATTGATATTTTCGAAATTTTGTTAGTCTATTGGGATTCTCTTTCATTCCGCACTTCCTCTGATAACGCCTCACAATAATAGCTTGGGGCTCGGGAAATGATTGTCCTAGTGAGAAATTATCATATGTACGCTCGTGGTTCAAGCAATATTAGCCCATGAATTATTGCCGTTTTCAAAGAACACAGGGGTATCCGAGTGTCATGGTCTCAAGTGAGTCAAGAGCTACTCGACTATGCATAAAACAAAATTGACCAGTTACTTTAAAATGAAGAACAATTAACGATTTGTTTAAGATGAAATAAAAAGAAAGATGAAATTTAATTAAATGAGATGAATATTGATTTTGGCAGTTACAAATAGAAATGTGAAGATATTACGTAGCTTATGATAATATAATATCAGGTTTGTAAGGTTCCACTTCCAGGCAGTTGAGAAGGGGTTGAATTATCTATTCCTCCGACGGCGGGCTCAGGTTGGATCTTTGATCCGTCAATGGCAGCACTGTCAAAGGCAAAAGCCCCGGCGTCTTGATGGTGGAGAGAAAAATATCCACAAAGTAACAAAAGATAAAAATCGTCAAATATATCGATGTATAATGTGAGGAATGGAGCGACTGGCCGTCCGGCATAGATTGTAGAGAGAAGTGTGTGTAGATTGTTAGTAGACCTATCAGCTTTTATAATTAAGTGGCTACGTGACAGAATGTAGAACGAAAGTATTCATTCACTAATTAAAAATTAATTCGAGGGAAGGCTATAAAAGGAAAGATGGTCTAATATTAGAAGGTAACGTTTTTCTAAGCCTATCGAAATATAACTGGAGTGAGATGAATTCAGTTCTTACTAAAATAAAAATTTAATAAGATAATTGTGAACAATCTTTACTGTGACACGGAGGGTCACAAAATTGTTATGAATCACTTCAAAATATCGCACATTCATTAAAATAGTACTTCCCGTGTTCTTGTTTATTCATTTTTAATTAAAAATGGAGCTCAAAAGACGGAAAAGTAGCAGAGAAGAAGAGCTAAGCAAGTTAATCAAATTAGAAAGTTTCAAAGATAGATTAAACAAAGGCATTTAACACAGTGGATTGGTCACAGCACATTCCTCCTATTTCTGATGCAGAACCTAGTACCTAAATTTGTTTCTAAACGGCAATGAATGAAGCAAAAATATTAAGATTAATAAACCAGACAGTACAACAAGCACAAATGATTAAGCATTTTTTTAAAACCAGACAGAATGATGTTGATAATCCTTCAGAGCCATTTGGCCCATGGAGTTGGAGCTTATCTAAGTTTCTATAGC
Organism: Berghia stephanieae; assembly: GCF_034508935.2. Taxonomy (NCBI): domain Eukaryota; kingdom Metazoa; phylum Mollusca; class Gastropoda; order Nudibranchia; family Aeolidiidae; genus Berghia; species Berghia stephanieae. Next base: position 71,617,877 of record NC_088361.1, read on the forward strand.
GTGGAACGGACAATAGCAATTGCGTTCTGCCCTTTGGATAAGACGTTAATCAGATCTAATAGACCCAGCTATCCAATCACAGCTGGGTGGACAGAAGAGTCAAATAAAAAATATCGACTTCAGCCGAGATCGAACTTGATCCCTTTCCATGTAAAGCCCTCTACCAACGGAGCTATCGGGACCCCCAGAATGATGTTGGCGTTGGGCTATAGAGTAATTTAAGTAAAGATGACACTTCATACTGGGTATAATGTCGGGATGTTGGCAATCAAAGAAGCTTATTGCAAACCATAACTTAAAAGACTTGTTCCATTCCAAATAGGCTAAAAGTGAAAACTATAGTAGTAGAGAATGGTTAGTATATTCTCTAGCATATCACAGATAACAGTTTATTCTGGTTGTGGGTAAACTCTTCAAATTCTTCTATGCTTTATCATTTAATTGATTTTGTGATTGGCGCAACGCCTATTTAGTTCAAAGTCATGAAAACTCTGAACACAACAGAACAGCTCAAGAAACGTCTCTTTCATGAAAACATAGCTCAACAATTGACGATATTTAGCAGAAGAGATAATAACAAGAAATGAAGTGAGTGGGAAAGTGCCAGAAAACAACAGAGAATAAAAACTTCGATGAGGGCTCGAACCCGCGACCTTACTGGTACGACAACTCCGCCTGGCCGGGGAGATCGTGACCCTATCGTATGAGCTATCCACGACCCGGCCGCCGCAAAGTTTTTATATGTGCCTGCTCCACTCACTTTTCTGAATCGGAAGAGATAAATAATAACCAGCAATACTGGGAACAATAATGTTCTTCGAGTAGCGGCAGAGGGTGGTTTAACTTATCAGATTGAACTTGTAGCAATATTTGATCCTTTTCTAGCAAGCCATATGTGTCTCATTTTATTTTTTAAAAACAATATGGGATAAAGTTATTCAAATTATGGCACACTAAGTAAGAGACTCAATCTTGAATGATTTGAAAACTACAGAGTACTTCAGTTTATTTGTCGATTCCACTCCAGTCAGGACCAATATTGATCAGCTCACTGTTATATCGAGGCATGTTTTACCAGACATGGGCTCCCTACTGAACGTTTTGTTACTTTTATAGAGGGAACGTATGGCTAATACGGTGCTCAACTACATTACAAATGAGTGCAAAATAGATTTTAATTAGTGTTAAGGCCAATAGTATAGGTCGCCAAGGTTAATGTCTCTGGTTGGTATAATGGTTTACAAGAAATAATATTGAAGATTAACATATGCTATGTATATTCCATGTACTATTGGTCATTCCCCCAATCGTATTGGTAAAGCAGCAGTTGACGGTTGTTTAGACTCAGTGATCTTTTTAGAAATAGCTCAGGAAATATTTAATTTCTTTTCATCATCTACGCACAATTGCAGTTCTAATGTCATTTTAAAAGATCATGCAAAGATTCCAGAGTCATTGTCAAAGGCTAAATGGGAAGCCCATTTAACTACCACAAGTGAATTACTTTGAAAGTTACGATGAAATAATTTCTGCATTGCATTTATATATTGACAGTGTAGAGAAAGGCGAAACAATAAATCAAGCCAAAAACGTTTTGAATAAATTGGAGGCATTTGAATTTACGTTGATGTTTTATTTGCTGGATGAATATCACAAGACTAGTCAATCACTTCAAGACCCCAAAATTAATTTAGGCGTAAGTAGGAAATTGAATATTTCACTTTCGTACTTTGTTAAAGATTGCAGAAAGAAAAGAATTTTTTTTAATTGCCTGACGTTGAATTTAAGAAAATTCGAACCCGAAAGAAACATAACAATAACAATGATGAAGTTGGTGATTTAGAAGCCAAGAAACAGGTTCAGAATCATACTTTTGAATGATGCATTAGAGTCCAATCTGGCTAAGTAAACGAGTACAATAATGTTTTCATTCTTAACTAAATTAGAAGCCAAACTTTATGCTAAACATTCCCTAAAGATATGGACATGAATCTTGTATGAGAAGTCAAGCATAACTATCAGAGTATGTTAGACAAAGTCAATCCTCTGGTTCAGCTGACACATCAGGATCTAAATAGTAATATTACACGATCATGTTCAAGTAGCATGTAGAAATATTTTCGAGATTGTTTCTTAGTATAAGTATACGGGCTCCAAATTCTTCTGGAGAAAGTATTTTATTCTCAGCTGAAGAGGATACAAAATGAAATTTAAACAATGGCCCAATATATATTATCAGTTACTCCAGTCTCATGTGCATAGAAAGTGACAAACTACGTAGCGATGACACATTCAGTGACTTTGCTCTGGTAAAGGCAAGGGGAAAACATTTTATGACCAGAGACAACTTACATGGAGACAACAACTGTACATCGTTACTCTTTTGTCAATATTTCCTTTTCAGTTTATGTGGCGTCTACCCCCTTTCTAAAATCTTGAAAACTTAGTATTAGAATCAGAGATAATATCTAATGAACCTAGTAATACACAGTTTACAGCCAACATTATATAATTGTAAGATACCACCGCTTAGTCATTTTATGAAGGAATATAAACCAACAAAATTCCTCGTGTTGGGGTGTTAAAGCTTTCCAGTTTTAAAAGCGAATAAGATCGCCAGATATCTGCTCACACTCAGAAAACAGTTAGAGGTCTGAAACATCTTGTTTAATGGTCCATTGTCTTAATCAAAGTCTCTCTCTCTTCTTTTTTTCTCTCTTCCTTAGGGTGAGAGAGATATCTGATTAATGACTAAGCCAGTGTCGAAAGTATTCCCTACATATCAGGACACCAAACGACATTGACTGCAGTTCGACAATAAACAAATTGAGTTTCTCCAACCATCAGAAAGAACCGTTATATCAACTTTGTGCAACTGACATGCCACTGACCTGACCGGTCAGCCAGCCACTTTCCTTTGATTTGATCACGTTTTCCACTCTCCTGCCAAAAGTAAATTTAAATCTTTCTCGGTTTGACTTCGGTTAGAATAATGTTGTTAGTTCACCTTGGGTCGTATTAGATTTTTCTCAGATGAATGATTAAAAGCGAATGGAGTAATGAAGACAATGATAACATTTGTGGTTTAATACGTTATATAAGAGCCCGTACCTCGTCCATGTAATCTGTCTGATGACGTCAGTAACGTTACATAATGCGCTATCAACCTTAGGATTACATTAGTTTTAAAACGGTTCGTTTGCGCTTCGGCAGCCTGGTAATTAATTGAAGCGTACAAATCAATCTGATCCTTCGACACTTTTGAGATTATGATAATATTGATCTTCGAGCAATTTGGAGCGACCTCGGTCACTTACATTTGCCGGTATTATTTCAATTGATGATCTGTTGGTACGTTGGATATAGATTCATACAAGGACACCATGGCTGACCTCATTTTACGTTTTCTAAGAGGCACCAAGTCGTTGAGTGGCCAAAAGGGAACGAGCTGACTTCATTCTGTATACGTGACCAACTCATCTCATCTTCCTTTCTCTAATAATCGCGCTCACATTTTTTTCTGATCCGTTATTGTTCTTCTCCTCTCAAAACTGTATTTTTTCATATTTATCTAATTCTGTTAAATATGTTTTTTCACCAGGAAACTTTGGTGAGAGGTATTTAGAAAATAAAGCAGGGTGAGACATACACACACACACACACACACACACACACACATATATATATATATATTATATATATATATATATATACTATATATATATATATATATATAAATATATACTATATATATATATATATATATATATATATATATATATATATATATATATATATATATATATATATATATATATATATATATATATATATATATATATATATATATATATATATATATGTGTGTGTGTATATGTATACCATGTATATATGACTTGTTAAATAAAAAAATTAAAGACATAGTACTAGTACAAGTTTATTCATGTCACTTTTAATGTCATTTCATCTATAATGTACATGCTGAAAATCACAAAATATATAGATTAGATATATATCCACAATCGGTATGTTTGTATAATCATCCTTGAAGAGAAGGGGGGGGGGGGGAAAGAAAATTGATAATTATAACTAAAACTGTCTGGTCCCATTTTAAAAGTGTGATTAAATGTCCCCAGAAAAAGCTTTCGTCAAGAAAAGCCTTTCATTTTTAACAGAAAAGTTTGTCTTTTTAAAAAATGAATGAACCTATTTTCTCTGCTCTATGGCTGCATCAGAAAATTTTCGAACGAAATATAGTAAAATTTATGCATTCAGAATCAATCAATTTGAAATTTTATACTAACTTAACATGCAAGTTGAAAATAAGTGATTATATAAGATAATTTGCAATTCACTTGATTTGTATTGCCAGAAACATGTTGCAAACTACCAAATTGAGATAATCTTAAGGAATAAAATGTATCTACAGTTATACCTATTTCTCATGAGATATATACCTTGAATATCCGGTACATAACCGTTGAGCCTAACAACATCAATTCATGTTAAAAGCTGCCATGTTTTAAATTATAATTTTTCATCAGTGTTAATTCAAGAAGATATTACAAATATACCAACTTTCAATGTTACAAATCAATTAAACGTTCCCCATTTTTATATTACACAAGAAGACATAGGTACTTGCCAAATTGTTGAATTTAGACATGACTAAAAACATGGGACCCGTTTCCCTTCATCCGCGTTTACTGAGGGAAGTGGCCTTTGAAATATCAACGCCGCTATCAACAATATAATATAATAAGTCTCTTGAATCTGGTACCTTACCCATTGAATGGAAACAAGCCAATGTTACTGCCATTCATAACAAGGGCAGCAAATTGGATGCTGCCAGCTATAGACCCATCAGTTTAACATGCATACTCTGTAAGGTTATGGACCGAATAATTGACTTTCTTGAAAGTAATACGATGCCAAACGATAACCAGCATGGTTTTTAGATCAAAGAGATCATGCATTACTCAACATTTACAGGTGATGGAGGATTTTACCAAGTTAATTGGTCGTGATCAATGCATTGATGTTGTTTATCTTGATTTCTGCAAGGCTTTTGATTCTGTACCACATGAGAGATTATTCATTAAACTAAAAGCATATGGATTTAAAGGGAATATCTTTAACTGGATTAAACACTTTCTTAATAATCGAATACAAAGTTCATTGTCAATGAGGTGGGGTCGGATTTTAAGAATGTAATTAGCGGTGTACCCCAATGAAGCGTATTGGGACCACTTTTATTTCTTTTATATATAAATGATTTACCATGTGACATAAATTCAGCCTGCAAACTGTTTGCAGACGATACGAAGATCAATAGTACAACTGAACACCATAAAATTCTACAAAATGATAGATTTTCACTTTTCAAATGGTCTACAACATGGCATTTGGATTTTAATGTTTCGAAATGCAAAGTATTACATATAGGAAAAAATAATCCATGTCATAATTATTTTACCGATACTTCTATGTCAAATCTACTTTCTGTTGTGCCATATAAATAGGATGTGGGAGTTACTTTTGATTCATGTTTTTATTTTGATGTACATATTGATAGTTGTGTAAGTCGTGCAAGCAGAATGATGGGAATAATATATAGAACCTTTATAAGTCTTGATAAAACCATATTTTTGTATTTGTATAAATCGCTCGTTCGACCAATTCTAGAATACGGAAATTGCATCTGGAGCCCATTATATAAAAGGCAATCTATTAGTATTGAAAGTGTACAGAGGAGAGCTACTAAAAAGATTTATGCCATACAGTATTATCTTATAAGGAAAGGTCAGATTTTCGTCACTTACCAAGTTTGAAATATAGAAAAATTTGTGGGGATTTAGTTCAGGTTTATAGATTGGTACATGGTCTAGATAGGATAGACTTTTTTGATTTTTTTTTTTCATATTCTAATGTTACTTTTACTAGAGGGGATACGTTTAAGATTTTGTCTCTAGATGCAAAACAAACATAAGACAAAACTGGTTCGATATTCGTATTGTCCAGAAATGGAACAATTTGAAATTTGAATGCGAAATCTATGGATTATTTCAAGGTGTTTGTAGACAGGGAATTATATGATGAAGATTTATATATGACGAATAATACTTGTTTGCACTGCTGTTGACATGGCTTTCAATCTTGTATGTAAACAGTATGCATTGTTACATTATCATGGTTATCTTCTATATGTATGGATGTACGTGTGTGTGCATGTGTGTGTGTGTGTGGGTGGGTGTGTGTGTGCGTGGGCGTGTGTGTGTGTGCTTTGCATGTCACGGTTAAATATATATGTTTGTCCATCTCACATACATGCGTACATTTAAGTTGATATACTATCTTTACCACGTGTATCATTATTGTGATCTTTCAATCAATAGATTTCTATCATTACAATTCATATTAAGGGCATTCAAGGGATTTTTTCCTATTTCGCCCTATGCCTTATGTTATGTTATGTTAAATTCGTAATGAGCTGCAGTATCAGGCCCCTATTTATCATACCCCCAAAAATTGATTGAACTGATAGGGATGTATATAAAACTTTAACGAAATCCGACGACCCCCCCCCCCCCCCCCCCCAAACAAACATTCAAACATTTTTGTTATTTTCATTTACCGAACGATCCCCCCCCCCCTCCCACACACACACACACACACACACACACACACACACACACACACGCCTGCTTAGTCTTAATCTTTCTTTAAAACCACTCATTAAATTTACACACTTTTAAAAAATAAACATTTAATAGCACAGTAAGGACCCCAGGATAAAAAAAAATTAAATAGATTATTAGGTAGGTCGAAAACATTTGACCATACTCCCTGCACTTTACAATTAAAAGCCCTTTTATTTATCTTTCTCACAGTTTCTGAATAAGACGAAACAGCTTAGAATATGCTAAGTGTCATAGTTTGAAACCTGTCAAATATCAAAGATACGACAAGTGGTCGAGTCGGAAAAGTTGGTTGGTGATTTTTTCCTCTCTCTCTCTCTCTCCTTCCACCTGCCCCTCCCATTCTTTCATCTTTCACGCCAATCTGTCATCCCCCCCCCCCCCCTCCCCCTCTCTCTTAGCAAAAAAAAATAAATAAATAAATTAACAAATAGTCTTGTGTGGCAAATGCGGCTACCATCTGAACTCCTGTAAATAACACAAGATATTGAAGATTTATAGCAGGGATCCCGTTGTTTTGTTACTTTTCCAGTAATGAGCAGGTATTGACGTGTACATATATGCAAGTCTGGCATCCGAATGTTACTATGGGCCTAGTTTAATATTATTGTAATGGGTAATATTTTGTGTCATTAAATGAAAAATCCATTACAACAATGAGCCAATAGTGAATTGGATTATCAGACCTGCAAATAAGTGTACATCGGCAGGTATCTAGAGACCTAAAGTTGTTCCGAACTCGGAACATATTGCAAGGAAAGGACGAGAGTATAAGATAAATACTGTATTGTATAAATTGTTTGGTAGCTCTCCTCTGTACACTTTCAATACTAATAGATTGTCTTTTATATAATGGGCTCCAGGTATTCTAGAATTGGTCGAACGAGCGATTTATACAAATATAAAAATGTGGTTTTATCAAGACTTATAAAGGTTCAATATATTATTCCCATCATTCTGTTTGCACGGCTTACACAATTATCAATATGTAAATCAAAATTCAAATGTGAATCAAAAGTAACTCCCACATCCTTTTAAATAAGATAATACGTGAAAATTGAAAGAATACTGAAAGAAAAATAAATGAAAAGAGCTGTCCGTAAGTGGGAAGAAAATTAGACAACTGAAGTCGGAGAAGATTTGTCTAAGAAAAATCCAATGGTCATCCGGTTATGTCAAATTCAATGTCAGCTATATTGTAGGGACAGCAACATTTTATAACTTTTATCTCATGTTGAATCCTCTTTACAACTAGTTGGCTTTTTGTTGTTTTTTGTTTTGTTTTTAGAAGCCATTGCGTTTGTGGAATGACCTTCTTACAGCAATCACAAGGCGATATTGATATTTTAAAACCTTTCTGATAGGACATTTCCATTTTTCTCTTTAATTTTCACCTTGATATTCATCAATATTAATTATGCATCATTCGCCATCACTACAAACTTAAGCATTTCATACCCCTTGAAATGAAACATAACCTCATTTATACACTGAACATTGCTGCTTAGTTTGAAAGCAAAGGCACTTTAAGTAACAATGTGAAAAAGAAACCCAGATAAAAATATTAAAATAGTTGCATTATGAAGTACAAGCTAGGGTTGTAAAAACGGATAATTCGATATTTATTTTTTTCATACTCCAAGATTACAAGTTGGGTTTGTTTTGGGTAACTTGTTATATTTTAATTGGTTGGTTTTCCATATATTTCAATATCTGTCTAGCTTTATTCAAATTGGTACCTTTCGTCCCTTTTTCATACAATTGGGACGCATCAGCCACCTCTTTCATCCTCTGAGATCCCACAAACTTTAACTGGTCTTCTGTCACAGATCTTACAACTAGTCTTCCTCTAAATCTATTTTATGGAAGTTCTATGTTTAATACAACGTGAATTGCCTTTGTAATCTTCCTTTATGTTTAACCTGTTCATTTTTTTTATTTGCGCTCTTGGCATCATTTGGTTGTATTTCCTTGTCTCTCCTTAGCACGTGACAGAAACGTCGTTATCGGTTCTCTGAGATATGAACAAGAAAGATCTTTCATTGCACTCGTCTATTGCTTTTTTTGTGGGTTATCGTTTATTGGACATCGTATGTTGGAATTTTAAAAGTTATTTTTGTGTGTGAAGTCTACCAAGTTCTCGTTTCGTGTTAATGGTTTATAAGTATACTGTGGTATATGTACATAAGCATTGGCTTCACTGGGGCTTCATGATTTGATCCAAAGGAAAATGGGGAGAAAACTAAGGATGTTGAAAAAAGACAACCAACGATCAACCTTAATAAATAAATGCTTAGTTGATCAAATTTTAGTCATTTATTGCTGAGACCGGGCTTCAAGCTTAGTCTGAGACTAGTTACTATGATACGTCATATCGTCGACAAACTATTTTTAAATTGAGACAGCTTCGATTCGAAAGGAAAATACTTCGGTTACGAATGACAGAGGCAAAAGGTGTCCTGCTGGTATTGACACAACTTTTTTTTTAAATGTAAGATAGGCGCAGACCTTCAAAAGTTCAAACTTTTGTAAGTTAAAACTAGGGGGGAAAAACGGAATCTAATCGGTTCGCAGGTTGCGAATGAACGGAGACTCGAAGTGGAAGGGTTCGCTTCAAAGAACAACCTAAAAAAAAAACCCCCAAAAAAACGATTAGAAAGTATAGTGGAGACAAAAATTATTCTGTTGGCATTGCAACTGACTGAAATAATGTGATTCGTCAGAACATATTTTCCGTTGTCTTTTGTTGTTTTTTTAAAAGTTCAATTCGTTTGATTTTCACTGAAACTTTCATTGGCCTAAATATAGAATTGACAGTCGACCATGGACATCATTGTTGACTGATCGGTCGACAGTCAATATCACGTGATTTCATTAATCACGGCAAAAGTAAGTTCAAATATGAAACGGAACGGAGGTGTTGCTAATTTCTTCTTTGGGAATCTTTTGCGTTGAAAATATGAAGGCTGGTGTCTTACTTACCATTGTGTACTAGAGAGCTTGATGTTACAAGCACAAAATATCTGAATTAGTCACTATCCTAACAACGCCCACTTCTCAGCAAGCCTCGCTAGTCAGAGACTAGAAAACGTTCATGAAATCCCACTTTTTAGTCACTTGCTCCGCTTAAGCTTAAGACCAGCAACTCATTTACTAGACTAGTAAATAACTAAATCTAGTCCGCTTACATAAAATTGGACCCTGGTGGTGGTAGTCGATGTTGTGGTGATAGTAGTTAGTAGTAATAGTGGTGGTGGTAGCAGTGATGATGCTGTTAATTTTGTTGCTGTTGTGATGGTCGTGATTGAAATGATGATTCGTGATTGAAATGATGATGATGATGATGATGGTGGTGATGATGATGGTGGTGGTAGTAGTTACAAAGCTGATGCATTGGTGATGTTGATAGTTATAATAAGAATAATGTGGCAGGGCCGATAATGACCATAATTTACTTGTAGTGGTGGTGTCAATGATCAAGAAGCTGAAGTGATAAAATTGAAGGCAATGGTGACGCTATACTGTACACCTGTGATATTGGTATTTAAAACGATTGTTTTCTGGAGTGGTGGTGGCTGAGATGATATTTATGCTTTTGCTAGTGTTGGCAATAGTTGATAAGACCATGGTAATGGTAGGTATAATGCTGTGGTAGTGATATTGATGGGGATGCTGATACGTATGATATTGTGCAAATGATGGTGGTAGCGATTCTGATGGTAATGATGCTGTTGTAAAAGTGCCTGTGGTAGTGATCATTGTCTGTGATGGCGATGTTTTTTTTTTTATATTGATGTGGATCGACGTGCACTTATATTCAGTTCTGATAACCTATTTCCTTATGGGCTCATTGTTGTAATGGAAATCTAAATTTAAAAAACGCAAAATACTGTCCATTATACATCAATGTTAAACAAGGCCGAAAAGTGGGTTCGGATGTCAGACCTGCGTATTTCTACACGTCAATGGGGATGATTTGTTAACCTACAACGCAGCACAAATCCCTTTCGAAATGGTATTCTGCCATCCCACTATAATACAATAAGTCGAATGCTTGGCGCTTGGCAGGTCTGTATCACTGCGTACATAGACACGTTAGTTGTAGTAAAATCTATTGAGTTACCACCTTGAGTGGTGATAAGCCAAATTACACATCTGGAATTGCATAGTTGTTTGAGTACAGAATTATTGAGAAAAATCGTGTATTTTTTCTTGTAACCATTGTTTAAAATATATAAATATAAAGCTCATTATGTATATATTTCCGTGTTTTTATTTTTCAAATTTTAACTTAAGTTAGAAATATGTTTTTGGCCAGTAGTCTTAGCTTTAGTTAGATACATTTCTAATATTGATGTTGTTATCCATATACCCCTACCAAGATCAAAATAACAATCCCAACACCCCTGATAACATTACCCCTTGTTCTGAATTTAAGAACATAGGCAAGTTATTGTTCTTAGGCCGAATTGGGCTTTTATGTTCTGTATCATTCTAATTCACCCAGTTTCAACCCGTAGACATTTCAATCAAATCCCAGCCCGTTGACATTCTAACTTCTCGTCAGGGCAAAAGTGGATACCAAATACTTAATAGTATTAGCTAACGAATGAAGTACTGAAAATATTGAGGACTTGACTTTAGTGTCCTTTATTAATCTTTAATATATTTGACATCGTATATAGAGATTAGATTAAATGCAACATTGTGCCTTCGGCTTTGGAATTAATTATTTGCGTGTTGTAAAGTCGCCAAATTCCATACCATCTATACCATTACTGCCACCTTAATAACGCATTGAATTCTCCATGAATTAAATTTATCATTCTGTTATATAGCTCTGTTATACTAAGACAGTACAACTTATAACAAAATTTTCTGAAATTAAAGGACATGTATTGACATTGTTCAAATAAATTTAAAATTTTGACTAAATTCAAGCCAATATTGATGGCACTCACTGAATTATCAAGATTATAATATTTTTTTAAACGGCTTCTTAAGAGATACAAAACGTTGATGTCTTTTGGGCTGCTTATATTATTGCGACTAATATAATATTTTTGACAATTTTAATACTAGTCATTTAAAACAAATAGTTTTTGAGTGTTAAACCACTATCATAGATAAGAAAAAAATGTAATAAAGGCAAAACACACACACACACACACACACACACACACACACACACACACACACAAAAAGAAGAAAAAAATTTAAAAAATCAAACACCCCCCCCCCCCCCAAAAAAAAAACAACAAAAGAAAAGAAAACCTGACGAATCTTCCTCTGTGCCCAGCCAACCCAAACTCTCTAACTAGCAGGCATTTGAATTGGATACTTGCAAAAGGAGAACACGAAAATAGTTCCTTATAAGAAAACGATCACCATTCTGGAAAAAAATCATATCCCAGAAGAAAACAAAAAATACAAACCCCACTAAATTAACACATATACACACACACACACACACACTCAACTGATTATTTGACTCAATAACAGAGGTGGGGTTTGTCAAAAATTTAAGACGATACGGATATATCATGTAATTACGTGGAATCGAATCAAGCTCAGTAAAAACAGAAACGGAATATTGCCCAGCTTTAGTGTGAAGTACGAATAGTGCAAGCAACACTATTTGTCCTTAAGTACGGCAATGGCGGTTGATGCTATTTGACCTTAAGGACGAATAGGTCTACCCATATAATGTCTGCTGCAGTAAGTTAGCAGAGAAAGACAGGATTACATTTCATTGACACTTCAAGCACAGAAGGAACACACAAAATCATGTAATACTAAAAACTTTTCCAGACTTTGTTGCACGTTTTCCCGATCTGTCAGCAAGATGGGGAAACTTTCCTAGTAATATACTTACTTACTTAAGCCCTTGACCCCAGTCGGAACATAGGCCATCAATGATGCTTCACCATTTGACTCTTTCTTTGGGCTGTTTTCTCCACCTGCTTTCATGTGTAAACGCCTCTCCTTGCTTCCTCCACCGTGCTTCTTCACCAACTATTTCAGACCTCCCTGGTCTTCCTCTTTTTGGAATTCCAAGTCAGAGCTTTCTTCTGTCATCTGCATTTTTTGCCAAATTGGGACCTAAAATTTGCCAAAATTTGCCCAAAAAACCCCCCCCAAAATTTGCCAAGAAATTTGCGGAGGAGAACTAAGCGTTTCAGCAAAAATTAACATGCGATACAGAAAAAAATATATATAAAAATAAAAGACAGTTAATTATATTTAAGGAGGCTACATTTATTAATTTGTTGTTACAAAGATTTTAAAGGATCATTATCCATAGAGAGTAGCTTCCCTTGGTTTGGGCCCAGGCAAAGCTGCAACATTTCTCAAGTTTCGCACTTTTTTTTCCATTATTTTGTTTTCGCTTCTTTTTTCCCCCCAAAATTTGCCACGCGATTTGCCAATTTTACCAAAATTTGCCACGATTTGCCAATTTTGGGAAATTTGCCAAAATTTGCGGATCGCCCTGATATTTGCGGCCGCAAAAAATGCAGATGACAGTTTCTTGTGATACTGCATGAGGGTTTTCTAAGTGTACGACCTATCCATCCCAACTGCCTCTTTCAGATATTTGTATATATATAGGTTGTTGGTTGACAGCTTCCCAAGGATCTTTGTTTCTAACATTATCCATCCACCTGATGCCCAAAATCGTCCTTAGACATTTATTTATAAAAGTCTGTAATTTGTTGATGATGCCTTTGGTTGGCCTCCATGTTTCTGATCCATACAGTAATACGGACTTTACATTAGTATTAAAAACTTAGTTATGTCGAGACCCCAATATATATGTCTTTTGATTTCCCCAGTAACATAACACAGTCTTAATTTTAAGAGAAGATGACTATTGATTTATTTCTAAAGATGAATGGCCTCCAATTGGTCCTGACTTGAATCCAGTGGACTACAACATTTGGTTACTTATATCCAACACAGTTTATAATGGTCATACAACGATTTACACAGATACAGAGTCAATTCAAAATGCATGGGAGCAATTCACTATTCAAATATTAGAAAACCAATTGGATCATGAGAAAAAAAAGGGCTACTCGTGGTCATAAAGCAAAATGGAGGATCTACAGATTACATAAAAATTTGAGAATCCCGTCCCAAATCTTCGATATATGGCAAAAAATAGGTGTCCTTAAACAATAGTGGATTTCAACATATTTTCTTGAAAAATTGAGTACTTAAATATTGGCTTTTATTGCAGTAAAATTTCAGATTTTCATCATTAGTCTCGGGACCTCAAGGCTACTAAACTTTTCCATTTTTTTTTTCTTGCACCCAATCTATCTGCCTGTTGGCAAGCAACATGATGGTTGTGGCCTTTAGATACTTGCATTACCATCTTCCTCTTGTTGAATAACTTCTCGACACTATCCTCCCTTATATTCTCCTTACAACCTCCCCTACCCCTTCTCTACTCTTTGTCTCTCTCACTGTTTTTTCCCCTCTCAAGTAATTGGTTACTTTAATTTCTTTTTCTATCATTTTAAAACAATGGGAGAACATTTGGAAAAAGAATAAAATTTACATTTTCAAATCTAATAAAATAGACAGAAACTAGTAATTAACATAATACTCAACATATAGCTATCAAATAATAGATGCGCAGGTCAAAAATTCCTTTTGTGTCTTCAAGTTTTGACTTTCCACTCTCAACAAATTCTCACTGTCAATCGTATTTAGTCTGTCATCTGACATTAAAAACTCTCTTGCCTGCACTGCTGCTTGTTTCTCTTCATTACTTGCAGTTGAAGAATCTGAAAATGCATTGAAAATATTATGTTTTTTTTCTTTTTGTTTTTAGGGATTTTACAGGAGACTGTAAGGTCTGAGCACTAGTAAAAAGGAAGATGAAAGAGGAAAAGTTGTATCTGAAGTTTTAATTTTATGTTTTTAAGGGTTTTACAGCGCTTGCAACACATTTAGGTTATATAAACGCCAGTAAAAAGGAAGAAAATGCGATAGTAAAAATTTCTAGAATTACAATTAAAGCACCCAAGACATAGGGGAATTGGGAACAAATAGGGTTCAGATGTAGATTCCAAGAGCATACCATCGATGTACTTAGTTTGAGATCACCTATGTCTCATCCGGACACAAGCACAAAATCAAAGAAAGAGGAATACACTCAAATGCTTACATTATACATTCAAAATAACAAATATAATAATACATAACAGAGAGATGATTTACAAGGAAAAAAATATCATCACCCAAAACAATAACTATGCCTTTGACTGATTCCCTCCCAGCCAAGACTCCGACCAGGGCCAGGGCAAAACCAGGTAATCTCATTCCAAGACAAAGATGGAGAGCATGTTGGAAAACAGATATAAGGGGATAGAAGACAAAGTATGTACCTCCCTGCCCACTATGGGAGGTCAGGAACCCCACCCAGGGGTATCTGAAGTTCAAAGCACCAAAGAAAAAGTAAGACAAAAAGGGGACTAATTCAAATAGATTCCACTGGCACATCCACACATGTACCTATTTTTATATTAACTAAAAGTCCCATCCAGGCACAACCAAGGATCTTGCTATGGAGGATACTTTCAAATGCTTAAATATTCAATACTTACTATAAAAAAATACATGATTTTCAGAGAAAAAAAAAGGTCATTTCTCTCAAGAAAAAAAAAATGTATTATAAATTGGACTTGTCTTCCTCCAGCTACAGCTAAGGATGCCCACCAGGACCAGGAAAAAACCCAGCAATCTCAATCCACATGGGGCGTCAGAAAACCAAACCCAGGAAAACGTTATTCAGTTGAACCAGTAATCATGATTGGACTAATAGGTAAACTGACATGGAGGTTTTTTGCAAAAATAAATCCCAAATTTTGCAAGCTAAAAACAGCAAAATTTGCAAAAAATATGCAAAAAGTTGCGATTAATTTTCCTAAAAACCCATAATTCATTCATGAAAGAGAAAGGTATTTGTTTGTTTTTAAGGGTTTCACGGAGCTTGCAACAAATGTAAGGTCATATCAGCGCCAGTAAAAAGGAAGAAAATGGGATCTAGTAAAAAAGTTATAGAATTACAATTAAAGTACCCAAGAAAAAGGAAAAACACGCTATCTATCAGTGTACTTATTTTGATATTATCTAACTGACACAAGCACCGGTCCCCCAGTGATGATAATGAAAATTTGTCAAAAAGGAGACAAATCTACCGGCCCGTCAGTCAAACCCAAATCAAATGCAAATATAACATAGCTATTCATAGTTATTTAATATATCATTAGTCCTAAAGCACTTCTGATCATTAGACACATCCTGACCTTTTGCAAATATAATTTAATGAATTGTCATTTCCAATTAAACATTTTAGAGGCCTATAATGTCGCCCACTATATCAAGTGATTATGATGGAATTTTAGGCCAAAAGACCAGGAGGTATTTGTTTTTACATAACAAACCTGGTTAGTGTCTGTATTATTGCAACCTTGTGATGATGCAGCTTATAAATAAGAATCTTTAATTAATTGCAAAACATATTCCATCAACAAATCAAATTTAAAATAGCCTTAAAACAATAATTTCTTAAATCGATCAGCCTAACTTATTATCTCTCTATTACCAAATGATATCTACAAACATAATATGAAGATATAGAAGGGTGGCTGAAAAGAAAGAGAGAGAGAGAGAGAGAGAGAGAGAGAGAGAGAGAGAGAGAGAGAGAGAGAGAGAGAGAGAGAGAGAGAGAGAGGGAGGGAGAGAGAGAGAGAGAGAGTTGATGAATTTATTTTTAAAAAATTGTTTTATAATTAGACACAAGTTGTATCGAATACTATTAACAGATTCTGAACAATCATACAAAAACACAACAAAAAAATCAAAAAGGAAGAAAAAAAAAGACAGGCTTATAAAACTGATAAAATCGCCAAATGTACTATCATGCTACAGCTAAAACTTTTTATTTACACCCATTTGCTCCATTCCCTTCCCTTTCGATCATCTTCTCATCCATGGCCGCCATGTGTCTTGTGCTACTTTTGATATTTGGTGCCAGTGTGTCTAGGCTAACTTCATAAATAAAGGAGTGTCACCAACATTCATGCAACTGAGCAGAGGTGTCAAAAAATGGTAGAAGGCATATTTTTTTTTCACGAACTACCACTTAGCAGAAAATGTTTGACATGACAAAACAACGGAACATTTATGAAAAAATCTGCGGAAGATTATCATCACTGATCCCCACTAAATTTTTAAAAATATTGGTTTCTTTTGTTTTTGGGGGGCAAAATCTCGAAAATTTGCAAAATATTGCAAATTTTGCGGCCGTAATGCAAATCAGCGATTTTTTGCGGCCGCTACACGGCAGCAAGCGATGCAAAAAAACTGCCATGACAGGGTAAAAGAGGCGTCCCATTTTATGATAAAAATAAGTAGGTAAGAACACCCAATCATGCCCAATGAGACGCAATTAGACCTTCCTTAAGAACGCCCAATCAGGCTCAGACCCAATTGGACCTCCTACCTGGAATTTTTTTGTGCCTAATGTCAGTCATGATGGAAATCACCAGATGGGAAAACAGAAAGTCAGATAGACCATATAATTATAAACAGAAAATGGAAGAGCAGCCTAAACGATGTCAGAGTCAGACGATTGGCAGACATTGGAAGTGACCACCATCTTGTCACAGCCAAAATCTCTACTAAATTGATGAAAACAAAAATAGCAAAACAGAAGGAGAAACGTTTCAACACAGATAAATTGAAAATCCCAGATATCCAAAACAATTTCAATATCTCAGTCAGAAACAAATTCAGTGCAATACAAGATATTACAAACATGACAATCCAAGATTTCAACCACGTCATGCAGGAAAGTGCCACTGAACACTTAGGACACAATAAATCCAATACAGAGAATTGGATATCAGCAAGGTCATGGGAGCTCATTAACCAAAGAAAATCAATCAAACTAAATCTCCTGAACGCTAAATCCCCCGACTGAAAGAAAGGCTATCCAGTGAATACTCATTGAAGGATAAAGAAGTGAAAAAATCCACAAGGAAAGACAAAAGAGATTTTGCAGAAAATTTAGCAACTGAAGCAGAAAATGCAGCTGTAAGACACGACACACAAACACTATACAAAATCACAAAAAAGCTCTCGGGAAACAGAAGTTATGGTCAAGAGAAACCATTAAAATCCCAAGATGGTAGTGTCATCACAGACGAAAAGGAGAAAATTGAAAGATGGAGAGAATATTTCGCAAACCTTCTGAACAGACCAGACCCATCTTCTTACACAGATATCCCAGAAGCAGAAAGGGACGTAGAGGTTAATCTTGGTCCAATCACTGAGCATGAGGTGCACGAGGCAATACAACAACAAAAAAATGGCAAGGCCCCAGGTATTGACAAAATCACTGCGGAAATGCTTAAAGCGAACTCGCAAGAAATGTCCAAAATTCTCAGTAAACTGTTCACCAACATTTGGGAAAAGGAAGAAATACCAGAGGATTGGCAGAAAGGCATCATCCATAAAATAGCCAAGAAAGGAGACCTAGGAAATTGTGCTAACTGGCGTGGAATCACACTCCTGTCCGTAACGAGCAAAATTTTTAATAGAATCCTTCTGAAAAGAATCTCACCTCACATTGAAAACATTCTTAGAAAAGAGCAGGCAGGGTTCAGAAAAGGGAAGTCATGTAGTGACCACATATTTACCCTGAGACAAATCTTGGAGCAAAGCATTGAATGGAACAGCCCCCTCTACACCATTTTTGTCGATTTTGAAAAAGCCTTTGACAGCTTACACAGAGAGTCCCTGTGGAAAATACTCCGCCATTATGGTATACCGATGAAGATAGTCAACCTAATCAATGCAATGTACAGCAACTACCAATGCCAAGTGATCTGTGGTAACAATTTAACAGACAGCTTTAATGTAACAACTGGTGTAAAACAAGGCTGCATACTCTCCCCGCTTCTGTTTATCCTGGCTCTAGACTGGCTCATGAAAAATACAATTGATGGTAAGAAGAGAGGCATTCGCTGGACACTGACATCTTTTCTGGAAGATATAGACTACGCAGATGATATCGCGTTAGTTTCCAGTACACACAGAGACGCCTCAGAGAAACTAAACGTACTACACAAGAACGCCTCGAAAATTGGACTGAAAATAAATTTCGATAAGACTGTGTACATTAGGGTGAATCCAAAACATGACAGTGAAATTAGGATAGATGAACATATAATTGAAGAGGTAACAGAGTTCTCCTACCTCGGATCCAAAATAACAGACGACGGAAATGCAGAACACGATATCAAGCACAGAATTCAAAAGGCAAACCAGGCTTTCGGCATGCTGAAAAACTTTTGGAAATCAAAGCAAATAATGAGAAAGACAAAGCTGAAAATATACAAGAGCAATGTTTTAAGTGTACTGCTTTATGGAAGTGAAAGCTGGAAAATGACATCCTCCTTAATACAGAAACTAGAAGCCTTTCAGAACAAGTGTTTAAAAAGAATTTTTAATTTATTTTGGCCTACAAAAATAAGAACAGTGGATCTATTAAAGAAAGCTGACTGCACTAGCATTGATAGCCAAATAAAAAGAAGAAGATGGCGTTGGCTGGGTCATGTGGCCAGAATGGAAAAAGGGTCACTTCCCAAGACAGCCTTGTACTGGACAGCAGATGGGAAGAGAAAGCGGGGAAGACCCAAAGAAACCTGGCGAAGGACGATGGAGAAAGAATTAAAGGAAGCAGGCCTGACCTGGAATACAGCCACCGCAAAAGCAGCCGATCGCAAAAAATGGAGATGTCTGGTGGATGCCCTATGTGCCTCAAGGCCCGAAGAGGATTAAGTAAGTAAGTAAGTAATGTCAGTCATGTGACATTTAACATTTTAAATTTTATTTTTACATTTATACAGACAGAAAGTATTGTTTTATTGTATATCAAGTCATTTAATTCAAATCATCAACATTGCAACACAATTGCCTTGGTTAAAGGTAACATGCCCTTTACAAAAAAATATTCAGGAAAAATAGTACATATTATTATTATTTCTCTCATTTTATTGTTTGTTTCTAAGGGTTTTACGGCGCTTGCGTCACATTAAGGTCATTTCAGCGCCAGTACAAAGGAAGAAAATGGGATAGTCCAAGATTCTAGTTTTACAAGGCACACAATAATAAGTAAGACAAAGGGGATGGGTTGAAATAGGGAACAGTAGATTCAAGAGCACACTATCAGTGTACTTAGTTTGAGATCACCTAAAAGTCTCATCCAGGCACAAATACAGGTCCCCTTATGAGGAATACACTCAAATATTTTCAAACCAATATATATTTATAACAAATTAAAAAATGTAACAATACAAAACAGAGAGATGGTTTACAAGACAAAAAATATCATCTCCCAAAATTCTAACTATACATTTGACTGTTTCCCTCTCAGCCAGGACCAGGACAAAGCCAAGTAATCTCATTCCAAGACAAAGACAGACAGCTTGTTGGAAACAGATATAGGGGGATAGAAGACACAGCAAGTGCCTTCCTGCCCATTACGGGAGGTCAGAAACCCCACCAGTCAAAAAATATATAGATTTACAATAGAAAGCACACAAGAAAAAGTGAGACATAGGGCAATGGTTCAAATAGGGAACAGATGTAGATTTCAAAAGCACACTATCAGTGTTGAAAATATGTGGGAGGGGGGGGGGGGGGGGGGTGTCTCTCTCTTGAACTTTATCTTCCTCAAGCTGGGTGCTTGAATACCATTGGAGTAACATGTAGCTCCCCAAGATTAAATGTCTTGTCTACACCAGGAATGTTCTTCCTGTGCAGCAGAAAGGCTTCATGTCGGAGATCTGTTCTTGCATTTAAAGGATGATAGAGGGTGACATGGTCATGCCTGTAGCTTTAAGATTGATGTCCTTCACAAAATCACTGTGCAGTAACATCATTGCATACACATCACGCATCTGATCTGCAATATTTCCTGACCCAAACAAAAGTCCATCTGCACCTCGCTGTTCATCCTTCTTCTTCTTATAATGGCATTTATTTTTTATGTGCTTTTTATATCTTGGTACCTCTTTAGGATCCATGGTGTCTGGTGACTCAACAAGGAGTTTGTTGTCTACTGATATAGGTTGCTGATGGCGGTGCTCCACGATCTTTCTGTTTTTTTCATTATTGTTGTGTTCTGCGTTGTCAAGTAACTTGAGAGGAGTGCATGTTAGTATACGTCCATGAGTGAGTGATCATCTCAGCTGATCGGAATTAATAATTAAAAGTGTTAAATTGTGTTTAAATCCCTTGTTGTTGTTGGTTTGTTGATACTTGACTTGGCGTGGTCAGAGTCCAGGCCAAAAGTTATATTGTGACATCTGTAGGATGTTTTTGTTAATAAATTTATATAAAAATAATAATAATTTAAAAAATCGAAATATAAAACCAGAAAATAGAAATTGCATTGAAGGTAAAATGTTTTAGAAAGACCTTATTAAATGTGATGAACAGCCAGGTGGCTCCGTAGCACAGTGGACAAGCTGTCAGACTCTAATCTTCAAAGTACTGGGTTCGATTCCCATTGTAGATATTTTT
Organism: Berghia stephanieae; assembly: GCF_034508935.2. Classification (NCBI taxonomy): domain Eukaryota; kingdom Metazoa; phylum Mollusca; class Gastropoda; order Nudibranchia; family Aeolidiidae; genus Berghia; species Berghia stephanieae. Next base: position 71,639,179 of record NC_088361.1, read on the forward strand.
TTTTTTTTTAAACTTTACTTTATTGAGAAAGACATTATTTTTTTTATTTTTTTTTTTCAAAAACTTTTTATCATGTTTTTAAAAAACTTCAATTTTAATTTGTTATTTATTTCTTTGAGATCAGTATTTATTTGTGTGCCATGTTTCTTTTTACTTTTGATTTTTAAAATTATTGTTATATTCTTTAATTCATTATCATTGTATAAACATACATCGGTAATCACTAAGCAGCATGCTAAACTACAATCTAAAACTATTTAAACCTCATGGACGTATGCAGCAACATTTTCATTAATTTACCATCACCGCCAACGGAGGTGCATAAAAACGGTGCGTTTTTGTACACCTCCAGCGGAGGTGCATAAAAACGCCACCTTTAATTTATATCTCTTTTATATATTACCGAATTGTGTTGTGATACAAAATTATAATTTCCATACAAGGATCAATAAAGTTTATCTTATCTTATCTTATTTAAAGGTCGTAGAGGGAGAGCAGTTTTATGGACTGTATTTCTTCTCATCAGCTGTTCCCCACTTTGTGACAGTACCTAAATGAGCCAATAAGAAGGAGAGAAAAATAAACTGAGTGAATTCACTCACTTTTTTTTATCTCTCTATGAACGAAATTTACCATTAGTTTCACCCGTATTACCATCAATGGTATGTGTTAAGTTAAATACTGACTAGCTTACAGAAAGTAACATCTAACATTTATAGTCTGATTGAGCGAATCTAGTGAGAACTAATCGCAAAACAAGCTGTCAACTATAACAAAGAAAAGAGTGATGTCAATTTCATTCTACTGTTTGTAAACCAGCTACTTTTGTCTTAGGGTGTGTCACGAATCCCACATTTTGATTGGTTAACCTACTAGTAAATTAATAGCAGGAAAAAACTGCACAGAACAGGATGAAATCAGTATCAAACTTATAAGGTGTCCGATTGGGTGTTCTTACTGACCAAATAAATGTCATTCCCTTATTCTCATAGCTGCCAACTTTTCAGAAACCAAACACAAACTCCCATACCCAGTTCGCACAAAAAAAAAAAAAAATTAATTGTCAATAAATGTTATCTCAGTCATCTATACCTTAAAATTAAAATCAATCATAAACACCCAAAAATGAAAGATTTTCATACACACCAATTTGACTCAAATCATCACAAACATCAGACAGTAAATGCCTTGTACAGAACAGGCAAGCAGTAATTTCCTCTTTGGCCTGTTCCACAATGTCCTTGTTCACTTTCCCATTCCTTGTATTTGGTAAGTAAAAGCTGATCAGGACGCTAGCCATAATGGTTGCTGCCATCTTGAACAATTCAGAAGATGGTTTCTCACAGACGTGCTTCATTGATGTTGTATGAATAAACTTGAAAAGGCTGTAGGCTGACATGATGTGAATATCACTATACTTAGCCTGAAAAAAAAGATCAATTTTTTTTTTTGCAAAACCACAAATGTATTTCGAAGTATTAAAGGTAGACATTTATGTTTAAATCTCAGATGTCCAGGAAAAAAAAAACGAACATTAAAAAATCCGACCTCACATTATCTTTCATTTTTACTATCATGTAGAATATATTTTAAGGACGTCTATTTTCTTACTGCCAATCACGGATATAAATAAATAAAATATTAAATTCATAGCGGCAAACTTGACAAGGACCAAAAACAGAACATCCCATCGCTCTGACTCAACACAGCACAATATCATAATCATAATGGTAATCTTCTAGGCGCCTACATAATAATTACATAAACCGCAGATTACCATTTCAACTGTACACAACAGCTCAATGCCTGCCAATAAATATAGTCCAGGAGTTTGCTGGGGTTTAACTGCTACTTTCCCCTCTTCAGGAAATCTGATGTAAATTCATGTTTATAGCAAGGTGGAGTCTGATTTTACGATAAGAAGGTTAGCCAAAATATCTGTACTGAGGGATCCTCTGAAATTGGGGTTGTTCTTCCTCACATTCACATGTTGAGCGAGGGATGGTCAGTCGTCCTAACATGAAGTGAGCAAGTGTTTGAAACTTCAACACCCCAAGAGAATCAACAAATTTGCTTAATGCAAACCACTGCTGAGGAAAGCTGAAGGAATTTCTTATCAAAGCTTTCAGTGCTATATATTTTGAATTCATAATCCAGTTTGTCCAGAATTGTCTCCATCATTTACAAGGACCAAAACACTAAACTTTCTGGTTAAAAAAAAAACCCCACCTCACTGAGCTGAATGATGCACAACTGTTCTTGCATACATCCCCCCCCCCCCCCCCCCCCCCCCCCCCATCTCAGCATGTTTTCTAGAGGGAAGTTGGAAATTATATAGTCATATGCCTTCACATAATAGTTCCAGACACACTTATAAAATAGCAGTAAGTAATTTCCATCAGTTAAAAAAAAATTAATTAGCAGGTCAAATCGTAATAGTTACGAATTTATTGTGGCAGTTGGCCACTATGTATATTGAACAATTCATTATGATGTTTTAAAAGAGAACTATTTAGATTGAAAAATAGCAAAAAGATTCATCCCTGAATTACTCAAAATAATATGACCAGATGTATTTATAGTCACTGATTTATGGAATCTACATCTACTATTTGGACTTCGATATAATGGGAAAATTCAGTAGTATAAATTTTTTTTTTTAATTCCCTTTTTTTTTCTCAAAACAGTGAAGTATCCATCCATCATATAATTTTTTTTCTTAATTACCGAGTCCATACCAATGTGTTTTCCCATAGCTGCTCCATGTTGTTAATGAAAGTAAAGGGATGGTGATAACCATCTGATGGGGATGCAGGGATTTGAAGACTGACTAGCTCTTGACAAACAATCTGATTACAGAGAAAATAATATTTTTCCATTGTAATAATATCAAGAATAATAATAATAATAATAATAATAATAATAATAATAATAATAATAATAATAATAATAATAATAATAATAATAATAATAATAATAATAATAATAATAATAATAATAATAATAATAATCATAATAATAATAATCATAATCATAATAATAATAATAATAATAATAATAATAATAATAGCGATAATAATGATAATAATGATAAGAAGAAGAAGAAGAAGAAGAAGAAGAAGAAGAAGAAGAAGAAGAAGAAGAAGAAGAAGAAGAAGAAGAAGAAGAAGAAGAAGAAGAAGAAGAAGAAGAAGAAGAAGAAGAAGAAGAAGAAGAAGAAGAAGAAGAAGAAGAAGAAGAATATGAAGAATATAATAGTAATAATAATTATAATAATGATAATAATAATAATAATAATAATAATAACAATAATAACAATAATAATAATAATAATAATAATAATAATAATAATAATAATAATAATAATAACATAATAATAATAATAATAACATAATAATAATAATAACATAATAATAATAATAACAATAATAATAATAATAATAATAATAATAATAATAATAATAATAGTAATAATAATAATAACATAATAATAATAATAACATAATAATAATAATTAATAATAATAATAATAATAATAATAATAATAATAATAATAATAATAATAATAATAATAATAATAATAATAATAATAATAATAATAATAATAAATGACACTTGTTGAGCACATTCCATGAACCAATCATCCCAAAGTGCTGTACAGATAATGAATTACGTTACGAACATAGGTAGACAAAAATTAAACATGGAGACAAAATACATATTGCTAAAAATAATACTATACGAACATTATAGTCGGCATGGTGTAAAATGAAATGTGAAAAAGTGGGTTTTTAAAGCAGATTTAAAGTTTGAATATTCTCGATTTTGTACTCAAACCTGACATTGTCTCTGGTTATTTTCACCTAAAAATCAGAAACAACTATCCAACTTGGGCTTCTTTGGAGTTTTTACATCCACTTTTTAAATACCCGATGCCAAGATTGTTACTGCTACTGCTTTTTAAAAAAAAGAAAACGGATGGGTCTGCAACAGTAACCAACTAAATAATAAATTATGATTTGAAAATAATTTAGCCTTGCTATTAATGGATAACACATCTTGCCTCCAGCATTATTTTGTCAACATTCTACCTATGTGCATTTTATTATCAAAATAGATTGTTCCTCTCCTTTATGAGCATTTCGTTTCTTTAAATCTTCATGTAACATTAACTCTTGATAAAAAGTTTAGTCTGGGAATGTATCCAAGGATTTCAAAGAAAAAAGACAGGAAACTTTCATGCATCACTAATATCACACAGCTGTGACAGAATTCAGCCAAAGAGTTGAGACTAATTTGTCACTTATGTTATATTTCTTTGTTAAAAGGACAACAAACATGAGCATAATGTAAACAATGTTCGAAATATATTTGCCTGTGAATCTGTTTTTAGTTTTAGGCACATAAATGAAAATGTATGCTCACAGTGACTAAATCCAAATGTCGATCCCACTGTTCCTTTTCTAAATCATATTTTACTTGTTTCAAATTCAACAAACTTGAAGCATCTGTGGGAGACAAGGTCTCAAGTTCCTCTCTGCTCATGCCTGGAAATTCAAGACAAAAATGAAAAAAAAAAAAAATATATATATATATATAAGAAAAGAAATCTTCCCTTCTCGCTTGTGATAATTTTAATAGTAATAGTAGTGTATAGTTTCATCTCCACGCAACAAGTCTCCAGCCAGTCTTTAAACATATAATGGCACCTGAGGATAGCCTCGAAACTTCCCACCAATCTCATCACAGGACTGTGCAGGATTATGTAGTCTGCTGTTTCTGGTGTTCTCTAGCATTGGGGACAGTCAGTTGACTCCCTCAGACTCCATCTATGCATGTTTGCATCAGTTCTGCAATGACTTGTCAGTTGTCGGTTTGATGCGACCCACTGTTTTCGATTGCCATTCCAGAAGCCTGGCATTAGTTCTGTTGGGTCTTTGATCCAATATTCCCACCAGACTTCACCAATATCGAAGTTTCTGAGTTCTGAATGGTAAAAGGGCTTTCTGGGTTTGAGTCATGATGTTCTGGGAGCTTTATTTGTGATGGTTTTTATTTAAAGGGGTATTTAGGGTGAGGTCTTTCAGTTCACGGACTAATTTTTGGATTGCTTCTTCTCATCTGAGTTCTTGTGGTGCAATTACACTGATAGTTGGGAGCCAAGAGGTGTTGGTGTTGATTATTACGCACATGGACTTTAGGAGTTTGATGTCGAGAGTTTTTCGTATGGGGACTTCTTGTCCAAACAGGGGCACAGTATTCTCCAGCACTATAGTAGAGTGCTAAGGCTGATGTTCTCAGGATTTGTGTTGCTCTCCAGAAAGATGCCTGCTAATTTTCTAAGCAGACAATTTCTTCTTGCAATTTTATTTGCGTCTCCTTCTGTATGTTTTTTGTAGTTAGGCAATCTGTTGAGGGTGACACCTAGGTATTGATAATTTTACTGAAGACCATAACATATATATTTTTGGATATAAAAAAAAAAAAAACACCTAGAACATAATATTGTCTAAAGAATTAGATGGCACATCATTTGTAGTGCAAGGGCACTTTATGGCTTTTATCTCTTTTTAGAAATTGTGGATTTTATCTTTCTTTTTTTAAAACTACTTTGTGTAATATAATTTGAGCAATTAAATAAAAGGGATAGCAAAACAATATTCACCCATGAGTATGGAAAACATAAATTTGAGATAGTCTGATAAACAATCACTCTGGGCCTGAGTAATTTGGTTGAATTCCACCTGGCTTGAAAATGTTATATTTCTCCTGAAATGAAAAAATAGAGTCATCAGCATAAAGACCAACCGGAATAATCTTTGGAAAAAAACACTTCAGATTTATAAAGAAAGCAGAGGAGCAATGCTTTATGGGAACTGTAATTCTTTGTTACACAAATCATGCTTTATTTTGGATTCAATTCAGTCTAATCCACGAAACAGAGATAACACCAAGTTTGCATTGTGCATTAACATTCACCACTAGTAAAATAAAACTGACAAAGGTATTGAAGAGTCAATAGTTTTGAATTGCATGAATTTGAGAACAAATCAGCAAACAATGACAACAGCTGAAATATTTATTTCTTATTCACTCGGAGAAAAATATATCAGCCCATCAGTCAAACTCAAATAAAATAAAACATAGTTTCGTATATTATATTACTACTTCTAGTGTACATCTATTCTTAATAGTAGAGATATCACTCACTTTATGTACATTTTTAATGAAATGCCCTTTCCTTAAAACGATTTTTTTTTGAAAATACCTTCTATTCAAGAGATTAAAAATTAACTTTTGGTCAAAAGACCTGAAAGTATTTGTTTTTGCTTGTTTAATCTTTGTTACAGTAGCCCAGTGGTTATGGATCTTACAAATAAGACTCAAGTATCTTTAATAAATTTTAAATTGCGGATCCAAGGAAGATTATCATCGTTATACAAATAATAATTAAAGAACAATTGTTTGTCAACTCGTCTATGAGGAAATAAATATCATCAGATTGCATTCAGGGGTCTTAATTCTTAACATTTAGTAAATAACTACTTGGCAACAAAGTAAGCGAGTGAAAAGAACATACTGGATTCCAAGACTGACACAAGTGACAGCCTGACAAGCAAGACTATTTGATTTTCGATGAGGAAGTACTGGGTTGGCTATTGGTCGCCTCATGGAAAGCAACACTTGCTTTAGCTTGTTTTTATCTAGAGCTGGTCCTAGTGCTAAAAGCGACAAAACTTTCTGCTGCAGATCTTCATTATCAACAGTCAGTAAACCTGCATTCGCATCTGTAAGAAAGACAAAGATCATAAGTTTATTGTGGACATTAAAATACATAATTGGGGGAGGGGGGTGTTGAATAAATTGTTTTGACAAGGGGTATCTCCAAAGTAAATGGAAATTAATAAAATGAGGAAGTTTTTATTTTATATCTCTTCCTCAATAGAAACAAAAATAGAAAAAAAAAGGAGCAAGCAACAAATGGCACTGGTATATAAAAAATAAACCCCCTCAACATATTACATTATATTCATAAATAATACCTAACTCACCTAAGATTTCCACAAGACAATGGCCTAATTCTTCCTTAGCAGACAAGGCTGGGGGCCCATTAAAAGTGAATTTAATGCATGACAAAACTTCTTTCATCCCCTCAATATGGACGACTTCTGTTCTCGGCATACGAAGCAATAGTCTGGGCAAACTTTTCATAAATTTACTGATTGTTCTCTCCATTTTTTCACAATGTAAATAGTGACCAGATGACCTGCAGAAGATTACAACATAAAAGTCAATCAGGGAAAAAATAATAACAATAACAAACAAAATAAAGATTTTTTTTAAAACTGTAGTGTATTGTAGATTGCTAATGATAATTTGTTAAGTAGAAAACGTCAACAATAGTCAGCCATTTTGGAATCGAAGTGATTCTTTTTATTCTTGAAATAACGTAATCGAATACTGATATTTGGGTACTCAGGTATCCCACAATCTCCCCCTTAAAAAAAAATTAGATGATGTAAAAAAAAAATGAGCTATTATACTTTCGCTCGTTTTGGTTTACATAATGGTTCATTCATTCTTACATTTGTTTTATACAGCTTAAATGATTAATTAAGTAAATGAGAAAAAAAAATAAAATAATGTTTGCATACGAGGGAAAAAAAAAATTATCTCATATATCAATGATGAGTAAGAAAAAGTGTTTCTTCTGTGTAGTACTAAACTAGTTGAAGTGGTCAACAGTTCATAATGATAAAAGAAAACACAGTAATGGACTCTAATAGTCTTAACTAGTGTCTACTTCGTGCGGCTGTGTAGATGCAAAGTGTTTTTATGTTTGTGGTCGCAACGTCACAAATATTTCTTCCAATATTATAGTCGAAGCTTAAGGCTTATAAATGGCCCTGCCTACAGTGTGAATTTGTTTGGTTTTCTCACGTTGCGACCACTTCTCGTAGTGTAAGGTGCACTTGTAGTGTTGTGATTGTTTTGAGATTGCGTTCTCTGTGACATGTTGTCAGAGAGACTTAGAGAATTTGGGAATTCTCTATGTGGTGAGGGCGGGACCTCGACCTGTGACCGCGTAGAATTTGGATCTCGGTCATTCGCTGGGGTTGTTTGAACCATGGTTGGTATCTCTGTCGTTCTGAAGTTTGGGGCGATGTCCAATAGTGGTGCCGGTGCTGGTTTGCTTGTGATTGCAGGGGCGTTTGTGTGAACAATTTGGTCGGAGTGTCGTCTCCATATGGCTCCGGGAGCTGTTTTGACTTCAAAGGTGCGTGTTCCCGTTTGGGCATGTATTACGCCGTGTTGCCATCGTTGGTGTCCGCGGTAGTCTCGGACCAGGACGTTGTCTCCGTTGTCGAAGTTCCTGGTGTTGGCAGAAGAGTGAGTACGAAGCTGACGGTCTTGACATGAAGATACTCTTGTATGAATGCTTGGTCGAATGATGTCTAGGTGAGTTCGCAGATGTCTGCCAAACATAAGTGATGCTGGGCTCTCGTTTGTTGTGGTGTGTGGTGCATTCCTATAAGCAAACAGGAATCTTGCCAGTTTGGTATGGATGGTACCCTTCTCATCTTTTGAAGCTTTCATAGCTTGTTTGAAAGTTTGGACCATTCGCTCAGCCAGCCCGTTGGTTGCTGGGTGGTAGGGTGTGCTAAGGGTGTGCTTGATTCCATTGACCTTTGTGAAGGATTTGAATTCATTGGATGTGAACTGCACACCGTTGTCAGATACGAGCTGTTCAGGTAAACCAAATCTTGCAAAAAGATTGCTCAATATATTGATTGTTGAAATGGATGTGGCGTTGGATGTTGGTATTATTTCGGCCCATTTGGAATGGGCGTCGACGACCACTAGAAACATTAAACCCATGAATGGTCCCGCGAAGTCTATTTGAATTCTTTGCCATGGCTTGTCGGGCCAGTGCCATGGGTGAAGAGGAGCTTTCGGTGGATCAGGTTGAACTGAAGCACAACCAGGGCACCCTTTTGTAGTTGCCTCGATTTGTTTGTCAATAGCAGGCCACCAGAAGTATCCCCTAGCCAAGTTTTTCATTTTGACTATACCAATGTGTCCTTCATGAAGAACACTTAAGATTTTTGCATGCAGTTTTTGTGGAGGGATGAGTCTATATCCCCAAAAGAGACAGTTTTGTTGCACTGACAGTTCGTTTTGTTTGTTGAAGTAAGGTTTCAGTTCTTCGTTGACTGTGTTTGGCCATCTGTCAGTTTGGACGTAATGTATGACTTGTGACAGTGTTTTGTCGTGGCGTGATTCTTTGGCAACGTTTGCTGCGTTGACTGGTAAGGACTCTATTACTTCTGTATAGAATAGTTCATCTGCTGAATCGGCCTCTTGACTTGAGTTTGTGGTGGGTAAAGGCAATCGTGAAAATCCGTCTGCATTAGCGTTTGACTTGGAGTTCCTGTATTCGATTGAGTAGTCGAAGGCTGAAAGGAAAATTGCATATCTCTGTTGTCTGGCTGCAGACATTGCAGGGACTGGTTTTGTGGGCGAGAAGATGTATTTGAGTGGCTGATGGTCAGTGATTAGTGTAAAGTGCCTGCCACATACATAATTGAAGAACTTTTTAACACCCCATGTGATAGCTAGAGCTTCTCTGTCTAGTTGGGAGTAATTCTGTTCTGCCTTATTGAGGGTTCTTGAGGCGTATGCAATAGGTCTTTCGTCGCCTTCTGGTGTGATGTGCGAGAGAACGCAGCCGATGCCGTATGGTGAAGCGTCACAGGCGAGTCGCAATGGTCGATCGGGGTCGTAGCGCATGAGGACTTTGTCCGAAGCGATCATTGTTTTTATTTGAATGAAAGCATGATCAGCTTCAGTTGACCATTCAAATTTTGTGTTATCCTGTAGAAGATTGTACAGTGGCTTCGCAATTTGAGCTACATTTTCCAGCCACTTGTGGTAATAATTTACAAGCCCGAGGAATGATCTGAGTTGTGTTTTGTTTGTTGGCTGTGGTGCGTCGATGATGGCCTTGACCTTGTTTTCGGTTTTGTGCAAGCCATTTTTGGTTATTTTGACACCGCAAAAGATAACTTCGTCTTGGAAGAATTGGCATTTTTCAAGATTGACCTTCAGTCCATACTCTTGAAGTCTAGCTAGGACTAGTAGCAGATTTTGCCAGTGTTCATCGTTTGTTTTCCCTGTGACTATCATGTCATCTTGGTTGCATTGAACTCTGGGTGTTCCCTGGAGGATTGTGTCTATTGTCTTTTGCCAAATTGCTGGTGACGAAGAAATACCAAACGCTAAACGGTTGAAGGAATACAGTCCTTTTGACGTGTTGATTGTTGTTACTTTTTGTGACGCGCTGTCTAAAGGGAGCTGAAGGTATGCTTGTCTCAGATCAATTTTAGAGAATGTTTGACCTTGTTCCAAAGTAGCTAACATGTCTTCCATTTTTGGCATTGTGTATTGCTCTGTGTTAAGTGCTGGGTTGACTGTTACCTTGAAGTCACCACATATTCTCACTGTTCCATTGCTTTTCAATACGGGTACGATGGGTGTGGCCCAATCCGAGGTTGCAATTTTTGTGATTATCCCTTGTTCTTCTAAGTTGTCTAGTTCTTTCAGGCGTACGGCACTGGTCTGGCTTTGTGGAATTTGGGAAGGGCTCCCTCTTTTAGATGAAGTGTTGCCTCTATTCCTTTTATTTTTCCAATTCCATCTGAAAATATATCTTGAAACTGAGCTTTCAATTTTTCTGTATTGAATCTATCTTTAGGTGTCGTCATCTGATGTATGCTCTGCCAGTTCAGTTTTATAGCGGCCAACCAGTTTCTTCCCAAAATAGGATTGCTGCCTTTGTCAAGTATAAGGAGTGGCAGTATTTTCTTCTGATTGTTGAGTTCTACATGAACTGAAATTTTTCCCAGTGGAATAATGGTTTCACCTGTGTATGTTTTCAGACGAACAGCTGTCTTTTCCAAATTTGGGAAGGTTTTGAATGTTTTTGTGAAGTCCCTCTTCGTCATCACTGAAACAGCAGATCCTGTGTCAACTTCCATTTTTGTAGGAATATTATTGATTTGCAAGTCTACCTTTATTTTTGGTGTGTTTCCTTCCATGTGAAACATTTCCAGTGTAAAATTATCTTCGGAAACATTGTCTTCATCTAGCTCGTGAACTTGTCGGGATTGTGAGGTTCTGTCTCCTCCTCTCCTCTGTTGTTGGCTGCCCTTCCTGGCCTGACACACTCTCTGAATGTGTCCTTGTTTGTTGCATGACTTACACACTGCATCACGGAGGTAGCAGTCGGCTCTCCTGTGGTTATTTTTCCCACATGATTGGCACGGTGGGTATGTTTGTGAGTTATGTCTTCTGTTAGTAGGTAAAGGCTGATTTGTTTTTATAATGTTGAGATCAGCTGTTGATTTGCCGGATGTTGTTGTGTGGATTTCCGCTGCATCTCGCTGGGCAGTTTCCATTGCAAGTGCCAAAGCTGTTGCAGATTCTAAAGTGAGATTTGGCTCTTGCAAGAGTCTCTTTTGTATGGTTTCATCGCGTATTCCGCAAACAAATCTGTCACGCAGAGACATTTTTAAATTGTCTCCGAATTTGCAGTGTTCAGCCAACCGTTTTATGGATGCTAAAAAATCAGGAAGAGATTCGTCCATCGCTTGACTGCGTTTATGAAACTTGAATCTTTCAACTATCTCAAGTGGAGGGGGGCAGTAATGGTTGGACAGCAGTTTGCAAAGTTCTTCGTAACTTTTACTAAAGGGAAGGTCGGGTGACGTCAAACATCGTAGTGTGTTGTACGTTTTAGCCCCGATGGATGATAGCAGAGTTGCTGTTTGTTTCTGTTCGGTAATGTCGTTTGCAACAAAAAACGCATCCAGTCTTTCTTTATAGTTTGTGAAGGACTCTAGTCCTTCGTTGAAGGTGTCGGGTCTTGGCATGTTGGTATGTACACGTACAAGACTGGAGAATGCAAGCTCAATAGTTGGTAGTAGTCTGTCAATAGATTATAGTTTTATGGCTTGGTAGAATGAAAATACATGTAAACGTTATTGCACTTATCTGGGTTCTAGATCCTCGTCGCCATTTGTAGTGTATTGTAGATTGTTAAGTAGAAAACGTCAACAATAGTCAGCCATTTTGGAATCGAAGTGATTCTTTTTATTCTTGAAATAACGTAATCGAATACTGATATTTGGGTACTCAGATATCCCACAAAAACATAAAGACAAAAATATCCAATTTGAAAAATAAAAACATATATTAAAATATAGTATATGAAATAAATCCATAATATTGTGAGTTCAAATCACCTAGACCGGGGGTTCCGTGAGGGCCATTTGATGAAGTAATTCAATAAACCATGAAATTATTATTTTTATTATCATCATCATCATCATTATCATCATTATCATCATCATCATCATCATCATCATATATTTATTTTTTCTTTTATGTTACTGAAATAGACGAAATCAACTAAGACATATTAAGACAAATCAGTACTACTTTTTAAGATTATTACATTACTGATAGCTTTTCCATCTGTGGAAGTGCTTACAATTACTGTGTGAAAATGAGAAAAACAATGGCCCCTTTTTCGTCTGTAAATGATCTATAATAATCTGGAGTAGATGTGTTTATAATTAAACAGTCACCATTACTATACCCAGAATAAAATGAGACTAGTCAGAACACCATAATTATTTCACAAGTCTTGTGTTTTTCTATGATCCATTAATTTTGATTTAATACCTCTAAACAAGAAATACAAATAAAATCCTTTGAATCTTCAGATCTGTCGAAAACAAGTCAAACTATGTACTCTACATAAGATCTACCACAACTGAATTGAAGTTGACTTCCCAGAAAGTATTAAACATGAGTCCAGACTCAAGAGACGGTGTGCATATCAAACGATGATTCCCACATCAAGATCAGACACCCTACTCAATTCCTTCTATCTGTCCTCTATTTGACTATGGAACTGCCTACTACCTTAGGCAGTGGAATCTGACAGCCTGGACTTTTTTCATCTTTTGATATCCCTTTGTACTCAATAACATCTCTTAAGCACCAAAGGTCATCATATCAAGTCAAATACACTTTATAAATACATATGACTGTTCAAACTGCTAAATAAAAACAGCACTGTTACACAGAAATTTTTCAAATAATTAAGCAGCAGTCCAATTATCCAATTCCACAAGTGACTTTCCAAGTCGGAACAACCTATCAAGACTATTTACATGTTTATTGTGGTAATTATAACAATAGCTATACAGGCCATTTTTTCAATTGTTTGTCTCAAACTTCATCATCCGTCTTTTTATAACATCTAATACTACATGTGTGTAAGCCTGATGATAGGAAGACATTGAGTGATCACACCCAATAACCACATATGTATAAATAAACTATCAATACTCCTTTCCCCGAAAAGAGGACAAATTAATCAAAGACACACAAATCTTATTTCATCATATATTACAACAATATTATACAATTTTAATCAACACAGCATTGAAAGAAAATAAACTATTGCATTATTATCTGAGCTCTCATTAATTACTCCTTGTTCTCCAAGATGTTCAAGGGGTAAAATATAACATTTTACCATGTAAAGGGAATGGGTGTTGACAGGCTTGATGCCATTTTTAATTAACAGATGTATTTGTTCATTTGGAGACATGAAATGATTCCATTGTTATTAATATCAATAGCGATATATATATCTTTCATTCCTTGAAAAGAAAAGAAAAATTCTTTCAATGTTCTGAAGGCCTGAAAATGTTCCAATGCATTCTGCCCGATTTACCAGTAGAAATTATATAGAGTGGATTCTGTGACAGACAGATCATTTCAACTCAGCAGCTGTTCCTATAAAGCAGTATTTCAATTACCAGCTTCAACTGTACTATGTCAATCCTTTATTCAAATACTTACATGTGATCTGATGACTTGTTTCGCCATCCATCCCAATGTTTCAATACAAAGGAAAAAAGATTCAACAAGTCTCTCTTTTGGACAAATTTAACTTTGCAAGTGGTAAAGTAATTACAAGCAGCCTCAAAGGCAGCTGTGAAATGCTCTGAAATATAAAGCAAAACAAATGGGAATTAAAATAAGCTTTGACATAAAAAGTGGTATCTTGATCAAATTTAAAGTGAAATAAGGCATAATGTGCAAATGTAAACTGCCTAGATTGATAATTTTGTCTAAACATTTGAGTCACGGTACAAAAGAGCTTTTCTGGACGTTGCTTTCTCCACAAAACCTCTGAGCAGCAGAAACATCCATCTATATTACAAATATGTGCTTACTCTCATTTTTTTTTTTTTTAAATTTAATTTGTAATGTTAATTTGATTATAACTGATACTGATTCGTTCTTGTACAGAAATAATTTTAAAACATTCAGAAATTCTTATTTTATGCAAGCACCAATATGAATCCAGTTGACAATTGGTATCAAAATCATAAATTATTTTTGTGACCTTTAGTTATCAAATATGACTGCACTTAACAGTTAATCAAAATTACCCAAAAATAGCTTCTGGATCGATCTTCGCAATAAGGGGTTTAAAATCAACTAAAAGACTCTTACCTAGTAATGGCGGGTTTCTGAAAACATTCATGAGAATTTGAATGAGGATTTTGGTGTGGTCAGCAGATGGTGATGAGTTGAAGCTTTTGACAACAAAATGTTGGATCTTGCCAAGCCAGGATCTTTTTTTATGATGAGTATGATCACAACACAGGCAGGACATGACATGACATATACACAGATTCATTGATGCAAGGGAGCTCTAATCAAGACACACAAAAGAATAAAGAAAATAGCAGTTGATAACAAAACACTTTAATACAAATTATCAAGAACTCTCATGTCCGGCCCCCCGGAAATATGAAAAAAAAATATCCTAAATTATGCGGGAGAAATTGCAAATTATGCGGGGGGAAAAGGCAATTATGCAAGGGAAATTACAAATTATGCAAAACAAGAAAAAAGTAATAAATAGCTGTGTAAATTTTTCCATTGCTTTATTTACATTTAACCAATTCAAAATTAAAGAACTACAACGCAAATTCAACACTTAATTTTTTTGTTGTAGCACAGACAAGCTAGGTGTCGCAGAGACGTTGTGCTAAGACTCCTGCGCCTGTCTGACAATATCAGATTGTAAACAGAAAAACTGCGCTCAGCATCAGCGCTGTTGATCGTGGTGTATATGCACCACTTGGCACAAGCAGCCAAAGCTGGCACTTCATCAGAAATGGACTGCCAAAAATGTGGCGCGTCAACAGAAGAGGTGATGGAGTTCTTCACCGCGAGGGGTCCAAGCTGCCGGGTGTACCTCTTGATCTCCTCCTCGGGTACAGTTTTCAGCTTTGTGAGGCTCTCAAGTTGATCCCAAGGTGGAGACAGGAGCAGCTTAGCAGGGTAGATCTCAAGAAGACAAATCAAATCGTACACTTGGAATCAGGGTTGCCAGATTAATTTCAGGCATTCTGCCAACTGGATTTTAAAAACCTGCCAAATACCACAAAAAACTGCCAAACCGTACTATTTATAGTACCCATCAGTTTTGTTAAACAAAAAATTCTCAAGGCCGATGCCATAATTTTTTTTTTCATTTCCCTTTTATTTTTTTTTTAAATCACTAATACATAAAAATTGCCATGGAAAACGTGGAGTAGACCTATACAATCATCCCTAGGCCACGGAAAATAAAATCTGCCAAACTGCCAAACCGATTTTTCTCTGCCAGACGACTTCAAATTCTGCCAAAAAAGGACATTTGGCAGAAAATATGCCAAATTGGCAACCCTGCTTGGAATTGGAATAGCCTCCCTTTAAAGTTAAATGGAAGTCACTGTCATGTATTTGGGAACATCGTCGGACTTTTTCAGTTTCATTTTTCTTCATACAATGGTCATAAATTCACGCTAAAAAACATATTTTGCATAATTATGCGGTAAAAGGTGAATTATGCAGCCGCATTACGGTAAGTGGCAAATTATGCGGCCGCATCGGTCGCGTTTTCCTGGGGGGCCAGTCATGTTATTGTTTTTAAAAATCATCACATCTTAAATGTTTTAAAGATGAAACCACTGTAATTTAATGTATTCAACATTTTTGTTGTAAACGTGACAATTTTTAGTTCCTTTGTCGAGTGCTTTGAGTCTCTGGTTGGATTAGGAGCGATAATATCTATTATTACGTAAACTAATCTTTCTTAAAAAGAGGCTCTGAGCGCATTCATTGTAAATGAAATTTAGATTAACAAAAAAAATACAATTTTAAAAAAAACTTTTATAAGACTTAAGTGGGGCTTCAAATTCTTAAAAATACTTCTGCTATGATATTGAGATTTTATTGTTCTCCTTGATGTTATAATGGCCCGATATCATTTATACCCCTATAATGCCAAATATAACAACACCATAAACAATATGTTCAGTAAATTTTCTTAAGTATACCTGAGCTATTGGGATCCACATTAATTTTATATCTCTAGTCAAATTCTTGAAACCTTAGTATTTTGAAATGGATTGTACATATATTCAAAACTTTTCAAAACAACCATCACCTCAAAACCTTAAGTTTGAGACAACTTAAAATGTGATGCCTTAAAAATTTAATTGAAAAAAAAATAAAAAATCTTGAATCATCTGTCAAAAGAAAATTTCAAACCTGAGTTGGGGTACTGTCTACAGGAGTTTGGCTCTTCATTTTCCTCTTCTTGGGGAGCCTGGTTTCAACAATGGCAGAGTATGGAAAGTGGCTCATGAAGTCCTGGGTAAACTGAGCTTCATAGTTTTCAATCAAAAAGGACGTGGGTACCTACAGAAAATGAAATATCTCACCTTTTTACTTTTTAAAATATACAGCTTTATTCATTCATTCTTTCCAAATACACAGCCGTTTATTACACTAGATATCTTTCACTTTAGTTTACTACTGCCTCACCCCCAATGGAAACGACCTGTCGTCGATGACGGGGAGACCACCGTGTGGTTACGTCATAACAGATGTCCATAACGTGAGAACTGGCCTATATTTATCCCTGCGGGTAGAATGCACCGCTTGGATTTCATTGTCAGTCAGGCTATAGGACAGATTTCGTAAAATCGTTCATTTTTACACTGCAATTGCTGACCATACACTTCTTCAATATTTTTCTATTTTATATGGATATAACGGCCACATTTTCATCTTCAAGACGCAATTATTTTCATTGATATCAAGAAATGGTGAGTATACTGTATTCTTTCTTGAAAAATGTATATTTTTCTATTTAAAATTAACCTGAAAAATATTTTTAATTGTTTCAAAAATTCAAATTGATGTTATCTGAGTTTTGTTACCCTAACACATGGTAGTAAATATAAGAGTAATAATCTAATTTTAATATAGCATTTATTTTAATGATTTGTAATGGCAGGTTTCTGCACAATGAACGTGTAAATACATCTTGTCTAATTCTTTGTTGGCTAACAAAATAGTCCCGTATTCAGACAAACTCCAAAGACATAAGAACACGAGTCCAATTGTGATGATAACGTTATTGTTGTTGTTTTTTGGTGATGATGATGATGATGTTGATGATGATAGCGCAGTAATAGTAGTAATAGTAGTAATTGTAGTAATAGTAGTAGTAGTAGTAGTAGTAGTAGTAGTAGTAGTAGTAGTAGTAGTAGTAGTAGTAGTAGTAGTAGTAGTAGTAGTAGTAGTAGTAGTAGTCGTACACACACACACACTCAGAGAGAGAGAGAGAGAGAGAGAGAGAGAGAGAGCGTGTGTGTGTGTGTGTGTGTGTGTGTGTGTTTGTGTTGTATAAAACTCATGTACGCAAATTTTTAGCATGGAACGATTTTTATTGCTTGTTCAGTCAAGTTCTCATGATTTCTTTGTGAAAATTGAACTTTGAACCTATAACTTTCACACCGATTTGCCATTCCGTCTTCATAATTCACACCTTCCCTCGATATTCTTCTACATCGCCCGTTGGTACAGTCAACGGGCGTGAGAAAAGAGGGTAGATAGATATATTATGACATCATCAAAAGCGATGTGATCAAAGGTGGCGGATGATTGTGTAACATCAAAAGCCCGGTGGACTGCGCTACAAGGCCAAACATTCGAGGGGATATGTGATTTGAGTGAGAGGGGCTTATTTGACTTTGCCGATGACCGACTTGTGGACGATTGAAATTATAATTGTCCTTTTTCAGCAGCCAATTGGAAATGGGTAATTATAAACATCTGATTGGTGCTCCATGGATAGAAAGCAGTTTGGAGGTCATGGGATGAAATTGCTGGAGAGGTGGAGTAAATTTGAAGTGAATTGAAAGTAATTTGGGGCATTGTCTATGTGTTAAATAAGACTCTCGCAGACTGGTGATACATCAATTTTTTTGGCCGCAAATTCTACAATAAACTTCTTTCTCTATCTTATTTTTGCTAAAAATATTTCAGAGTGGGTATATAGGCGGATTTCCATTTTGAATAACGGGCATTTTGAACTATATTTTAAAGGAAAATTATTACGTTATTATTATTAGCAGGCATCAAGGCGATCACTATTGTATTATTACTAACAATCAATAATATTATTATAACTCTTATTATTACAATTATTATTATTATCATCATCATCATCATCATCATCATCATCATCATCATCATCAATATCTATAATAACTAATGATTTTTTTTCTTTACTCAGATGAATGGTCATACTGAAAAAGAGCATTGTCTCAATGCAAATGGACTCTGCCGAATAAGCTGTGAAAGGGCTCAAATGAGATATGTGGTTAAAAAACATTTCATGCAAACTGCTCCAGAATTAGCAAGTGAAGTTCCACCGGTGAAAAAAAGAAAACAGAAAGTTGGTTAATTAGATGCTGTTTCTGTGACATGTAACAATCAGCTGTTCCTTACAATAATCGTGAGGTTTTACGTATGTTAATAAAAAGTATAAAAATGTGTTAAGATCTATACAAAGTTCCGAGGAATACTTATAACTGATCTTTACCTATGATTGTCAATTTATTTTAAAATAACAGTTCATTTTGATTATCTGATCATTAATCCTCCCCCCCCCCCCCCCTTCCGTCCTTTTCAATGGGTTTATCACGATTTTTTATTGTCAAAAAATGGATATTATTTATTTTTTACTATTATTATTATTATCATTATTATTATTATTATTATTATTATTATTACAGTGGTGATCAAGAGTAAGATAAATACACTGATATTATATGATTATTACTAGTATTAGTATTACATCAATATCACGTGTTTCAACTGATTCACAATGATCATTTCTGCTTTCCACTATGCTTCGGTTGTTCAATAAGCAGACCATTTTCAACAAATTTCCATTTTCAACAGTATTAGCTATCTGGTCGGCGTCCTTTTTTTTGTCGCAGAACTGGAGAGAGAGAGAGAGAGTGAGAGAGAGAGAGAGAGAGAGAGAGAGAGAGAGAGAGAGAGAGAGAGAGTGTGTGTGTGTGTGTGTGTGTTGGTGTACATAATACTAATTTATGCAATGTTTTACCACGAGACAATTTTAATTTTACCACCTCAGTTTAATCTCTCATCAGTTCTCTCTAACAACTGAACTTTGAACCTATAAATTTAACACAGCTATGTCATTCCATCTTCACGATTCGCACCTCATCGCGATTCTCTTTTGTGTTGACTCGTGGTATGGTCAACGGGGTTGAGAGAAGAAAATAGATATTGAGTGATATCATCAAAAGCGATGTGATCAAAGCTGGCGGATGGTTGTGTAACATCAAAGACCAGTGACTTGTCTACAAGGCCTATCATATTCATGGGTATGTGTGATTTGAGTAGGAGCTTTCTTGACTTTGCTGATGACCGACTGGTGGAATTGAAATTAGAATTGTCCTTATTCAGCAGCTAATTGGAAATGGGCAATTGTAAAAAGCTGATTGGACGCTCCATGGAAAGAAAGCAGTTTGAGGGACATGGAATGAAATTGCCGGAAAGCGTGGAGCCTATGGCGTGGAGTGGGGAGGAGTAAATTATATTGAATGAATTGATAGTAATTTGGGACGTTGGGAAGTTAAATAAAACTCTCGGAAACAGGTGATGAGTCAATTCTTTATTCTTTCTTTCTTTTCTTTTTATTTCCTTTCTGTCAGGGGGACATATAGGCGAATTCCAATTTATTTTTTAAACGGGCATTTAGAATGGTGTTTTAAAGAGAAATTATTGCGTTTTACCAAAATTAGCAGGCGTTTAGGTAATAGCCACTACATTATTTTCATGAAAATGATCATTATCATCATCATCATCATTATTATTATTATTATTATCGCATTTTAGTTGTAGAGTACATTTCTCTCACCGACAGTCGGTCACGAGGTCATACTACCTGGCGAGCAGGGGTCAACGAGCTACTGCCAGTACCGTCAAAATGCCATCAAAATGACCAAATGTAATCATTTGTAATTCATTTGCGTTATAATCTTTAACTATTGTTATGTATTATATTATTTCTCTGACACTTCATCTTTATTCTCATGTGATTTCTGTTTCTATGGGATAGAAGTACGTCAAGTTACAATGAAAACAAAAGCCCTCATATTTCAAATACTCATAAGTACACATAGACTAAATTGAATCAAGAAATAACACATTTATACAAACACCACCCCCCTCTAAATCCATACATAATACAGGGATAATACTGAACTTTTCACCCTACAAAAATCTTCAGTGCGATTTTTCTGAAACTCATGCAATGTGGTTTTGATTTACAACTTGTCAGGTCCAATTCCCCACCAACCAGTAGAATAACAAGTCTCTGACCACTGTTATCATACTAAAATCTGAGAAAGTCATCAAGTAATCATCACGATACTTCACGCTGTTGGTAACAAAACAAATAATACGATGCCGGCAATGTTATAGCCACAGTTCTGTCATACTCTTTTAAAAAAGGCCATTTTAACAAATTTGGCCAGAAAACTTGTCCTTCAAATATTGATCAACTAAAATAACCCTCACCTTGTCAAAAACTCTCAAACCTGGGACTTCCTTGCAGTTTTAAGTTTGAGAGTTTTAGTTAAGATGAAGTCTCAGGTTTTAGAGTTTTTGACAAGATGAGGATCATAGTATTCGATTGATATTTATTGAAGAACGAGTTTTCTGGCCAAAATTTAATTATTTTTCACCGAGTACAGAAGAGTTGAAGAGATGCAAACATTAAGAACACCGTGGGATTGAGATCCATTCTTATCGTAATACAGTATGTGTATTCACACAACAAATGACCAGTACAATGTAGTAATGATAATATAATAGTATAGTGCAGTCGAATGCTAGTACAGGGACTATAATATTATAGTATTATAATATTATGTGTGGCCAACTTTCATGACCAGCCCAGTTTATATGGACATATTTCACTCTCTGATTTTAGCCAGTTTTTGTCATAATGTGAGGATAGTTTTAATGTGGTGGATAGCGACATTTTGGTGGACGGTAGATGATGCTGGCGGTGGTGATAGCAACAACGTATGTGATGCTGGTGGTTTAGGGACAGTAGCAGTACTGGTGCTGCTGAAAATTATGGTGATGCTGTCGTCGGGGCTAATACTTGTGACCATTATCATCTATTAGAGATGTTAATGCTTGTGACGTATTCGGAAGGAAACCGCGACACGTTTCATTTTATAAAATTTGGCCAGAAAACACGTCCTTTAAATATTGATCATTTAATGACCCTGTTCAATCGAACTCCAGATTCGAGAGTTTTTGATGTGATGAGAACACGTTTTCTGGCCAAAATTTGTTGTTGACGTATGGTGTAGTGTATGGGTTGGAGCGATGGTGACAACAGTAGTACTAGTGATAGAGGCACGGGGATTGGGGGTGATGATGGTGACAATACTAGTTGTACTGGGGACACGGGGGATGGTGTTGGTGGTGGTGGTCACGATAAAGACGACAGTGGGCGTCAATAACACAGTGAGGTTAAATGATCGGGAACACCACACTGTGAATGTAAAGTATATTAGAACAAATATTATATGTCCTTCAATCTTCATTAAATGAATTTTGATAATAACTGATGTCAATGATTTTCTACTATATTAGAACAAATATATTCATGGCATCACCATTTAAAACCTATAATAATCGAAATCTTCAAACTTACTCATAATGAAGTTTATTATTTGTATGTAATCATACCACAATTTTTAAGCAAATAATCTTTGACGAACATTTCGCAGTAGTTAAATTAAAAATTACGTATGCCAATCACTGGTACTCAGTCGAGCCACTCTACAAAACGAAACTAAACTATGTGTTATAATAATCGCATGACCTAGCAATTTTAACAGTTAATGGAGTTGTGGTTGGAATTTACAATTCTTTTTATTAGATGACGTGTAACAATGGAGAGAAAATGAGGAAAAGAACAATGATATATCACTTATTATGTTTGTTCGCCAACAGTGACTTTAACCTCGCTGACCCCTGGTCTGGCACTGTGCGGCGTGATGAATCACGCAGGTAGCATGAAAACTAAAAGGAACGATATGTGGTAAAACGAACAGCCGTGTATTATTATTATTATTATTATTATTATTATTATTATTATTATTATTATTATTATTATTATTATCCTTATTATTATTATTATTATTATTATTATTATTATTATTATTATTATTATATAGTTTAGATCTATACAAACGTCAAAGGAATGCATATAACATATCTTTTCCTAAGAATTATCAATTGCCATTACTAAAACCAGTTCGTTTTGATCATTTGATCAACAAAGCCCCTACAATTCGATGATCACGCATTTTTTTTTATTGCTGTCAATAAAGGATATTGCTGTACAGGTGAGCGGATATCTCAACAATGCTTCATTACAAAACGACTTTGATTATATATTTCTACTCTGTGAATCTTGATGATTATTGCAGTATTTCTCATTTATTTGTATAAACTCAGATAACTATGTAATTTTTGATTATATCGTTTGAAGTAATTAAAATTTCTGACCCATCTTTATGGTTATTTCCTATAAAATCTAATCCCAAATGATCTACTAAAATTATATCAAATAAAAGTATGTAAATCACTAGTTATGACTCTAAAATATCTTATTGCAACATCTAATAGCATCTTTACTACGCTACTTTGAACTTGAGAAAAAAAATCATCAAAATAGGAAAAATTGCTCAGTCTCCCTTTCGGCACAGGCTGTGACTCGCCATCTGTTATGAACTAGCGTCCTGCAAAATTTACCTGTCGAACTAAAGTGAAAGCAGTAAACGGCTGTGAATAAATTATTCTAGTATAACATTGTCAAAAAAACTCAACTCATTAACATTAAAATTTTAAGGAGAGCACTATATGTTACTTTCATTAAGAAGCGTTATGGTGATGTTTTGGTTTTTCCCATATCCCTCTACACCAATGCTCGTATTGGCAATGTTAAACATTCATACTAGAAAAAAGAACATAATAGAAATCTTACCATCTGGGACCCTGAAAGAATTGCCCGGTCTTTAGCACAACCAGTAGCACTCAGTCTAAACAGCAATTCTATCACACTGACAACCAAGGACATCACTTCTAATGCTTCTGTTGATAGCATGTTGTCTGTCAAACAATGTGGGAATAAAAGACAAAATGGAAAATGAAGTTGTTGAACATATAAAATGTTACATATTACACTTCAATTACTTCGCTAGACAACAAAAACTTTCAAACATCCATCGTCCAATACGAATTTTTGCATACAAAAAAAAAGAAAAGAAAAGTGTATCAAAACTACATCAGATAAAATGAAATGATTTTGAAAAATTAGTATAAAACACGTTGTTGACTTTTTAATATTAAAATTTTTTTTTTACATTTAGAGCATAATCTGCCACAAGTATATCATACATGGACGACACATAGATGTCGTGGTCTGTGATCACCTGCTTTCATTTTCACAGATAAATTTGAAAAATTCTTTTCTTTTGTTCGGGAGCATGGGGTTGCCATAGTCACCCCCTCGTGGATCTTCTACCTTGTCGCTGGTGAGGGGGCTTGAGGCACACGGAGGGCAAAGGTGTAAATCCCGGTTGACCGTCACGAGACCATCCCGGGTATCGAGCCAATGAGCCACATGAGCTGCTCATCCCGGTGTGTGACTAATGAAGATCCAACCCGGTGCCTGAATAGCAGCCGCTATCCCGGGTGCCACACTACTATGTTCATGATGATTCCTATTCAGCATAGCCAAACAATACCACGTTCGTGTTGCCAGGGTCGTCGACAGGTTCGAGAAGTAAGCAAGTGTCCCAACACACCTTCGATTCGCGGCCTGCCGAATGAGGAAAGCGATGTCGGGAATAGCGACCTGACGCATATATCGTCCCTCAACATAGAGACCCAGAGTATGGCAAAAAATGAGCTTTTGTCAAAGCTACTGGCCGCCCATAGCGTTGATATCCTCCTGTTACAGGAGACCCACCTTTATTCAGGCGTGCAATCTTCCCGATTCCAGATCCCAGGCTATACGGTGGTCCAACGAGAGGACACTTCGAGGCTCAAAGGAGGCGTTAGCGTTTATGCTAAAGAGCCATCGAAGGTAAGAGTCATAGAGAGCGTAACGGACAGCAAATGGGGTGAACTGAATTTCCGTGGAAGTAGGTGGACTGTGTTTGCATAATATATACAAACCACCTAGAGTGACTTGGACTACACCACCGGTACCGGTGGTTAGCCATCCTTACATCTGTCTGGGAGACTTTAATAGCCACCATCACGAATGGGGCTACCGAGACTGCAACGAAGCAGGAAGACAACTCCGCTCATGGATGGACTGTAACGATCTACACCTAGTGTACGATCCTACAGCTAAGGGTACCTTCATGGGTACCCGTTCTAAGAAGGAGTATACTCCAGATCTCACCCTCGTTACGAAAGGCGCGAACGGTGAACCGCTGCAGGTGAAGCGAACAGTCCTCTGGGACTTTCCGCACAGCCAGCACAGGCCGGTTCTTGTCACAGCAGGGGTGACAATACTGAGGGTGCAGTCTCTCCCACTTTGCAGATGGAACTTCAGGAAAGCTGACTGGGAGGAATTCAGTTCCTATATCGGGCAGGTTTGCCCTGCCATTCATCCCAAGTCCAAGAATATAACCAGATTTAGCAGGCTACTGGTTAAGAGCGCTCAACGTTCTATTCCACGGGGAAAATGGAAATTCTACACCCCTTGCTGGACGGCAGAGTCGGAAAAGCTGTACAAGGAGTACCAGCAGACCCAGTCCCAGGACATAGCCGATAGACTACTTCAGTCTCTGGCAGAGGGAAGAAAGCAACGGTGGCAGGAGACCGTGGAATGTCTCGACTTTACACACTCCAACCGCCACGCTTGGCGTTTGATAAAGAAATTGGATCCGGACCGGAATGACGCGAAGGCTGCACCGGAATGTGAGGCAGACACAATTGCCAAGAATATTAAGAACCGTAGCAAACGAGGCGTACCATACGATTTTGGACTCGCTACCTGCGGAGGAGTCGGACTGGACGTCCCTGTTCAGTCCCCGAGAAGTGGGTGCAGCCATTAGCGATGTGAAGAACGATAAAGCAGCAGGGAGACGACGTATATCCCGATATGGTGACGCATCTGGGCACCAGGGCACGGACCTGGGTGGCAGAGGTAATGTCTGCCGTTCTTGCAAAAGGAAAGCTCCCACAAGTGTGGAAGCATGCGAAGATAGTTGCCATCCTGAAGCCCGGGAAACAGACGAGAGGCCTACAGCTACAGACCCACATCTCTACTGAGCTGTCTTTACAAATTGTTGGAGCGCGTTCTATTAAACCGATGGGGGTCGGTCCTAGACGCTGCCCTGCCACCCGAGCAGGCAGGCTTTAGGAAAGGGAGGTGCACCACGGAACAGGTCATTGCCCTTACAGAGCATATTGAGCAAGGGTACAATAGAAAACAGCAAACAGGTGCTGTATTTATAGACCTATCAGCGGCGTACGATACGGTCTGGTGCGAAGGGTTAATGCTCAAACTTGCAAAGATCATAAGGTGCAAAAGACCTTGAAGTTGTTCTCTTCTATCTTAGGGGAAAGACAATTCCACGTCGCGCTGGGAGACGCTGCGAGTAAAGTAAGAAATTGAAGAATGGGGTCCCTCAGGGTTCGGTACTTGCGCCAATGTTGTTTAACGTTTACATTAGCGATATGCCGAACACTTCCTCCCTGAGGCTGGGTTACGCGGACAACTGGGCACTCGTTACTCAGAGTAAAATGTGGACCTGTCTCGAGAGTGTACTCAGCGAGGATGTCACCAGGCTCAAATCCTACTTCGACAAGTGGTACCTGAAGATGAACACTTCAAAAACCGTGGCCACTGCATTCCACCTATGCAGTGCATGGCACACCCGTAAACTAAACGCCCTCGTCAGGGACCAGCCACTCCCATATGAGCCGCATTCAAAATATTTAGGGGTGACGTTGAATCACAGCCTTACCTATCGGGTGCATCTCGAAGGAGTTGCCCGGAAGATAGAGAAACGCAAGTCTTCTGAGGAAGCTTGCCGGATCGACTTGGGGTGCTAGCCAAGCGCTCCTGGGAATGTCCGTCCTGGCACTATGCTATTCCACCCCGGAGTATTGCGCTCCAGTGTGGGGTAGAAGCAGAAACGTTAAGAAGGTGGATGAAAAACTTCGCAAATCGATGCACATAGTGTCAGAAATGCTGGCAACAACTCCTAGAGAATGGGGCCCCGATAATGGCAGCGATCCAACCCCCGATGTCCGGAGGAAGACGATTACAGGAAACTGGCTGAGTAAGATCTGAGAGAGAGGGAATGGGGATACCCCTCTGAAGCGCATAATGGACGACGCCCCCGTTTTGAGCCGAAATATGTCACAGCAACCCTTGTACGCAGCTTCCCTGACTACGGACAGAGATGCATATACGAGATGGAAGTCGGTTTGGACTAATTCAATCCCTCGTGGGGGCGGGGAAGTACACTCCTCTAAACTTGGTGAGAAGTTGCCAGGCTTTAATACCAGTACGAAGAGACACTGGATGGCTGCGATTCTGCTTTGGTCAAGGAGCTGCCTAACAGCAAGTGCGCTTCATCAGTGGGGACTTTCCACCTGTCCCACATGTACCCGATGTGGGCAAGAACCCGAAACAGCAGAGCATCTAGTTGAACGGTGTGTTGTGACCAGGCAGGTTGGCGACGGTGCAAGAATGCGGACCGGACTTTGCTGATTGGGTCGATCATCATAACATAGTAGTGTGAGAACCATAAGAGGCTGCTGCCATAGTCAAAATTAACAAATTAAAAAATCGAGATTTTTTTTTAAGTTGGCAAATTACTTTTGAAGCGTAAAACATTTTAAAGATGTTTTCAAGTTTCATTTTAAAAATGAAATCAGCACAGGGAAATATCAAAGCTATTCTGCTATCCAGAGACAAAGAGGGTTGTTTGATTAGATTATTCATAAATTACATACAACACACGCTACACATGGGCATGCAGTGGACATATGAGTCTTAATCATGTAAAGATACATCAAGAATATCCAATAAACATTTGATTTCTTTCTCCATGACCTAACAAATTCTAAAAACTAAACCTGAACTGACAGACCTGTGACCATTTCGTTGGGTCCACTTGCTCTAGCCTCCTTCCAGCACTGTAACAAGACAGGGATGGACACCTGCATGAACTCTTCCAAACTACTGGGTTTAATGATGTAGTCCTGCATTTCAGAGCTGAAACAAAGTAATACTTGAATAAGAATTATAAGAAAATGATTACAAACCTATAAAAACATACACATTTGGGTTCAGTGTCCTTTCTTCTATTTCTGAACCTTTGCTTACTTGTTTCTTATTTTCTGAGACAAAGTATTCACATTTCACAGCTTTCTCTTTTCATAGAAAAAGAAAAAACACGACGTTTCTTCCTACAATCAGAATAGTTCAAATATGAATCTTGACCAGATTAAAGACAAAACATTTAAGTCATCTCATAATTCTACTTTCAACTGATATTTTTTTCTTTTTAAAAGTGACATTTCACTTAAGTTTTAAAAGAAAATCTTACCTTAAAGCCTTGAGAAAACCACTAAGTTAAAAACAAACAAACAAAAAAACAAAGAAACAAAGGTTAGGAAGTCTATCTTGAAAGACCGAATAATGGACTTTCTTGAAAGTCATACGATGCTAAACGATAACCAGCATGGTTTTAGATCAAAGAGATCATGCATTACTCAACTTTTACAGGTGATGGAGGATTTTACCAAGTTAATTGATCGTGATCAATGCATTGATGTTGTTTATCTTGATTTCCGCAAGGCTTTTGATTCTGTACCTCATGAGAGATTATTCATTAAACTAAAAGCATATGGATTTAAAGGGAATATCTTTAACTGGATTAAACACTTTCTTAATAATCGAATACAAAGGGTCATTGTCAATGGTGTGGGGTTGGATTTTAAGAATGTAATTAGCGGTGTACCCCAAGGAAGCGTATTGGGACCACTTTTATTTCTTTTATATATAAATGATTTACCATGTGGCATAAATTCAGCCTGCAAACTTTTTGCAAATGATACAAAGATCTATAGTACAACTGAACATCATAACATTCTACAAAATGATATATTTTCACTTTTCAAATGGTCTACAACATGGCATTTGGATTTTAATGTTTCGAAATGTAAAGTATTACATATAGGAAAAAATAATCCATGTCATAATTATTTTACCGATACTTCTATGTCAAATCTACTTTCCGTTGTGCCTTATGAAAAGGATGTGGGAGTTACTTTTGATTCACATTTGAATTTTGATTTACATATTGATAATTGTGTAAGCCGTGCAAACAGAATGATGGGAATAATATATAGAACCTTTATAAGTCTTGATAAAACCACATTTTTATATTTGTATAAATCGCTCGTTCGACCAATTCTAGAATACGGAAATTGCATCTGGAGCCCATTATATAAAAGACAATCTATTAGTATTGAAAGTGTACAGAGGAGAGCTACCAAAAAAATTTATACAATACAGTATTTATCTTATAAGGAAAGGTTAGAATTTCTTGACTTACCCAGTTTGAAATATAGAAGAATTCGTGGGGATTTAATTCAGGTTTATAGATTGGTACATGGTATGGATAGGATAGACTTTTCTGATTTTTTTTCATATTCTAATATTACTTTTACTAGAGGGGACAAGTTTAAGATTTTTGTCTCTAGATGCAAAACAAACATAAGACAAAACTGGTTCGGTATTTGTATTGTTCAGAAATGGAACAGTTTGAAATTTGAAACAAAGAATGCAAAATCTATGGATTATTTCAAGGTGTTAGTAGACAGGGAATTATATGATGGGAGATTTATATATGACGAATAATACATGTTTCCACTGCTGTTGACATGGCTTTCAATCTTGTATGTATATATTATGCATTATTATATTATTATGGTTATCTTCTATACGCGTGTGTATGTGTGTGTGTGTGTGTGCTTTGCATGTCACGGTTAAAGATATATGTTTGTACACCACATGAGTACATTTAAGTTGAAATACTATCTTTACGTGTATCATTATTGTAATCTTTAATCAATAGATTTATGGCATTACTATTAATATTAAGGGCATTCAAGGGATCTTATCCTATTTTGCCCTATACCATATGTTATGTTATGTTATGTTATGTAAAGAATCATGTTAATCTTCAAATATGAGGGTTGTATAAAAAATAATGTGAAAATGCTCACAAATCCGAGACGACAAACATCATGGCTATCATTGTTCTCTACAATGGTCAAAGATGTACGTTTGAGCTTTATTCAATTTTTGAGTGCAGAAAGGAGCAACCTATCTGATATTCACTTTGAATTAGTGACTGTTTATGGTAATGATGTGATAAGATAAAAGAAAACAAACCAATGGTGCAATTTTATTTCAGAGAAGTCTGTTCAAACTTGGAAGACGATCAGCATTCAGGTAGGCCACAACCCTCGACGACAGAAGCCAAATGGGATGAGCTGATGCACATCCAGGAGGATAGACAAATTATCTAACCAGAGATAACATTAGCTTGTGTTCAAAATATCATTATCCAGATGGGATATTGCAAGCTCAATGGGTCCCTAAACAACTGACTGATAGAAGAGCACAAAAAGAAGCATATGCAGGCGTCCCAAACACTTTGGGAACAATGCATGGGTGGAGATGACAGAGATGAGCCAGATGGTGAATTTAGTGAAAGGAACAGAAACTTTTTCGCATGTTTAATCACGGGTGATGAGATGTAGGTTCATCATATAACATCTGAAATAAATGGGGACTCAATGATATGGAGACATTTATTATCACCTCCGGTCAAAAAGTTCAAAATGCAGCCATCTGCCTGAAAGTTGATGGAAACAATGTTCTGAACACAAACTAAAATATACAGCAGGTACAAACAAGCAAAGCTATAAAAATTGGACATGAAAGTAGAATAGATTTGTAATAATGGATTTGTAATGTAAATAGAATTTTGAAAATAGATTGGGAAGGACTGCACATGGCTAACACAGGTTGATAAAAAGTAATACTAAAGCATGGCATTTGAATGTATAAATAAATAATAAATAATGTTAGTATAGCACCATGTAAACATGCATAAATAAATAGATTTTAGAGCGAATATAGTATTTTTCAAATTTCATGTAATAAAAATCATCCCAAAGTTTCGTATTGCTGATGGTAAAAATGATTTAAAATATCTTTGTCTTTTGGTTTTCATGTGTATTAGTCTGTTACTCCTCTGGCTTATTTTAATTTCATTGTACAGAGGGTTGGACTCTTTGAATTTTGTTAATCTTAACAGTAGCAATATCTATGTGAAAATCTTCAAAATTGTTGCATCCATCATCTCAATAACTTTCGATTAGCATGCTTTATTATTCTATTTATTTTTATTACTTAACATTGTTTACAATTTCCACCCAGAAACACAGAAACAAAAGAAACTTACAATACAAGATTTATAAAGCAAAGATAAAATTGCTTTGATAGAGTACAGTCTCCTCATAATGAATAATATTGTCTTCATCTTATTTAGTACTTTGCACGAAATGAGTTGTCCAGTCTAATCTTTCATTGACAATTTTACCGAGATATTTATACTCCTTTACCCTCTCCACATTTTCGTTTTTAATAATCACATTTTCATGTATGTTACCATCTTTCCTAAAATCAAATATCATTTCTTTGTTTTCTTTACATTAAGTTCTATACAGCTATTATCACACCATTCAATAAATCTTTCAATTTCACTATATTAATTCAACACATCATCCCTGGTTCTTATCAAAGCCTGAATGGCGGTATCATCGGCATCCCCTACAATATTTACATTATTTGTGCCGCTTATGCAGTCATTTGTGTATATCACAAAATGTGTTGGAGCAAGAACAGTTCCTTGGGGGGTGCTCCAGTATTGGTGATAAGGGTAGAGGATTCAACTTTGTTGTTCTCATCATCCATGAGGGAGACAAATTGTGGTCGGTCTGTCAAGAATTCTAATACCCAGAGTGCAATCAAGAGACTCACGTGACTCCATGGACAGTAGTTTAGAGACATGATGATCCCCCATTCATCAAACATGACCAAAGAGTGGATTCAAAAGTATCAGTTGGAGGTTTTGCCTCATTCTCCCCAAAGTCCTGATCTGGCCCTTTCTGGCAAACATCGCTTTTGATCTCTCAAAATACAGTTAGCCACCAAAAGATTTGACGAAGACGAAGACTTAATCCAAGAGTTGAAAACATGATTTTAAGTCTTAATGGAGAATTCTTAGAGAAGAGCATCTATTCTCACATAGATCAATGACAAAAATGCATCAATCTCAAGAGTGGCAACAGAAAAGTAGTTTGATTAAGTATGTAACTTTGTGAAAAGCTTTTGTTTCAATCAAAGTTAGATTGTCGATTCTGTAGCTGTACACAATTTTTAAAAATTATATATTCATTTTAAAAATGCACCTTGAACATGTTTAGTGAATATCGTGCTTTATAAAAGCTCACGTTTTTTGGGGGTTTTTTTGGGTTTTTTTAAAGGAATAATTTTCTTAAAAGATTATAATACTTA
This sequence comes from Berghia stephanieae, assembly GCF_034508935.2. Taxonomy (NCBI): domain Eukaryota; kingdom Metazoa; phylum Mollusca; class Gastropoda; order Nudibranchia; family Aeolidiidae; genus Berghia; species Berghia stephanieae. Next base: position 71,671,352 of record NC_088361.1, read on the forward strand.
CGAAGTTCCTTTTAATATCCTAGAAAATTTATTCATTTGATCTTGAGAAAGTACTAGAGTATTCTGTTTGGATCCCTCAGAGATCTTGTCAAAATACACATTCCACACAGTTCCATTTGAGTTCATGGTACTTTTGGTACAGCTTGTTTCTGCATCTGTGACATCTAACAAGGCAACCTGGAATTCCAGTTTTAAAAAAATAAAATAAATTAAAAAAACACTATATTTTGAATGACCATAATATTATAATTGAGAATTACATAGGTCAAACGATCTTTAAATACAGCCATATAAGCAGATATAAATATATAATAGTTAATACAAACAAAAGAAAAGATAAATTGATGCACGGACAATATAAGAACACACCAATAAATGAGCAAAAACAAATGGTCAAGTAACTACTTGAAGGAAACATTTTTCATCACAGACTTGTTGACCATAAGCATCAGACCATAAGCATCAGAAAAATAAAGAAAAATAAATATATGTACTCAGGGCATGAAGTTTATATGTTTAATGGAACATATCATATCATAGCTAACCTCTTAAAGAAATTAACAAATACACTTATACCACAGAAATCAATGATATATTTTTAAAATCCGAGATCTCAAGCATTTAGAATTTTTTTTTTCTCATGATGTATAATTGTATGTGTTTATGTGCATTTTTCAACAAAGACAATGTTGTATTACAAAGTGTGAAATCTTTTGAGTTTTACAGCTCCAAAAGGATGGGTTAATTGTATGTTGAAAGCTCACAAGAGCCTATAACCAGGGTGCCTAAAGCAGAAGTTAACTCTGGTCAACATCCATTAACGTCAAAGGAGGATAAAAACTATCTATTACACAACAGATGTTTTGAAAAGAGCTCTTTTTTTTTATTTTAATCTGTGACAGTAGGGTAATTACCTGTAATGTTAGTTTTATCCTCAATAAAACACGAGCTCTGAACTTCATGACAGGCAATTTACTTTCAGGGTTCATACTCAGACGCTGGGTGACTGAGCTTCCTTTGGATCCAATAGTTATTGGCGCTGAAATCATACTGATTAAATTCTTCATTAAATCCCCTGTCTGTTGGACCATGGCATGTGGAAAGGCCTCTAACAAAGCATCAAACAAGACAAGGGCATCCATCCGTACATCTTCATAGATGTGTGTCATAGCACAGCACAAGAAAGCATGGATGTGAGTGAACAGAGCACCGCTCATCAAACTATTGGCACTTGCATGCTGGCTGCCCTGTCTCAGTTTGTTGAACATCAACTGAAAATAAAGGATTTAACACAATCAGACAAAAGTAATGGCGATTATATTCTATGGCCTCTGACCCACTCTGGATCTCCTTTAAAATATGTCACATTCACAAAAAATATTTTGGATAATCATTTTGGAAGTATTAAAAAAAAACCTTTAAAAAACTGACATTAATCTATTTTCCAGATTAAAAATCAAAATTACTTTTTTTTGTTTGAAAGCAGTATTTATTCAAAAATAACAAAATCTATATCATATACAACAGTCTCATATTTTATCCACCAATGTTCCTGAGAGACAAGGAAACATAAGTTCAATTGAGAAAAGAAATTGTAAGGTAAATTAACCAGATTGTCATTCTGAGAGCAAAAAGAGGACAGGAAAACAGATAGCAATTGAGTAGGCTATATTGTTGCTTTCTAGCTTACTGGTGGACACAATATACAACTGGCCTTTTGTTGTGTCTCTTTTGACCAGACACAACAATGGGCAGTCGTTGGTTGCTTGATTACAGCCAAGATCACTTGTTGATAAAATACTTAGTTTTTTATCTTCTCATATATTTTTGTCCATTTTTGCTCAGTCATCTTGGTATGCTGGTCAAAGGACATGATGAACCCTTTGATATTTAAATACAGCGAGAGATCATCTATGGAATAAGTAAAGAAATGCTTTGTTTGCATAAAGAAATCAATGGCACTTGCCACAATCATTGAAGTGTCATAAAAGAAAGTCTATTTAGCTAATGAGATTCATTATTTGGCCACCATACAACTCATGGGAGCTTTTTTGTACTCGAAATAAGAGTCTGCAGATGCATTCAGAGTGCCTTATAGAGCAACAAAATAGAGATAGAAACAACAATCCACCATGAAAACTGGTCAATATTGCAAGCGGCTGTGAGCTCAAGTTTGACAATATGAATGGTAGACAGGCACACAAGAAAAATGTAAAATCGATATTTTCTATCACAAAAATCATTATATAAAGATTGATGATTTTCAAAGATTTTTTTTTCCGTCAACCATCACTTGATAAAACTTTAGAATAAACCTTTATAATTCCATAACTGGTGTTTTCATCTTAGAGTTGAACTCCTCAAAATTGACTTTGTCGCAAAAAAATAAAGAAATGGGGTAATAATAAATAAAATTCCCTTTATTCATCCCATAGTGAAAATTTTTCTTTAGGGTCTATTCCAAGGGACGACTAGAATATCCCAGGCATTAGCCACAATGCAACATCGCAAACTGAGCTAAGGCAAAGTGACTTGCTCAAGGCCACACAACGCAGCAGGTATTCGAACTCGGTACCTTTCAGATACGAAGTAAAGACCTAACCGCTGAGCCATGCTGCCCGTAAAAATCACATGATATACAATCTTCATCCAAAATTAAATAATAAGTCACCTCAAATGTGAAATGCAAGGGGAAAAAATCCATATTCCAGCAGATTCTCCCTTCTTACTTATTCATGCTGCATTAAAGGAATTGTTTTTTCATGCTCCCACAACCTGGGCCAAATTTTTTTATTTTTTAAAAATGAGTTTAATAGCACCCTTACCCAAAAAGATTCTCACCTTGAGAAGATTGATGACAGCATGACGGACATCTGATTCATTGTCTATCAGCATTGAGCTCAGCTTTTTTATTATAGCACCATAGCCGTGGACATGGGAAGGAACCAAAAACTCATCGAAATTATTTAACATTAATTCTTTAATACCACTGACTGCGCCCACCCTTGCTCCAACACTGTGATGATCACATTGTCGTAATAAATCCTGAAATGATATTATTTTTTTTTTAAAAATACATTTATTGGAAATCAAAAAAGAAAGTCTAGTATAAGAAGAAGCTTACCTAGAAGTAGGTAAAAATAATTCAAATGCAATATTTAATAAAATATATAGTAGTTTCCATTTATAAGCACTTTGGTTTCAAGCATGCTCGAGGCGTGAAACAGAATGTTTACAACATAAATTTATCCCTTCATAAGCACACTCATCCAGATTCAAGTTCAATTTTCTGATCAATTTTTAAAAAGTTGAAATAAAGACATCAATATCAAGTCATTAAATTTGGTTTTGTGAAACTGATGAAATGATCTGCAGATGTTAAACACACCAACCTATTCTATTAATTCTCTTGCATGAAACATACTCATTCCATTGGTAAAGATCTAAACAAGTATGCATGAAAGGTAAAAAAAACAAAGCAAAAAAGAAAATTATAGGAAAAAAACCATCACCAAAAAAATCAGGCCGGTAATCAGAAGGTCTGAGGTTCGATCCCCAATCGAGGAAGACTGATTTTTTCCTTGTATTTTTCTTTCTTGAAGAAGAAGAAGAAGAAGAAGAAGAAGAAGAAGAAGAAGAAGAAGAAGAAGAAGAAGAAGAAGAAGAAGAAGAAGAAGAATAAGAAGAATAAGAAGAAGAATAAGAAGAAGAAGAAAAAGAAGAAGAAGAAGAAGAAGAAGAAGAAGAAGAAGAAGAAGAAGAAGAAGAAGAAGAAGAAGAAGAAGAAGAAGAAGAAGAAGAAGAAGAAGAAGAAGAAGAAGTAGAAGAAGAAGAAGAATGGAAAAAGAGAGGCAAAAGTAGGAGGAAGAAGAGGAGGGAGATGAGAAGAAACCAACAGCCATAATTAAAGAAGAGTTCAAACCATTAGACTTTATATTTAACTAAATTAGTGAGAATACATCAGACCAGTGATGAGAAGTAGAACTCACTTAAAGGAGCCTATAAAGACATAGCAATGAATCACAAGCTTTATAATCCCTCGTCCGAAACTTATGTATGTTGTCATTTCATATTGTGTGAGAGAAAACATTGCCCTTATCTAAATTTTTAAAACATATTTAATGACTTATAAATGGGCCACTGACAGCATCAGGCGCCAGGTGCACTGATTTATAGAAACTCAGAGGAGAAGAATTAGATCTTACGGACATTGATTTAAAATGAAAAAAGAATCCACTTATAAGTTCAGTCCGGCTTATAAGCACACTCTGTCTTATTGCTCAGGAATGTGCATATAAACAGAGACCACTGTTTTATATTTAATAAAATATATACCAATCTATGCTGAAAAAAAACCTTTTCCATTGTTTTACCTGCTTCTCATCATCAAGCCAATGCTTTATTGGAATGTAATTTATGCAAATGAACCCAACTTAATGGGTATTTTAAGTGAATAGAGTACCTGAATATCATTCACTCCAATTAATTTTATTGCAGGCTCTTGGTGAGTATTTTTTTTTATTGGGGAGGAGGGGGGGGGGGGGGGGGGGTAGTTCGAATTAAAAAATCCTTTGCTGACAATCGCTTTTTAAAATTAAATTGACATTCTTTGCAAATTTTCAAAACTATAAGAAGAGGAGTTTGCGATGGGGCTTACTAAGGATACAAATTTTCCTCCTCAAAAAAATGATCACATTTTCAGAAAAGATTAAATGCTGTCTGCCATAACAAGAAAAATTTAGCCATTGTGAATAATAAAAACATACCTGGATAGAGAGGTTTTTCTTTGTCACAGGCTGAACAGTATCACCAGTTCTTATACTCTGAGTCAAATGTATCTGGCGTGTCTTGAAACTCAGATTTGTTACATTGTCACCTTTTGACAGTTTTTTCCCTACTTTTAGCTTGACCTTTTGAAAATCAGCATTCTTCTTTTTCTTTGATTTTGCCATCCTTTAAACTGAAACTGTAAGAAACAACCCATAATTAAAATTAGGAAGGACAAGATAGGCGACGTGTAAATGAACATTTCTATTTTAAAATGATTATGCCACACTAGAAAAACTTAGTAGTTGTTCTCTAAATGAACAAAAGCTGCTGGAAGCTGTGGAATGTAAAAAGTAATGTACAAAAATAAATATAACTAATAACACAGACTTACCAACCATGTCCGACTTTCAAAATTTTTTTTTTGTCTATTTTCTACGAAATTTTACCCCGTTTTTGCTTAATTTCTTCGAAAAATGCTTATTTTCACTGGAATCTGAAAAAAAAAAAAAAAAAACCCAACTAAAACCATAACTTAATCCACCAGGGAGACCACAGCAGAATAAATATGATATGTCAAGCTAACATCAAGGGAAGGGTGGCCTTAATCCCCTTTGACATTTTACAATTACACTGCCTGGCTACCCATTTTTGAATTAGTCCTACATAACAGCAGCATCTATGACTCACGTGCATGATCCTTTCAAAACCGAGGCATTTTAAATGAATGGAGATGATGGGTAGTTGGGATTGTATTTCATTAACAATGATTACAGCCGCTTTTTTATATTCCTAACATGCAAATTAAACATGCTCACAGCTTGTATAAGAATGGGGCACCATTAAAGGGTTTAAGAAGAGCATGCAAGCCATTCTGTATCATGATCATTTGCTTGCTCTGCCCAGATTTCAAATGGTATATCAGATTCTCTGATTATGCGTCCTAGGATCATGAACTGAATGAGAATAAGTTGGGTCTTAAGAACATCTAAGGAGGCAACCAATGGAATGAAAGCTGGTTTAACCAGGCAATTGACTGATACTAGATACCCTAATAATTGGGCAACAACTTCAATCTTCAACAAAATAATTGCCCTGATGGGGCAAATTTCAAACTGGGTAAAGTAATAAAGTCTTTTATTGTGAGATGACAATGGCAAAGGTGGTTGTCTTTTGTTTTGAGAAGTTCTTTTCTTTCAAGTACCTCTCAGTCTCACTGTCCATTGCGATGTCATTTTGATCCTTGGTATTGTAATTGAGACTGAAACCCATACCAAAGGCTCCTTTGAAGGTGCAGGCACTTGGCTCGACAAATTTGGAAATAATATCCACCATCACTTTTTACATGGATTCATGGAGATTGTGTATTTTGGAGACTGAAAAGGGGTCAAATAATTTACAAGCAAACAAGAGGACCAGGCCCTGTCAGTCTCGGAGCAAAACAATAAATGGATGGATTTAGTCTAAACAGACCACTCCCCCCACACACATACACTCACTCACGGCCAAAATTAAATAGAGAGAGAAGTCTACAGCACACAATACTACTACCAACCTATTAGAAGTAGCATTATAGTATCTTGGTCAAGGACCCCACTTTTGCCGATGGTGAAAAAAAGAAGAAAAGGAGGAGAATTTTGGATGACTGCCTTTAAACCCTATTTTTACTGCACTAACCCCCACTTTTAGAGCAATTGAGATGATAAACTATCATTGATACTCTAGCTAACTTCTGGATGTTGGAAAACTGTACCTATCAATCACATATCAAGTCACTGTCAAAACATTTGATGTCGGGAAATGTAATTTTTTAAAAGGAGAAAATTCCTCTTCTGATACAAAAATTAAGAATTTCCACGTAAACCATCAGCACTGACTATATATTGTTTGGGTCTCGGAGGAGGGAGGAGAT
>NC_088361.1:71683030-71698030 GCF_034508935.2 Berghia stephanieae
GATATTGTGTTCCTGTATTTGGACATGGCGAAAGTGATATTGTGACATCTGTAGGATGTTTATTTGTTAATAAATGTATATAAAAATAATAATAATTTTAAAAAATCGATATATAAAATCGATATATAAAACTAGAAAATAGAAGTTCCATTGAAGGTAAAAGACCTTATTAAATATTATGAATAGTCAGGTGTCTCCGTAGCGCAGTGGACAAGCTGTCAGACTCTAACTCTAACCTTGAAAGTACCGGGTTCGATTTTTTAATTTACTTTATTTTTGTTTGCTGTTTTCCTGTCTTTTTTTATTTATTTATTTTATTTATCTACAAAATATTTTTATCATGTTTTAAAAAAAAATTCTAAAATTATTTATTTGAGATCAGTATTTGTGTACCATGTTTCTTTTTACTTTTGATTTTTAATATTATTGTTATTATCATTATTCTTTAGATTTATTATCATTGTATAATATAAACGTACATTGGTAATGGTAATCACTCACTAAGCAGCGTGCTAAACTACAATCAAAAACTATTTAAACCTCATGGACGTATGCAACATTTTCATTAATTTACCATCACCGCCAACGGAGGTGCATAAAATCGGTGCGTTTTTTTTGTACACCTCCAACTGAGGTGAAATTGACGAAGTGAGGTATGAATTATGAATTTTACTTTTGAAAAAAAAAAAAGGAAATATCAGGTTACCTATTTAAACCACACAGGGGGAATAGAATCGTTGAAAAGGCACTTCTTTGAACATAAAAATAATTTGATAAATTGGAAGTACTATTAAAGTTTCCTAATCCAGCTGCATGTGGTGTAAGTGTAAAAAGACATTGTTTACAATTTGTATTTGCATGATTGAGAGTCATCTCCCGTGACTTTGATGATATAAAAAAGTTGTATCAATCGATCAGGTAATGTTAAGCTTTGTTTTTCTTTTATTTACTTATATTCACTTAAATTAAATGGTAATATAACATAGAATGGCAGTATTAACACTTTTGTTGACAGCTATTTCTCATTGGTTGTAACTTTTCTGTCAAGAGAAAATTTAAAAGATCAAATAAAATTTGATCTGTTACAAAATGAATTCTAGTTTTTGACCAACCCATGTAAACGTAGATTTAAGGGAGTCAACAAAACGTCTACTATCTATCTTGAATCTTGAATCTTTGGTGTTTGTTCGGTATGTTTGAAACCTTATGAAATTCGTAATGTTCTTATTTGTTAGTTTGTTGTTTGTTTGGCATTCATAAAGGAGTCAGTTCCCTGCCGCTATCTTGCTTTGTTTACAGAGACCATGACCAGATGGTTATTAAAATTAAAAGGTGACGCACAGTTTTTATTTTTATGCACCTTCCGTTGGCGATGCGGATGATGAAAATGTTGCTCCATACGTCCATGAGGTTTAAATAGAGAGGTGGGCCTTTGGCCTACCAACCTCCGCTGCACGTCCAACTCGCCTTGAGCATGCATTCACGTAAAATATAAAGATTTTTTTTAAAAACCTACCTCTGTTTCAAAAACTAGCATCTTTCAACTTTCTAAGAAACATTTTCATTTTGATTTTTCAGAACTTTAGTTCGTTAAAAAAATACCGGCCAATCTGACCCGTTGAGTCGAATGAAAACGAAATTTTGTTGTTTACACGGTTCAAAGGAAATGCCGTAAATAAGCTTTCATGGACTTCCTGTGTTGTTTTCACAGTGTCACGTGACCGTTTTGAAAAATTTGTCGTCTGCTACAAATAATTAAACCGGTAGGAGGTATATATTTTCGTTGGAGCAGAGAAAAAGTGAGTATTATTTCTTGTACTTGTAGAGAGGCCTAGGGTCCACCAGCAGTCAAGTTGATTGAATAAAAGAAAAAAAGGCCTTATTTATCCGCCGCCACCACCACCTTGAAAGAGTGGAGGGGGGGTGGGGGGGTGCATGCCGACGAGAGGGAGATGTGTCGATTGGTGACCTTGGTGACGTAGAGCATCTCAAGGATGCTGGCAGTTGCAGGTGTTCTTAACCCCTTAACAGCGGAGCTAATTTTTTGCTTTTAGATAATAGTTTGCTTTTATCTTTATTATTGTTAACGGGGAATACAGCGTTTCCACCAAGAGAGCAGTCAGACTATCGCAACTCGGACTTCAATTGTCTATAATCGTTTTGCCGTTACTTGTCTTTTGATGATAGAAGATTTGGTGTTAGGTCAAAGATCGAATTTCACCGCTAAAAGGTTGCATTGCTACTGGATTTGCTCTCCCCCCCCCCCCCCCCCCCCCCCCCCCCCCCCCCCACCTTTTTTTTTTCTTCTTTTTTTTTCACCTTAGTATTGTTGATTGCTATTTCCTTTTTTATGATTAGCAAGTGCCGTAGGAGTCTCACAGGATGCAGGAGTACTGCTATTAACCCTTTGCCAGTGACACTGATTTTTTTTTGTTTTCAAATAATAGTCTTCATTTATATTATTTTTTAACGCAGAAAAAAAAAAAACGTTTCCACCATAAGAGTAGTAAGAATATTGATAAAAAGCGCTTTGAGCACGTTGGGTGGATATTGCCCTCTATAAAAGCTCAAATTCTTAAATTGTAATTTGTTTTTTGTCTTTTGATGAAAACGGTAAGATTTTATTTTTGGTCCAAGTAAGATTGATATTCGCCTTTAAAAGGTTAAGTTGTTTTGTTTTTTCAGGTTTTTTTGTTTTGTTTTTCAAATGCGGATACGCTGCTTCTTCCTTTTTTTTTTTCCTCAACTGGCAAGCTATCGCTGTACTTATTACCCGCATGGCTTGCACACACAAAAGGATACATCTAGGTCACAAAACCTTACATCCAGGTCACAAAATCAGACAACTAGGTCACACATCAAGACATCTCTGTTTCGTTTGTTCCAAGATAGCAAAACAAACCAGACGTCTTGGAGTTCGAAAGAGCTTTCCATAAAATATTTGGTATTTGCAAGACCCCCAGAAACCAATTCCCTATACAGCTCTTGTGCACGGTTACTTATGACCTTGATTTCTTTCGTACCCACCCCCAAAATCCCACTTATTGTGTGTTATAGGCAGAACATAATAAATAGCTGGGCTGCCACATGCGTGACTAAATTGGCCAAAGAGAGAATATATACTTTGGCATTAGACACCAATTACCTGATGTCTTGGTTTTTAATCCTAGCCGAGTGAGAGAGAAAAAACAAAACAATCATACATGTATCTGCAAACAGCAGAACGTTTTCATTTTACATTGAGATGGGAAGGGGAAGGGATAACACTATGATAAGAAAGAAAAAGAGAGAGAGAGAGAGAGAGATGGGCGGGGGGATGGGGGGATAGTAAGGGGGAATGGGAAAAGATGAAAGAAACAACGGGTTGCCTGATGACGTAGATCAAAGGAATGTTACAGCGGTGTTCACGGAGCGTACTTCGTGAAATTTTAACCTTTTACAGTGACACTGATTTTTTTCTGCAGATTGCTTATGCGGAATAAATCGTTTCACCAAGAGAGCAGTAGTAAGAGTATATTTAGACTCTGGCTTCAATTAAACTATAAATCCCAAAGCTTGTCTTTTGTATTAATGATAACATTAAGACTAAGATCTGGAGTTTGGGGAGTGTAGTGTAAGATCGAATCTCGCCATTAACGGTTAAAATTGTTTTGATTTTTAAAAAAATAACTCTCACACACACACGCACACAACACACACACACACACACACACAAGCGCGTGCGGTCACGACAGCGAGGACCATCTATTGCTTGTGTTGCAACGGTAAACCAGTTTACGTGTACGTAGATCCTGAGGCTAGATGCCCCGTTACCGTGTGCGTAGGCACTCCCAAAAAAAAAAAAAAGGGAAAGAGACACACACACACTCACACACATACACACGCACAAACACACACACACACACACACAGTCTCGCATCCGCTACGAACTAATTTTGCGCACCAATTTTTACTGCACTAATGCACCAAATTGCATACCTATCTAGGGACACTAAAAACCCTGGGGCGGCACCTTGATAACAGAAACGAAACTCACACGATTTCGCGAGGAATGAATCATGAAAAAAATTAGGATATAATTTCAACACAACTTTTGAAATTCATCAAGGATTGTCCAGTACCGAATGTTTTTTGATAGAAAACAAATGCATCTTCAAATCTAAACTGCTTTTGACGGTAAGCGGTAAGTTTTTTATTTATTTTTCTGTCCAAACGAATGATTTGTCCTGGTATAGAAGCTAAGTATTGGTAACACCGGCTCACCTCTCTAGATAGTTATAGATTGTAGTTTAGCACGCTGCTTAGTGATTACCGGTGTACGTTTATAATACAATGATAATAAATTAAAGAATAATAACAATAATTTTAAAAAATCAAAGGTAAAATCATGGCACACAAATACTGATTTCAAATAAATAACGGCAACGGACTGACTATTTTCACCTTACGGTGAAAATAGTGTTTTAGTAGGCAGTTTAGTGAGCAGCAGCAGTGGCAGTCAAATTTTGACCCAACTCGCCCATAGGAAAGTTGTGACTGGAAATTGCCGTTCGCGTTTTGGGGGGTTCAATTAAAGTTTTAGTTTTAGGCTATTTTCACCGTACGGTGATAAGAGCCTGACAGACTATTTTCACCGTATGTATTAGCCAATCAGAAGCCAGGATACTAACTGTGACATATGTGCCTCTGCATCCAGACCATTAGAATTCGACCCGACATCATTTCTTCCTGCGTGCAGACCAGTTTTTAAAAAAAGAAAAAGTTTGCCGAGAACAAGGGAGGCCTCCCGAAAGCTCCTCCTTATAGCATTTCTTTCAATTTGTATTTTCACTTTGGACCTTTTGTCAGACGTTTATTTATTCAATTTGTCATCATATAATAGAACAAACCTTGATAGATTTGTGAAAGTTAAAAATTTCCTAATTTGTCCATTGTTTTGATTCTCGGCCGCCATTTTGATTTGTGAGGTATTGAAAGGCAGTTCAAAGCAGTCCTAGGGTTGTTTTTGTTTCTTGTTTTTCTATTACTATTAGGGATAGCTAGAGGTCGTTTGTTTTTTTCCTATTAGGGGTAGTTAAAGGTACTAGGTTGTATTTTTTCTTAGGAGCGAATATTTGGCACGATGAGCTTTCGGAAGGCCTGCCAAAGCTATAATAATACAGACAGGATGGCGGATTCAGAATTGGTTACAGTTACCGATGAAGCTTTCCAATTTCGTGGCGGCGATGGGGTCTTGAACCTGCAACCTTTCTGGTACAACAACACCTGGCCGGGGAGAGCGTGGCTCTACTGTATGAGAGGGGTATCCCCATTCCCTCTCTCTTTGATCTTACTGAGCCAGTTTCCTGTAATCGTCTCCCTCCGGACATCGGGGGCTGGATCGCTACCATTATCGGTCCCCATTCTCTAGGGGTTGTTGCTAGCGTTCCTGACACTATGTGCATCGACTTGCGAAGTTTTACATCCACCTTCTCAACGTTTCTGCTTCTACCCCACACTGGAGCGCAATACTCCGCGGTGGAATAGCATAGTGCCAAGGCGGACGTTATCAGGAGCGCTTGGCTAGCGCCCCAAGTCGATCCCGCCAGCTTCCTCAGAAGACTATTCCGCTTCTCTATCTTCCGGGCAACCCCTTCAAGATGCACCCGATAGGTAAGGCTGCGATCCAACGTCACCCCTAAATATTTTGGATGCGGCTCATATGGGAGTGGCTGGTCCCCGACTAGGACATTCAGTTTGCGGGTGTGCCAAGCACTGCATAAGTGAAATGCAGTGGCCACGGTTTTTGAAGTGTTCATCTTCAGGTACCACTTGTCGAAGTAGGATTTGAGTCTGGTGACGTCCTCGCTGAGTACGCTCTCAGGCGGGTCCACCCTTTACTCTGAGTAACGAGTGCCCAGTCGTCCGCGTATTCCAGCCTCAGGGAGGAAGTGTTCGGCATATCGCTAATGTAAACGTTAAACAACATTGGCGCAAGTACCGACCCCTGAGGGACCCCATTCTTCAATTTCCTTACTTTGCTCGTGGCGTCTCCCAGCGCGACGTGGAATTGCCTTTCCCCTAAGATCGAAGAGAACAACTTCAAGGTCTTTTTGCACCATATGATTTTTGCAAGTTTGATCATCAACCCTTCGCACCAGACCGTATCGTACGCCGCTGATAGGTCTATAAAGACTGCCTACAGTTATCCAGAGTCGACTCTGAATAACCACTTCGTAAATAAACGTAGTATTTTTATACACCTCCGTCACGCATGCGCATTCCACCCAATTTCATTAGCGATATTGTGTTTCTGTATTTGGACAAGGCAAAAGTTATATTGTGACATCTGTAGGATGTTTTTGTTAATAAATTTATATAAAAATAATAATAATTTTAAAAATCGAAATATAAAACCAGAAAATAGAAGTTGCATTGAAGGTAAAATAATGTTTTAGAAAGACCTTATTAAATGTGATGAACAGTCAGGTGGCTCCGTAGTGCAGTGGACAAGCTGTCAGACTCCAACCTTGAAAGTACCGGGTTCAATTCCCATTGTTGACATTTTTTTAAATTTTTTTTTTGATTTACCTTGTTTTTGTTTGCTTTTTTTCTTTCTTTTTTTTTTTTCAAAAACTTTTTCTCGTGTTTTTAAAAACTTCGATTTTAATTTTCTAAAATTATTTATTTATTTATTTGAGATCAGTATTTGTGTGCCATGTTTCTTTTGATTTTTTAAATTATTGTTATTCTTTAATTTATTATCATTGTATATCGGTAATCACTTAGCAGCGTGATAAACTACAATCTAAAACTGTTTAAACCTCATGAGATTACTTGGTTTTTTTTCCTGGCCCTCGCCGGAGTCCTGGCTGAGAGGGAAATAGCCAAATGCATAGTTATTGTTTAGAAAATCATCTCTCTATTATGTATTGTTATATTTGTTATTTTTTAATGTATAATGTAAGCATTTGAGTGTATTCCTCTTTGTTGGATTTTGTGCTTGTTGTGTCCGGATGAGACTTATAGGTGATCTCAAACTAAGTTCTTGGAATCTACATCTGATCCCTATTTTTTCCCATTCCCTTTTGTCTTACTTTCTCTTGGGTGCTTTAATTGTAATTCTAGAACTTTTTACTATCCCATTTTCTTCCTTTTTACTGGCGCTGATATAACCAAAATGTGTTGCAAGCACCGTAAAACCCTTAAAACAAAACATTATAAGAACAAAGTTATTGTAGCTTGCTTTAAAGTAAAAATCAAAACAAAACAACACTTTATGGCCCTTATTTGAATAACATCGTAGGCCTTTGTTAGCATGTGGAATGGACAATTCATTAGATGTTTACAAAGAGTAAATTTATGTCTCATGATAAAAATGGATTTATAGTAGTAATAGAAATATATTACACAATACTAATATAAAACCATGTTCCTGTTATCTTTACACTTTCCTTGTGTTTGATCGATACACGGAGACATTTTCCTCCTTTTTGACAAATTGCTTTTGTCATCACTGAATAAAAAACACTCACCAAAACCACTACATCAACATCTCTACCCCCACTACTATTACAACCACCACCACATAATCATCCCTACCACCACTACTACTACAAATAACACCCCATCATCCCTACCACCACTACTACTACAACTACCACCACATCATCATTCCTACCACAACTACTACAACCGCCACCACACAATCATCTCTAAGACCACTACTACTACAACCACCACCACATCATCAATCCTACTACCACTACTACAACCACCACCACATCATCATATCATCATCTCTAAGACCACTACTACTACAATCACCACCACATCATCATCCCTACCACCTTTACCACATCATCCCTACAACCACTCCACACCATCATCCCTAGCACCACTAGTGCTACAACTACCACCACATCATCATTCCTACCACAAAAAAAAACAAACTACTATAACCACCACCACACAATCATCTCTAAGACCACGACTACTACAACCACCACCACATCATCATCCCTACCACCACTACTACTACAATCACCACCACACCATCATCCCTACCACCACTACTACTTCAAATAACACCACATCATCTCTACCACTGCACCACTACTACTACAACTACCACCACATCAATCTTACCACAACTACCACTACAACCACCACCACATCATCAACCCTAATACCACCACTACAACCACCACCACATCATCATCCCTACCACCACTACTACTACAACTACCACTACATCATTCCTACCACAGCTACTACAACCACCAAATGTTGTAATTACACTTTCAACTTTTGAAATTCCACCGAGTCGTGTCAGAAATTGCTGCTAGACAAATTTTGGATCGCATCTCAGTAAATTTTAGTGAAATTCAAATTTATAAGTTATGTTCGCATGGATGGGTCATGATCATCATGATGAAAAATTTCCTCCTTTTTCGTGACCGGTCATTCTCACCCCTGTTTATATCCGTAGATATGTTTTCCTTCTTATTTTTATAACTTTTGATTGCATTTGCAACGGCATTTAAAAAAAAAAATGATCAGAAATAGATAGATTGCTAACCTTGACAAGGGTTGCCAACTCAACATTTTTGCTGGTCAGAATCCAATCAATAATTTGTCCATCGTCGTGAGTGAGTTCATCAACATGTTGTGTTATGTCGTGATATTCTAGGGACGCCTTTACTTTCATAAAAGTGGGTGTGTTGCAAGCATAGTTAAGATTAAAGTCACCGACAATGTCGCCCTTGAATGCTTGTTTCCATGAGAAAGTCATGGCCTCTTCAACAAAATCTGATGTTTTACATTTGTTCTTATCGCATGGGGGTGGTCTGTATACCCCATGCAACCTGATGGAGTCCTTTTTTATATCGACAATTATGTCGGCAGTATCAAATATTTTATAATCAAACTGCTGGTTGATGACCCTGACTCGAAGTGAAGATTTGTAATTCCTTGGGAAAGACTGTATTTCGTACCCAGATGGTTTTAACTGTGCAAGTATAACTTCGTCACCGCATTCACTCAGCCATGTTTTGGTGACACAAATTATGTCTATATTGTATTGTGTTATCAGTTCATTCAGATCAGCTGTTTTGTTTCGACATGATTAAGTGAGAGTTAATTTGACTGACTTTAACTGTGCCATTTGGTATTTCTATGTGTGTGCTGTTTTTATTTGTTGTTGCTGTCAGCGATGATGGTGGTGATTTAAGTGATGATAGGTGGCAGAAGATGACTTTGGGTTCGCTCTGTGTTCTTGTGTTTCTGTTTTTAGAATGAACATTTTTGTCACTCACACAATTTATGTTATTGTTACCTGTGTTTATGTTATGTTTATGATATAGGGTTTACCTGGGGTGGGATGGGGTGGGGT
Organism: Berghia stephanieae; assembly: GCF_034508935.2. Lineage (NCBI taxonomy): Eukaryota > Metazoa > Mollusca > Gastropoda > Nudibranchia > Aeolidiidae > Berghia > Berghia stephanieae. Next base: position 71,692,404 of record NC_088361.1, read on the forward strand.
GGTCGATGGCCAAGTTGAATTCCAATTTTCCTTTGTTTTTTTGTCCTCTGCTACTGCCTCACTATTTCTTTTTGTTGTTGTTATAATAATGGTGGTGAGGTAGGGAGAGAGTGACTACAATTATGGCGATAAAATAAAACACATTAGAAACTGGTTATACATGATGGAAATATTTGTAGATTGCTTAAAAATCCTGTGTTAAAACTGTCTAAAATTAGTTTTAAAATATACAGCACATGATCACAGTCACAATGATGTAAACATCCAAATAAGAAAATTTCTGGGATCAAGTAAAAATATTGAAAAACTGAAGAGTACAGAATCACAGCTGCCTGCAAGGTGCACTAAACATCATTAGTATTTTTGTCATTTGTGATGCCTAAATGTTAAATGTGTTCCTACTCCAAAGGAATAATTTCCAATTTTGAAGATGATTGTTGCTGAAACTTATTAAACGTGTTATTTTAAAAATTCTTTTTGTTTTAAACAGATTTTGACTTCTGGGATGGAATGGGTGTCACTTCTAGGGATTCTTGCTACCCTGACATCAGCGGGAGTTCAGCTTGTTGGAGTGTAAGGCAAATGCATTAGATAGATGTGAATGTATTGTTGTAAAAGTTGCTATGTAGGTGTAGCGTTAAAATACATACTTTTTTTTTCCAGATTATTTTAATTCTATTAAATTTTTTTCAATTTTAGTCTGGCCCTCTAGGAAATTATGATCTTATGGTCTTGTTGCGTCCACAATTTTAGCCAAGAAATACAACAAAGAATTTATTTTCACCATTTTTAATACTAGTTGGTGCAAAGTCGGTTATACATTTTTTTTCAACAAACAACAATTCTGACTACTTTTTGAAGATCAGCAGATTTTTTTTCATATTAAAAACCCAGCAAAGCATTTCAATTTCAATTTTTTTGCAATGTTTTATTTCAAATTTTCCCATTTCACATATCATTTCAGATTAGTGCTTCCAAATAGATGAATTATTTTCCATAACTCTTAAATCGTACTGAGTACTGAGCTTTTTCTATTCATATTTTCATTCAACTAATAATTCGATGATGCTATATAGATATAATGATTCTAAAAAAACATCACAAATATGATTAAAACACTTTGTTAGTTTATTTTCCTGTCATAATGCAGAGCTTATCTATCTAATAATAAATATTTACAGATTTGTTTATAGATGATCAAGTTTCAGCTTTCTGCAAATTTGTTTGTTTAAATTTCATCTTAGTAAGCTATAAATCTATAAATTCTTTAATTGACAATAGTTTTGTTTTTTTCGGCAGGTAATTTTAGAATCTGTTGAGGTTAGAACTTTTGACAGAATTGATTTTGTCATTTCAATCAGAATATTATTTCAGTTATATTTACAATTTGTGCTAATGTTTGATTAGTTAAAATTTGATAATTTATCAAATCAAATATGGGTAATCGTTTTAATCTTAAGCGATAATGAAGCTATGGGAAGTCGAGAGCGGAATTTTGTTTTTGTTTTTTGTTTTTTTGTGGGTTTTTTTTTTTTTTTTGTGGCTTTATAAATAAATAGATTTATGTCATTTTACAATTACGGTCTGATATGTAGGCAAACTATGAGATCTATAAAACATACATAGGATACACAAAGCAATTTTGAATCGAAGAAATATTTGTAGTAGTAATGAATATGCAATATAAACTAAAACGCGAGCGTCTTAGTGTTATTTGTCGAGCTATAAATATTGCATTCTTTTTTGTATAGGTCATTTTTTAATAAGTAATTTGTTGGACAGCTTAAGTGGAAGTTTATGTGTACTATTAACAAAAGATCTTTTACTTTTATTTCTTACTTCTGAGATAATTTTGATGATGAAATAGATTTTTATTAATAGTGGTTGCTGTGATAAAAGGGTCCTGTTTATTAATAGTGGTTGTTGTGATAAAAGGGTCCTTTTCAGTTTGTCATTCTTTGTACCTTTGTTAATTCCATCGAAGTTTGCATCTCTCTGATGTCAGTGTTTCTTTTTCATATCAATATTTGCTTGAGTGTATTAAATAGAGAATAAGGGGTAAAAGTATGCTATTGCTATTCTTATTCATGTGATTATTTTAAAAGTTTATTCATAAGTTTCCATGTTAATGATGTTTTATTCGCCTCATTTTAACAGAGAAATATGCCTTCGAATTGTGAAGAAAGGATCAACAGGTGATATGTCATGTGCACCGTTTGTTTCATTTTTCATTAGGTAAGTACAGTCACTTATCATTCCTTTTATGTCTCACCAAGGACAGCTATACTGAAAGGACATTCATGGGGAATCTTCAGACAACGCTAGTGGGGGGCCAACTAAAAAATCTAGAAAATTCAAACCAAAATAACAAAATAACTGTTCTGGTTCCTCTCTAGGCAATCTGAACACACAACATTTGTTGGCTTTATTGTAGTTACCATTGCAATTCGCAACACCATATTTTTCCCCTTCTTGAATTTGCTAACAAATTCCGTCCATGAACATCAGACCCACAAGAGGCAAAAGTTAATGTGAGGCAAAACATTCAGAGTACTGGTTCATTCCATACAGTCAATGGAGGAGCATCAGATTCATAGTTCCATTACATTCCATAGTCATAGAGTTAATTAATAAAGTAACATATCAGATCAATGAGACAGAATTATATAGAATACAATAGTCAGATCTTTAATAAGTGGCGTGTCTTTTTCTTCTTTTTCTCAGCTGTTCTTAATGCACAGCTGCAAAAATTTGTATGAACCTCTTGATCATTTTGTCTTAATCAAAACATTTTTTTTTCACGAACTTTAAAACAATAGGAAAGTATTTCGCTTATTACAGCTATATTAAAATCGATAACTGGTAAGGATCGGTACTCAAAGATGATTTAGAGTGTCAAAATTATGATCTTCCGCTTAATCATTTTGAAAGAATTTGTTAAAATGGAATGTTCAGTTAATTGAAACTTATGTGATGTTCGTACAGTATCTGAATATGAAGGAATGACAGACACATCTACATTTTATAACAATCAATATACGCTATTGATGAATACAAATTAAAGTGAACATTACGCACTTCCAACATTATTTTGTTTTCAAATTTTGGAAATAGCTTGTTATTTATGCCTAAGAGGATTACATAAATTTCATGTAGACAAGACAAAAGTAGAAATTCATCAATTCATGATACAGTGTTTCCACAAATATGTGCATGTGTTCAACAACAACAAAAACAACAATAAAATGCGAAACTCTGGGTTGATTGTGAAATTCCAATTCCATAGTTTTAATAGCTTATCGATAGATACAAGTAGACTTCTTTTCGCAGCTTTAAAAGAGGAACTGATAGAGATTCTGTATCATATTGTATTGTTTAAGAGCTTATAGGTTTAAAAGAAAACTTGAAATGCTGTGTGAAATATTCATGTATAGAGATACAATTTTTCAAAGTTAAATAGAAACATTCATTGTTAATTTGACAATTTTGAGTATTTAATCACTAGTTCAAATGAGTTAAAGCTAGAGATTCATATCAGTCTTCGGTAATTAGTAATTGGGACGCGATGTAGATAAAAAGCAATAAATTATAAAGTCAAAATTGGATGCAAACTACATAAGTTGTTACTTAACAGTTAATGCATGTTGCTTTTATTTGGAAAATAGCATGATGTGAAACCATAATCACTAGCCGGAACTACCGTGTCACAAGATTATTTTGAAAAACGATGAATTCATCTCTTACTTTGTGGTGCGAAAATGTTTACATATTTAGCAGTGTAAATTCTCTAATTTTATGACAGCTGTTTTAAAGTAGCTTTTTATAGGTCGTAAAGAAGAAAATTTTTTTGTGATATGGCATCAATACAGGACAAAATCTTTATTTAGTTAAGAGAAATAGTTTCAGAGGTTGACACAAAGTTTTACAATTTTTGATAGAGGGACATCTGAGAAAAACTAGAAAAACATGTGCCGTGCCGTTCATAAAAAATCTGACTATTATTATTGGTACTTACCATAGTTATTAAAAGGTATTGAAAGCAGATTTGTACTTTCGATTTCAAAAAGAAAACAAACCCAATCACTCAGTTTGTAAGAGGGCGTCATAGAAAAAGAGTTCATACTTTCCTGTAAAATTTTTGATAGTTCACTACTATTTGTATATTTTCATATCATTCAAGACATAAGAAATATTATTTAAAACTTATGGTCGTCAATTAACCAATTTATTATAAAGTACCGAAATTAAAAGAACAGAATCAATTATTGTGCATTCAAGGAAATTGTGCCAAGGCAGAAAAGTAGTATTTTTGCTTGAAATCCTTATAGAACCAATGTTCTCCATTCTCGGTAAGGAACAAAGACTCAGAGGGTACCTCTGTCAGAAGAAGCATACTATTTGATCTTAGCGATCTACAAGGTGTATAATGAGGTACAAGATCATTTAGATAGGATGGTGTAGGCCAAGAAAGGAACTATAACAAAAACATAAAATCTTGAACTCAATGCACTGCTTCACAGGCAGCCAATGAAGAATTACCAGAACAGGGGAGATAGGATCATCACGTTTTGATAGCATCACCAATCTAGCTGCCCTGCTTTGAACATTCTGCAATCTTTGAATATTGTAATTGGGACAACAAATGAGCAGTGCATTGCATTAGTCAAGTCTACTAAAAATGAAAGAAGTGACAAGTGTTTTAGTGATTTCAGTGTCAATCAAAGTGTTTTTAAGATGGTAGTGACAGCTTTGAAAAATTTTGGTCATATGATCATTCATGGACATATTGTTATCAAAAAGTACACCTAGATTGCGAACATAGGAATTAGAAATAGAAACTTTGCAACCTGCTTCATCAATTTTATCTATGTTATTACTATTTCTGCAAGATTTGTTTTATCAATTGATGCTATGAAGAGATGATAAACCTTATAATATCAGTTTCCTCTTGTATTATTTTTTTTCTTCTAGTTCTGTCATATGGCTTAAATATGCCATGATGATGGACATAGTCACTGTCATTATCACCAGTGTCATCGGTGCTGTCCTGCAGTTTATTTACATCACAGTATACTATATCTACTCAACAAAAAAGGTAATTTGCTTTCTTTGTGGTGAGAAACGGTTTTTGATTATTGTAAAATCGAATTGATTTGTATTATTGTGATGGTTTTTAATTCTACCAAAAAAAAATATTTTTTTATATAGAGTTGATCTTTAGGAGAATTACAGTTTTAGAGAGGCCATAAAAGAATTTAATTTTTTTTAATGCATGTCAATTACACTTTACTTACTTTGTCCTCCCATGGCATTTATTTTATGACTTCCATCTTTGGTTATCACATCTTTTGTTATACATATTTGCTATGAAATACAAGGGCAGGTCTTTTATATGAAAAAACATCTTTTTTATTCCTATTCTAAATGCAAGCAGTGCAATGCTTTGTTTCAAATTAAAATGACATTTGAAATATTGGATTGTTAGTACCGTGTATTGCGAACAGAAAATAGAAAAGTACTGTTCTTCTTTTTTTTTGGCAATCTAGCAAATTGATAGTAATGATCATTATAATTATTCTCTGTCGATTAAAAAAAGATAAATTCACATGAACATAAAATTTATGAAA
>NC_088361.1:71700530-71798030 GCF_034508935.2 Berghia stephanieae
CAACTTCCACTACCAAATTAGATAATATCAGTTTCATCTAACTTAATACAAAATTTTATTGAAACCAAAACATGCATTCAATATTTATTTGTAAGAAGAGAAGATTAAACCCAGTTTCTTTGTGTTGGGCGGCCTTTAAATATGTACACACCCACTTGTTATGACACAACATCCCAATTAAGGGGTACCAATCTAGCTGTCCCGCGTGAGGAATGAATAGATTGTTGTGGTAAAAGTTTTGCATAAAATTAAAATAGTATTGTAAATTTATTTTTTAACGAATCCATAGCTAGAAAAAAAATGTTTAATGGAATAAATAAAATAAAATATTCAATCTTGTATCTTATGTATTGTATACAAAGAGACAAGGGGGCAGATTCCGATGTGTGATATGTGACACCATTGGTTAGAGAACCCGGCATTTAGTGACTGGCTGGCATATTGTTATTGTTTGTAATCAGATATAGTAATCATCAATAAGTTGCCAACCTATTATCTTAGGGTTAGGGAATCATGAACGTTTTATCATTATTTTATTACAATGGTTTGAGCAACTGATAAGGGCACTGAACTGAAATCTGAATTTGGAGGGGGAAAATTCTCAATGTCGCTTACTAGTAATTTAATGACAGCTAATTTATCTGCTGCAGGTTTTGAACATTGTTTGTTTTGAAGGGTATGTGACTTTAAATCAATTGAAGGGGTTATGGTTTTAGAAGAAAAAAAAGGTCATATGAAACACAACTGATCACAACAATCAATATCCTAGCAGAAAACATATATGAAAAAAACTGCAAACTGATGTAATTTTCTTAGACTTCAGCAAAGCTTTCGATAAAGTCACCATCATACTTTGGCACGGAAATTATGCATGAAGATATGAAATATGAAACAACTGGGTGGGGTTCCTTACCTCCCATAGTGGGCAGGGAGGCAGTAATATATTTCATTTCACTAAAAAAAATGTTTCATTTCACAGTTTGTTATTATTTTATCAAATCACTTTCCATTAAGTGAATTTCATATATTTTTATTTTGATATTTATTTTCTTTGATATAATGTTTTGAAATTTTCAATCACATCCCATCCCATTCTTCTCCATAATTTTTCAGTCTGAAGTTATACGGTACAAATCAACTGAATCCATGTCTTTATCCTTGTGTGTTGTAAACTTTATAGCAGCCATAGAGTGGTCATTGTATGGCCTAGCCATTAACAACAGATTTGTGGCCGTAAGTCTATACATCTACTAATAAATCGTTATTTATTTTGTAGTTTATTTTACCTTTTTCTGTTTATCATCATTTATTGATATTAGCTATGCCACGTCCACCATTCTAGGTGGTGTTGAAATGAGAATTTGGTTAAATACCCCTTACATAGCTGCCAACCGTTCCGTTAAAAACGGATTTGTTCCGTATTTGACTTCCTGAATCCGTAAGTCCTTATTTTTAGTTCAAAATCCGTATTTTGTACTTTTTGACTAATTTGTGGTAAACAAGGCATGTGAGCCTAATGAATTATTATTATTGATCCATTATTATTACTATTACTACTACTATTATTGTTATTATTATTATTATTGGTGTCCAGTGAGAGATGATGAGCAGGGTTTAAATCAGCACAGCATAATCTCCATTCCTTTAATTTGAATTATGCCTCTATCATAAATGATTTTCAGCAATTAAAAAAGTTCCATTTGTTTATATGACGCCTGCATTTTACTCAAACCTTTCATAATGTATTGGAGATTTCCATAGAATATGGATGTTAGCCTCGATATACTTTGAATATTCTAAGACAGTATTGATACTTTCACTATTTGTTACAAATATTATTTTAATTAAGAATAAAATTAAATCCACATCTTTGGTTGGAAGGTATTCAATCAGAAAATCAATTGCTTATATAGATCAAACATGACAATGATTATTTCCCTTTATTAATTTATGAAATATAAATTTAATCCCTTAAAAAAAACATCTTCGTCTGATTTTAATTATTTTTTTTTCAAGCAAGTTTTTGTAACGGTTCAGGTTCAAGAAAAATAAGTATACTCCATTTTTAGGTGTCTTTATCTTGTCAAAGTAAAGAGGTAGAAATTCTCCAATATTTAGAGGTGCATTTTACTATAACTACTTGTGTACTACTTAAAGAACATTATGTTGCATGAAAGAAAACATATATGCAGTCGCCTACTTTTTATCTGAACTCACCTAATTTTTACCCCAAAACGCCCTCTCAAGTGATGTACCAGGTTGGCAGTTATGCATTTCTAACCATCCTAAGTTATTTCATTTATTTTACAATTGTGCTTCTTGTGTATTGGTCCTTATCAAAGTTGAGGCAGTTGAATTCTTTCTTTATATAGTCTGTTCTGAAATTTTGATCTCATTGTGCTGGGTGGGGATCCTGACCTCCCATAGCGGGCAGGGAGGTACACACTGTGTCTTCTATCCCCTTATATCTGTTTTCCAACATTCTTTCTGTCTTTGTCTTGGAATGAGATTACTTAGTTTTTTTCCTGGCCCTGGTCGGAGTACTGGCTGGGAGGGAAACAGTCAAATGCATAGTTATTGTTGTGGGAGATGATATTTTTTTCCTTGTAAATCATCTCTCTGTTATGTATTAGTATATTTGTTATTTTTTAATGTATAATGTAAGCATTTGAGTGTGTTCCTCTTTGTTGGATTTTGTTCTTATGTCCGGATGAGACTTATAGGTGATCTCAGACTAAGTACATTGGTGATATGCTCTTGGAATCTAAATCTGATCCCTATTTGTTCCCAGTTCCCCTATGTCTTACTTTCTCTTAGATGCTTCAATTGTAATTCTAGAACTTTTTACTATCCCAATTTCTTCCTTTTTACTGGCGCTGATATAACCTAAATGTGTTGCAAGCGCCGTAAAACCCTTAAAAACAAAAACAAAACGATCTCATTGTGGAAAGTGTCATTTTAACGATTCAAATGTGCTGGTACTAAACCCGATAATTTGGCAACTTTTGGACTGGCCTCTGTTATCTCAAACTTGTTAGTATTAGTAATAGTAATTAAAAAGGCTGACTTTTATATGTTGCGATTCGATGAAAAAGGGGGGGGGGGGGGGCACACGTCATCCCCTCATCCCAGGCCAAATGAGCGTTCCTTATTTTATTTTTGAAAAGTTGGCAGCTATGCCCTTATCATACTTTCTTTTTTTTTAAAGTTGAAATCACAGACACCATGCAATAATTCAGATAATTGATATCTCCATATATTCATATCTACACACGAGGTTCAATCCTCTTTCAATGAATGCTGATTATTTTATTTTATTTTATTTATTTATTTATTTATTTATTTATTTATTTATTTATTTATTCTTTTTGCTTAATTTGATCTTTTATTTTTATTTTTGATTTTTGCTATACTCATCACTTTTTTTTCTTGCTCCCCTGCTAACCCCAGAAATCATGAAAAGAAGGCCCAAAAATGATCAATTTTTCATGCTTTGGTCTATGTTTCTACTTCTTTTCTGTTTTAATATTCAGCCTTTGAGTAAAATATACTTACCCGAAGATTGATTAAATTTACAAGATATAACATAGATGGATAAAATTTCTATGAATTGTGATTGAGATTGACAAAATCATTCAATTTAATATTCAGCTCTATTCCACAACTGTTTAGTAACTAAGCGAACAATTCTTTTTGTTTATATTCCAAGATCTTATTATTTAGATAAAGGACGTCCTTAATATTTCTCTGCTGTCTACCTGTATGTTTGTTTTCTTCAAGTTAAGTATTTGTTTTTATTGTTGTTGTTAGCTGAAGAAGGGTTTTAGGCCTGAAAGTTCCATGTTTGGTATTTTTTCTCTTTTTGAAGCTGTTATATTCATTTTTGTTTCTTATATCTTTAATTGAAATAATTCTTTAGAAAATTATACAAACTTTTGAATAAAAACATTTGTCATACTGTGTATTTTGTGTAAGAATTTGTGCATTTGGTTTAATGAATTTTAACCATCAAAGTTAGCAGCAATATCTAACTGAAAAGCATCAGTTCAAAAGGACTATTTTTTTCTTCTCATACACTCGGTGCCCTTTTTTATACCAATTTCACTGAAAGGAGAAATAGCCTTTTGAAAAGCAGTTTGGATTGACTAATTTACAATGGCTTGTTGCGTTGGGCTAGTGATGTGATGTAATATCAACTCTCTCATAAAACAATTCTTATTTTATTTTAAGTATTGCAGTCATTCTAAAATTGTAGTTATATCACCATTCAACACAAGTGCCATTATATGCGAAAGATTAATTCATATAAGATAGACATGTTCTCCTATTTCAAAAAGAAAAATAGATCAGATGCGTTTGTCATCCCCAAATACGTGAAATAAAAAAAAATGCCATAGAATTGTCCCAGCTGAGATGGCCTTAATGAGTGCTATATAAATGTGTAATTATTATTATTATTATTATTATTATTATTATTATTATTATTATTATTATTATTATTATTATTATTATTATTATTATTGTTGTTGTTGTTGTTGTTGTTTTTGTATTGTTGTTGTTATTATTATTATTATTATAACAAGAAATAAAAAGTGTCATGGTGAGATATCCAATTCAGCCGACTATAATGTAAATCAAAATTACTTATATCAATAATGGTTTTTATATAGCACCTTACCCCGTATCTCAGCAGGCTCAAAGTGTTTAACAGTAATGTGACAACATTCAATCAAACATACAGCCACTCAAAAATGAGTATGAAACAAAACAATATTATTCTACAGTGTTACATGTTAAAATAAATGTTTTAAGATGTTTTTTAAAGAATTCTGCATCATTACTGTCTCTGATATCTCTTTTTTCATTAGTAGTTCCGTCTCTTTTGATTATTATAGAGTGGAAATTAAATAAATTAAATTTTTCTTAATTTACAATATGCTAATGAAGAAAATAAAAACAATTGACCCCTCACCTCCAAGATGTGTCCTAAATATGATGTGTGAAATTTATTTAGCAATAACAGAGCTCTCTCCTAACAAACTTGTCCATAATTTTAAATCAGCAGATTGTATGTTAACTTTTACCGTCAATGGTATATCTACTGCGAAGTAGGACATTATATAAAACAATGACGAAAAAAAAAGATAATATTGTCTTTCAGCTATATTGAAATGATTTATTGCTCACTATCAAATGAAACATAAAAAAATGAATGTTTTTTTCATTTTATGGTAGCTTCTAATGATTGAATATCATGTGGTTTGACAATCATCAGTCCCCATCTACACTATGAAACATGTGTTTGAAATACCACGTGAACACATGTGTAATTGTTGATATTTTCAATTTTTCAGTTTCCAAGTGTTTTAGGTGGTGTTTGTGGAATTCTTCAGTTCTCCCTCTTTTTTGCTTTTGGATGTAACAAAAGAAAACAGAAAGTGATCAACATGTGACATTTTAAAATGGTAAGTGCTGGTTTATTAATTTTGGGGACAATAAATGAAAAGATTTGAATCAGACTGTCATGTTCTTTATTTTACATGATTAACAAATTTGAACAAGATGTAGTTCGATTTCACAATGATACTTTATTCTTTGACTTTTACATAGGCTGTCTATTTTGGGAACCGGGAACGGATCCTAGTTTCGCTTTCGTACGGGATAATAACAATAACATCTTCCATACACTAATTTGGTATATCTAATTATTATCGTGAATGCTTACATTTTTCAGGTATAGGAATTATATGACACAGACAACCTATAGTTATTTTTTATCGATGATGCAAAGTAATCAGGCTTTGGAATGTCTTATTTGAAATGACCTATACAAACCTAATCCATCCGTGATTGTGCAACATTTATTGATTGTTTAACTTTTGCATCATTTTTCAAAAAATAGATAATGAGTTTTTTTATTGTTGTTGTGTTGTTTTTTAATGACATAAATAGAAATTCATGCTCAGTTTTGGAGGAAAATATGAGAAAAATTATATCCAGGCAATTGTTATTGTCCGTTTAGTTTAGGGAAATGTAAACTGGGATAAACTCCAGTTTTATTACTCTGACGGACCTATTTAATGCCTTCATTTCAGCTGTTAATTTTTTCCTGTTTTACTGATAATAGTACTCTTCAGTAAAGACAGTCACTTTTAATGAAGCTTGAGAAGTTGAAATTCGTGTTTTGGAGATGAAATATGGCCGTTATATCAAAACCTGATAAATACAACTATAAATATTTCTTTAATTTCAGATGTGATAAGAAAAAAAACAACTTGTTGACAAAAGGGACGGCATCTCTATCGTGGAAATCTTTTGTGGGATGTTAATTTTCTGAGTCGATATCAAATGTCAAAACACTGTTTTGGGTATTATTTGTTGAGTTTGTGGGGGGATTCTTCTTCTTTTGAGGGACTTTTTTTTCCCCTTACTTTTCTTTTGTAACTTATGATGATTGCTGTATTGGATATATTATCCTTTGTGTTTCAATTGTATCTTTTATAATATTGAAGTGGCAAATTATTCATTGAAGGAACATGTGAAGTGGAGTAAATTTACAATGCAATGAAGTCATTATTTTCCATTGAATTTACCCTTTTTAAAGGCATTCTACAATTTCTTCTCTCCAGTAAATTATCATTTTCATTTGGTTGTATTGTTTTCTTTCAAATGTCTACCTGTTTATTGAAATTGACGTATTATTTGTACTTTGTTTTAAAAAATATTAATTTCTTTACATGCCTTCCTTAAAAGATCATTAAATATTTTTATGTTATTTTACATACCATTCTTTTAAGCTGGACAATGGGACCAGAAGTGTTGGATTTAACAGTTTCATGAAATGTTATGTTTTTTGGGTGTTCTTTTCATTCATTCACAGAAAAGGAATAGCGGGTGGTTGGATGGGAGCATCACCCTTGAATCATATACCTATGATGTTCGCATGGGTGTACGATCCGATAGTGATGTCGTTTCTTCTTCTCTTTACTAGCCTATCCTGCTTCTTTGGTTTGTGATTGTATTTTTGACAGGGGATATTTTTTTTTCTGTAAATCTTCTGCCTGTTTGTTCTTGGTTATTTATAATTTAGCTTATGATATCTTTAGGTTATGATTTTGATTTACATTTGTACTATTTTTGTTAGATTGCTTGTTTTTTTGTTTCAGCGGTCTCTCATATAACCTCAATTGTGTTGGAAGAGACCTAAAGCAACAAACAAAAAAAAAAAAAAAAAAAAAAAGAAAAGGAATATGTATATGTTTAGAATTGAATGATTACAGAACTCTGGCCCTTTTGCATCAATTTTTTGTGTACATGTGGTCACTGTTTTGTTTTGTTTTTCTTTGTTAGTATTTTTTTTTTAATCTGTTCATCCCCGAAGAGCACTGAAGTTAATTAAGCAAACCAGATTTGATCATTGACTATAAGGGTATGGCAAGATGAGTATGTTTGTATTATGTATGTATTATGTAAGTATGTGTGTATGGAGTATGTATGTATGCTTGAACCTATGTGATCATGGTACATTGCACTTCATGAAAAGCACATACTTTTTAATTGCTTTTTTTGGGACGAAAATTAACAAAGTACAGTTTGTGAGCTAACTGCCTTGATGCAATATGTCATATTTAATCATTTAATTTTTTCTTTCATAAAAGGTTGTCTGTGTGTTTGTTTATATGTGTGTGTGTGTGTGTGCGCGCGCGCTTGCATATGTATGTGTCTTCATATTCACATGCAATAGAAAGGCAGTTCTTTGGCGAGAGTACCATGGGTAAAGTCAAATAAATGAATCTGCAATATTTGTAACAATGTCTTGATAAGCTTATCTGCTGACCCGATTTTCAAGAATGACCAAGTGTGCAATTTCATTAGAAAGGATATAAACATTTTACTCTTGTTATAAATATTTTATCTCATTTTTCTCTTCTTTTTGTTGTTTTAGAATGGGGCTGTGTTAGAGGAGGATAATATAGTAAAGGATGGTTTCTGTCAATCATGTGTGTTAGATTCTGGTAGTCGTGTCACATGATATTGGGACTTTTTTTCTCTGATCAGCTTTATCCCCTTGGCACGGGTGCCAGTTTTCCGGTTCATGCCGGAATTCCGGTTTCGCGATATCTCGAAGTCAAATACCTCCGGTTTCAGTGTTTTGAGTAAAATAACTTAATAGCATCGGTAAAAATTCGAAAACGTGATTCGGCCACCTTTTCAGTATAGGAGGTGTGTCATTGTGTCAATATGTAAAGTTTAGGCCGCATTTTCAGTAGGAACAATTTCAAGTTTGGCAAAGTGTCGAGATTTTAGTTTCAGGTTTCAGCACTTCTTCCTGCTGGCACCCTTGCCACCCCCGGTGGTAATTGTTGAATCCACTTCATCATTGTTTACCAGTGATTATTTTTCGTGTTCATGGTTATTTATTTTATTTTGACATCATAACTACTGGCCTGTGATTGGCTTTCATACACTCTTGAAACCATATGACTTTTTAAAGTGTTTTTATTTGACATTTCAAGAAACGATATGAAAGAAAACTCTTAAAATTTACAAATTACAAGAAATATAGAGGAGAATAGCATGCATGATTGATACAGCTCATTGGTGCCAAGCAGGATGGAAATGATTTTTCAAAAAACAAAAATACTAGAGATTTAGCGCAGTATCCACTTAATATGCTCAAAGCGCTTTACAAAGGGTCCCTGACCAACAGCAACACGTAACATGTAGAAAGATACATGACGCCTGTAAGGCAATATTGCAATTTTTTCTGACAGAGACAACACTGTTGACGGCCAGGTACTCATTTTACACCTGAGTACAGTGAGAGATTGTGAGTAAAGTGTCTTTTCCAAGGACTCAACTATGCCCGGAGCGAGGCTCGAACCCAGGACCTTCCAATCCAAAAGCGCGTGTCATACCACATAGCCGCACCATTACATTAGCCTCTTAGAATTATTTCTATTTCTCTTCATATTGTCATGGCATGCTTTAATACAGGGATCATCACCTAATAACCTGCCTCTTACTCTTATGTGGCAATGTTACAGTTATTAGTTGGAGTGGTTTAATAGGGGAAAGGAGGTGTGTACACTGACAAATTCACGTTTCGGGAAAAGGTAAAAGCTTTGTCCAATAACTGCTGAATAAGATTCTCTAGCTACGTTTTTGACAAATTGAGAATCAATCAATTCTTTTGTTATATTTCATTATTATTTCAAATTTGCCTGTCAATCAATTCCCTCAAATCAAAATATATGATTCCTCCCTGGCTGTTTGATAGCCAATAGTATGCAACATTGAGAGGATGAAAAGTTTTACTTGTTGGTGCTAACAAACTGGAGTAAAATCAGATATGTTGCAGACACAACTTAGGTTGCTCAATGACAATTGTCTGACTGACAGATACGAGACGTTCTGTCCAGAGATCACAGGAGTTTACTGTAAAGCTGTCTTCATGAATTTGTGTAATAATTACAATTGCATGGTATGCAACTTCATTGTTAACACTCAAATCTATATTAATGAACCAAAGTTGAATCTGATGGTTTTCATTGCAAGACAATTTAATCAACATTATAAATATAATAAGAATTCTGCTACACAAGTATGGCGAGTTATCTTATGACTTGGGCAATTACAAGGTGGATTATTAGTAGCATACAGTGGTCACATATACTTTATTGCTTACCACCACTTTTACCATAGATTAAAAGTTAAATATCAGCAAGACAAGACTACGCAAATTATTTTTATAAGATTTCATTATAGTGTTTTTGCAAGGATCATCATGTTTTAAAGGCCTCCAACTCCTTCGCAATGTCCGTGGCTCAGCAGTATGATGTCTCGTTTAATAATTGATAAGGTCTTCCTCGTCTGCCCTCCATTTTTCCCTGTACTACATCTTTCATCTTGCATCGGTTTTGGCATATGTGACCGAAAAAACTTAGTTTCCTTCTTTTGATGACATTAAGTAGTTCTACATGACCTCCAGCTCTTCAAGTATGTTGTTATTTGTTCTTCTTTCCATCCAGCTTACCCTCATCATCCTTCTGTAAAACCACATTTCAGCAGAGTTTATACGTTTTACGTCTTTGTTCTTCTGTACCTTAGGCCATCACTGTCCACACCAATACTTTTACTAATTTTGTTTTAAAATTTTGCCCTATGGATTTGTCTTTCCAGGTATTGGTTAGATAGGTCATTGTTTTTTGCCATTGTAATTTGGTTGTTTATATCCATTAAGCAGTCACCATTTTGCATTTTTGTTTGATCCCAAATGTCTAAAATGAGACAAATCTTCAATCTTTTCGTTTTTAATAGGTATGGTTTGATCTTTAACTTCTCCAATCTGCATGTACTTTGTCTTTTTGGCATGTTAAGATACATATTTCTCTATTCTAATTCAACATTCAAGTATATAATTATAAATATTACCATTGACCGCCGGATAGCCTATTCCGAGATTTTGTTGTGATTAAAAACTGCTGCCTTATAACTTGGTACTAAACATGAACATTATTTAGTACATTTAATTCAGGAAAACTGATTGTTGTTTGTGAGATTGAATCCTGCTATCCAGATATTGGAATCAGAGAGGTTCCAGTACTAGTAGAAAATTTATTTTTAAATTAGATTGTCTTTTGAAATGGCTGAAACAAGCATGTGGTTCATTACATCAATAGTGCTCCTGAAGCAGCATTTGAAAACCATTTATTTGGTGTCATAGTTTGTTTAGAGAAGGATCATGTTCTCCTTTTTAAAGATTTTTTTACAAATAGAGCCATTAAAATGATATTTATTTTTAATATGAATTGTAAGCAATACATACATCTAAAAGTGCAGTTAAAAGGAAAATGTCATCCCTGATGTTGCAGATTCTTTTGTATTATTTCTTCTTCATCTAATTGTTAGTAGAAGGAGACTACCTATTTGGCTTTATCAATACCTTGGTTGGAATTTTCTGCCATATGGGAAACAGTCAAATATCAAGACATCTTTTTACTAATCGTCCATTGCTGCTTGTATGGTCAAATATACTATTAATTTATTATATCTAATAATTTGACTATATATCCTATATATGGCATAGATACTGTAGCTCGTTTCAGATACCAAAAAAGTATAATTTGCTTCCTAGATTTAATTATGTCCTCTTTTTGTATTCATTCTTTTTGTTTATTATTTTTTTTTTAATTTTATTATTTTTAATATTTTGTTTTTGATGGTAGGAGAAGGCACTTGCAAATGAACTCTAGATCTAGAATCACATATTTCTTTTTCCTGGTGCTGTTTGGACCTAAAAGTGTGGGCAGGAAAAAAAATAACAAAAAAAAACTGTAGTTCTAACAAACATGCAATAACAATAGCTCCCATTTCCTTAAACAGAACTTGGATTATGATAAGATTTTTAAAGATTTTGGACAAATACTAAATTGTAGATTCCATGATTTGGCTAAAAACTATTTTAGTTGAATCAGGCATGGAAAATTTCAGCTTATTAAATTACTATTTGTCATAGTGCGTCTTAAAAGTGTTCTTGTCCTCTTTGCTATTGTATCACATTTCTGTAAAACTTAGTTTACCACGACATTAAGATCATAACTAACTAGGTGCTGGTGGGCTGAAACGAAAAGATTTTTATTGAATTTACTCAAGGTTGCTAGATTGTCTGCTTTGCCAGCAGGCCAGCTTTTCAGAAATTCCAAGATATGTTTTGTCTGCTTTTTAAAAGTATGGCTGTTTGTGAGTTTCATCTCTGGTCTAGGTAAATTTTCATTGTTTTTCAGATAACTCCAGCTTTGTTATGAAATAAGTAGGTTTGCAGGATTTTCCAAAAGAAATTTAAAGTCTTGCAGGTTATTTCAACCACAGGTGCTGGCATCAATGCTTTTTTACAAATGCAATACGTTTCAATGTATTATCAAAAATTACATTTTTGTGGGATTTGTCAGTTTTGTGACCCGATTGAAGTAAAATAGAAGATTTACTCAAATTTTCAGATGGGGAGGGGGGAGGTGAAGTTGTGTTTATATCATGATATTAATATTAGATATGGTTTTGTGTTCAAGAGGAATCTTTTTTAAAATTAATTTTATTACATATACAAATTTTTATCAGTCATGAAAATTTAGATTTGATGTTCTACACTCCAGCACGGTTTCCTCAAACTCCTCGGGACATGCAAAAATGTTCGAGGAAACCATACATTGCCTTGATATTTGATGGGGAAGGCGGGCAGTGTGGCTCAGCAGTATAGTCTTAGCTTTGTACCCAAAAGACACCTAGTTCAAATGTCCACCATTCTATATGGCTGTCAGCAAGCCACCTCTTCTTAGCTCAATTTCCGGAATTGTGCTGCGGCTAACACCTGGGTTATTCCAGTCTTCCCTTTGAATGAACCGTAAGACAGATTTCTGCATGAGGATGAATAATGGGAACTTTCTTATTATTAATTTATTCGTATGTTACAATGGTTTGTGTGTGTGTCAAAGTGTATCACAACATTCATTAACTGCTGTAGCCAACCATGAGCACTAATGGTGAAGTGATGAGAATAAGCTCAGTTTAATGGCTAAGTGATAAGAATAGGCAGACAGGTGTCTTTTATGCGAAACGGCTTGTGGAGTGTGTGAGTGGTTGTGGGTGTCTGCGTGTGTATTATACTGCATACACACATGCAGTGTAGATTGATAAACACGTGAGTAACTGTCAATGTCACCAGTGAGTTATCAATGGTCCAAATCTCCGGGCACAATTAAAAAAAAAAAAAAATTATTTTTAAAGGTTGGCTGGGTGAAATTAGTTCGAGGAATGGATGGAATGATAACAAAAAATATAATGAGAAAATTCGGGGCATTTGAATTAGTTTGAGGAAACCGTGCTGGAGTGTATATTTTGTTGCTGTTTTGGTTATATATTTTTTTGTTTACTCTCATTTGAAATAACATTTTAAAGATTTCGAGTGATGATATGATTTGTACATCTCCGCATGTTTAATAATATATACGAGCTTTACACAGCCAACAAAATTGTCGGACCTGCATAATATTTATGTAATATATGATTTGTTGATTGAATGTCCTGCATTTGTAAAATATATATATATATATATTATATATATATATATATATATATATATATATATATATATATATATATATATATATATATATATATATATAAATTATAAGTGATATGTTAATGTAAAGATTGGATATTTTTTAAAGGGATGGTTGAGCAAGAAGCAGTGTCTCGGATAGGCCTTGCAATACTGTCACTATCTACATTTTCTTGATGTTATGGTCCGGTTTCATGCAAGTTTTATGTATCCATTTGAGGAATCTTAAAGTCAACTTCTTTTTCTTTTAGAAAAATTGTTCAGGCTATATGTCGGGTCCCTGCTATCCTTCTCCCATTTTAATGTACACTGGAATCCTGATAAAGCCAACACCACTGGGTTAGAAAAATTGGTTGACTTTAAGCATGGTTGACTTTATAAAGAGTGTTGACTATATGCAGATCCTGTTGTAGCTTTCTATTCTTTTCAGGGAATAATACAACCTGGTTTTGCATGGATTCTATTTGGATTAGGCCCTTGAATCCCCATCACCAACCAGAAAGGTCAATCTTGCTGTGTCTTCAGCTTTTATTCCCCAATAAATATTTCTATTACTTTCATGTTTTCAATTTTTGACCTTGAATGAGAACTTGGGGTGATGCCTTAACGCCGGTTGAGATTAATTTTTTTGTATCTTTTCAGTTTTGACTGTGTCTTGAATACCAAATTTAATGTGTTAATTTTGATTTATTAATTTATTGTGACAATTTGCAGATTTATCTCTCACTCTCAGTATGGATCTTGTTTCTGTGTCTAAATGGAAAGTCCCAGATAGAATGCTCAAAGGTTTACTTATTTTTTATTTTCAAAGAAAACCCATTGCCATTGCTCTGGGTGGGCGGAAGGTCACACTGTGTCTTCTATCCCCTATATCTGTTTTCCGAGTTGCTTTCTGTCTTTGTCTTGGAATGCAAACTTTGTTTTTTCCTCGCCCTGGCTGGAGCTCTTGGCTGGGAGGGAAACAGTCAAAGTATAGTTTTAGTTTTGGGAGATGATATATTTTTCCTTGTAAATCATCTCTGTTATGTACTGTTACATTTAAAAAAAAAAAAAAGTATATATATATAATATTGAATCGTGTTGGATACAAATATGGTACGAAGTGCTCGACATGTAGCAATGGAGCGAATTATTATTTTAATATTTACCAAAATGTTGGAGTCAGTCTACATCGATGTTTCAGGCCTTTTCAGCCATCGTCAGGACTGTGTGTTACATGAGTTTGGTTTGTTATATATATAATCGTTTGTAAACATTTCAGTGTATTGCTCTTAGTGGGGACCTGTGCTTGTGTCTGGCTGAGACTTTTAGGTGATCTCAAGCTAAGTGCACTGTGTGCTCTTGGAATCTACATCTGTTCCCTATTTGAACCTTTCCCTCTTGTCTTACTTTTTCTCGTGTGCTTTTGACAATCCCATTTTACTCCTTTTTACTGGGGCTGAAATCACCTAAATTTGTTGCAACTGCCGTAAAACCCTTAAAGACAAACAAACTCATTGTTGTAATTTCCGTGATGAAAATTAACTCAGATTAAATTTCTAGATATTTAAACTACTTTATCTTCTTTTGTTCCTGGTCTCAAAATTATCTAAAGTGTATCGGTGTTATGCTTTTGGAAGTTTTCCATGCCATTTAGAAATGCAGAAATTTTAAGTCATCTCTTGTATCGCTTCTTTAAAAATGTGATGGACCGCAAAGCAGCATCTGCGTATTGTACCTGTTTTCTAAATAAATTTTTTTCTGCTTCACACTATGTAGGTAGGGTACAGTGCAGTCTAAAATGATGTATTATTCTAATGCCAACCACACTGTAGTTCGTGTTATAAGATGTATTTAAATAATTTGGATAAGTTAATGCATTCTTTTTCTTTCTTTTGTGGACTCATTTCTTTCCATCATAATATTGACCTTTCCTCATCATTTCAAGCATGCCATTATTTACACATCTTTTTTCTAATTTATTCAATTTCAATTCCATGCAAAGATGGAATTATCGCGTTGAATGGAATTTATTGGCATTTGTGTGTTCAATAGGTGAATACAGGGTAGAAAGAGATTTTCAAACTCCCCTTGTGGATCAGGAAGGTCAACTCTTTCTGTCTATAATGGAGCTTGGTTATAACGAGAACCTCCATTCCAAGCATGAATTCTCATAATTCCAGAGCTCTTTTTATAACCGATTTTCAAGGGAAAGAACCACATAATCTTATTTGGGCCGTTTAAATACATTAACAATCCTTCAAAATAATATACAGGGTGTTGAACTTCATATTAAAGCGTCCACGTACCTCAGCAATCGTTGCCTCATTTTTCTCCACTTCTATGATGGAGACTATCGTCTCTTTCTTTTTTGATTTTAAGAATCCATAATGTTGTTATTGAGTTAAAATTAGGTATGATGACGATTGACAATATGATTTTGGAAAAAATAAATGCGGCAAAAATATTTATGGAAATCAACAGACAAGTTGACAGCAGGAACCGATATGCTATCATGTAGAAAAAGCAAGTGATGTTGATCATGGTGTGATGGTAATGAGTGGTACCAATAGGTGCATTGATGTTACACTTGAACTCGTCCAATAATAGGTAAGAGTAAGATGGGTTATTTCATTTAATTTGGAGAGGTGATCTTGTGGCAAAGTCCCTTATCTACATGTATATCAATTGTACTGATAGTAATAGCTATCCTATTGCTATTGTAGCACTGCTGATACCCATTGCTTCGTTTTGCATGTGTGTGATGGTGATGTTTGTGGATAAATAAACATGCATTTTTGCTTTTTACAAAGAGAAATAATGGGGGGGGGGGAGGATGAGGATTTGAAAAAGTCTCATTATTGCAAAGCTCTTGCTGTTTCAGTTTCAGATGCTGTTAAACTTAAAGCACAGCTGTATATATCTTGTCACCTCCCACGTAACTTTTTATCTTTATTTTGAACCAAGATGATTTAGTTTAGGCCAGACCCTGCCGTTTGTCTTATTTTCTTTTGGGGGATGGGGGTTCTTTTCTTCTTTTTGTTTTCTCATCTGAAAGTCAAATGCCTGTTTCTTGAATGCATTTCTATTTAAATACTGAAAATGACAAAGTCTTTGGAGTTTGGTTTTTTTTTAATCATTATTAAACAGTGCAACCAGCTTATATATAATTGAAACCATCCATTTTATGTTGATAAATGCCTAAAATAAATAATAATAATAGATCTTTATTGTCCATAAATATGGCAATTTGTCATTTAGTTACACTTGTTATAACGTTATATGATAACTATAACATTGAACAGATATTTCACTCCTACTTATTCTCTCTCTCTCTCTCCTCTCTCTCTCTCTCTCTCTCTCTCTCTCCTCTCTCTCTCTCTCTCTCTCTCTCTCTCTCTCTCTCTCCCTCTTCCCTTCTTTCTTCACGCGTGCGATATACACAACATAGACATATTCATTTCATTTTCAATTCGTTACATTTTCGGCAATTCAACACCAAATATTATCATCATTATCAATTGGTCACTTAATCTAACATTAAATAAATTAATCAGTCAATCAGTCAACGTATCTATCCTTGGTTTTGCTGTACCATATGAAATATTCAACATTTTTATTGCTGATGGAACGAACGTTGATTTATACTTGTTAGTTCTACATTTAATCTGACAAAACCTCCCAGATGGTAAAATACTAAATTCATGGTATAAAATATGTTTTTTATTGTTGGTAATTGAGAATGCTTTCCTTTCTATTGCTTTTCCATGAATTCTTTCTACTCCATCAAGAGGATGGTTTATTATTTTTGATGCCTCTTTGTAATTCTAAATCATCATACAACGCTTTATATAATATTAAGCGAAGGATAGGTCTTCAATCAACAAATCGCGAAATAAGATGAAATTAGCGGTGCAATTTTGTGTCGGAAGTAAACATAGCCGCCGCCATTTCGATTTCCTCGAGACAAAAACATTGATACGAACGATTTCTCCGAGGATTTGAAGCAGAACTCTAAACGTTAAAGTTTGAAGTACATACCATTCATTAATACAAACAATCATACAACGTTTAATACGTAAATGAGTGAAATGTTGTCATGAAACAAATAAATATCAAAAGAATTCATCACATAGGTAGTGTAACTGTGCGTCGCTATTCAGCGCCGCCATTTTGAAAAAAAAACTAAAGAACAAATGAATGTAAAAACAGTTATCAGTTATCACAGAATTCCTGGATATGAGATTACAGGCACGCGATCTTCCTGGATAGGCATGTTCCGTTATGCCTTTATCTGGGCCCAAACATTTGAAAGGGAACTGGAGGATATTCAATTCATAGTCCATTGAATGCTACTTTTTTATCTATCGATAAAAAATACATGATAATTTTTTAATCGAAAAGAACAATTAAAGAACAATAGTTTTATTTTATTTAATTTATTTAATCTAGGTGTCACTGGTCATGCTCCGCATGTGATGATTTGAGAGTATTATATTTTCTAATCCCGTTTACAATGGGTCTTTGCCTATTTCATTATCACCATGCTCTATAATCAATCAATACACTTTCTGTGTCTAGTTGCTCCTTCAAAGTGTGTGTAGTTGATGTTAGATGTTAAAATTTTGTTGCAACAAAAGTGAAGGACTGATTTATTATTATATGCCACCTCCAAAACAATGGTGGTATTACTGTTTACTTTTGTTTTTTTAATTTTAGTAGTGTGTGTATATGCATGAGAGATAGAGAAAGGGTAGGCTGGACTCTGGCATACAGGGATGGGAATCCAGACAATCCAGGGGCAGAGATTTTTATCTTGCTGAGGCACCCATGGGTAAAATGAAAGGAAATGAGAGGCAGTCACTTGTGAGTTTTTTGGTGGCTCTTAAAAGTAAAAGGGTCATTTTAGAGGCTAAAACTTTTGGTGGCCCTTTAAACGAATAAATTTATAAGCTGGGACTTATCTTGGACTGCTTTTCTTGTTGACTATTATGTTGAGATGTGACACACACCTCAGCTTGCGCAATGATGTCAACCAATGGTTCCCATTTGTGTGCTCTGCAAATCTCCTTAGTGTTTCAGTGGTTGCTTTTGCTTCAACGCTCAAACTCAAAAGCAATAGTGTCATCACCGCTGTCTTCATTAGACTGAAGTGGGGGTGTCTCACAGATGCGACACTCTAATTGGTCACTAACAAAAAATTACCGATTGGTGGACAAGCCAGCAGTCTTTGGTTGTCGTAACCTACCAAGCGTTGATGGGCAAAAACTAAATGCATTTTCATTGGATGCCTATACTTTTTCTTTAAATTTAAATTTTCAAATCTGTGCTCAGTTGGTTTGTCGCTATATGCAGTTTTGTTAAATTTTATATTGTTAAATTATATGGACATATTAGATATTACTAATAATATATGGGAAAAAATCAACAGACTTTGACATGACATTGTTATGAGCAGGATGTCATTATAAATGGGTTGCACTGTATTTGCAATTTACTGCAAACGTTTTCGCTATCACCAATACGTAATATCAACAAAGTTTTTGTGCAGCTGAATTATTTTCTCCAAAGCTGGTGGAGGGTTGAAGAAGCAAATATGTTGTAATTTCCATTTTAAATGCAAAATTTGCAATTTTCATTTAAAAATTACTTGGTCTTTTTTTAAATATTTAAATCCACTGGGAGAGGAGTATTTTGCAAAGTAGCTTTGGTGGTCCTTTGCGGTATATGGGATAATGTTTATGATGATGAACATATTTCAGTGGTTTCGTTTGTTTTTTTTTTCCTTTTTCATTTTAGTCATTGTTGAAAAGAAATGTTAATATTAATAAATTTATGTGCACTAGTCAAACTAATTTAAATACATTTTAAACATATATATATATATATATATATATATATATATATATATATATATATATATATATATATATATATATATATATATATATATATATATATATACTTTCTTTTCAATTTCAAACTGAATCAAACCGTTTTAACATAATATTCCAATCTAAATCTGTAGAATAAGCCATTTGTCGCAATTGATGTAAATTTGTTGTCAAAAATAAACTAAATATGTGTGTACACATTTTTCAAAATCAGATGCCATAATAGTGTGCCTTTGAAAATTCTAATATAATACTATTATTGCTTTCTTTAAATTACTTTTATTTAAAAGCTATATAAAACCTGAACCATTGCATTAGATTTTCTTTTTCTTCTAATGTAAAAAGATATTTTTCGAACCAGGAAGATAATTAAATATTTTTGGACAATGAATTCGAAATTTAATACTTTTTTTGTATTAGTGACTTAAAATCTCAAGTTTTCTGTAATTACTTATTAACACCATAGTAGTGATGTCCAGAGTATACTAATGAGCATATACACTGTCTAAAATTCTGTCAACTGATCATTTCTCGGAATAGTCTACTGTTTTATTACATTTGTTGAACATGTTATGCTGTTAACAATTGATGATATGCTCCATTTTCTAAACATTGCTTTCATTGTATTAAGATTTTCTCATTGCCGTGTATCTTGTCCTTTATTTCAATGCCATGTAAATAAATATGAATATGAAAAATAAATGATGTTGCATTCAATTATTATTATATTGATGAAATATGGGTATCTCGAAACAGATGGTAAAGTGTATGGGTAAAGATTGGTTTACTATTACTATCCTTGTAATCTGGGTCATGGGTGGGTTTAAATAATGATGTGGTGGTTTGAATTACGATGTAGTGATAGTTCTAGTACTAGTGGTGGTAGGGATGATGTGGTGTTGATGGTTAAGGTACTAGTGGCAGGGATGATGATGTAGTGAGGCTATTAGTAGTGATAGAGATGATATGGTGACGGTTGTAGGGATGATGTTCAGGTGATTGTTGCTCTAGTGGTAGGGTTGCTTTTTGTTTTGTTTTTAATGGTTTTACGGCACTTGCCTGGGTGGGGTTCCTGACCTTCCATAGTGGGCAGGGAGGTACATACTGTCCCCCTATATCTGTTTTCCAATATGCTTTCTGTCTTTGTCTTGGAGTGAGATTACTTGGTTTTGTCCTGGTCCTGGCCTGATACCCTGGCTGGGAGGGATGCAGTCAAATGTATAGTTAGTTTTGGGAGATATTTTTTTCCTTGTAAATCATCTCTCTGTTATGCACTGTATTGTTTTGTTTAAATATTTTATATGATTTGTAAACATTTGAGTGTATCCCTCTTAGTTGGGACCTGTGCCTGTGTCTGGATGAGACTTTTTTTTAGGTGATCTCAAACTAAGTACTTCGATAGTATGCTCTTGGAATCTACATCTGTTTCCTATTTGAATCAATTCCCCTTTGTCTTACCTTTTTGTGGGTGCTTTAACTTTAATCGTAATTCTAGAACTTTTTACTATCCTATTTTCTTCCTTTTTACTGGCGCTGAGATAACCTAAATGTGTTGCAAGCGCCGTAAAACCCTTAAAGTTAAAAACAAACAAAACAAACGGCGCTGCAACACATTAAGGTCATATCAGCGCCAGTAAAAAGGAAGAAAATGGGATAGTAAAAAGTTCTAGAATTACAATTAAAGCACCCAAGAAAAGGTAAGACAATGGGGAATTTGTTCAAATAGGAAACAGATGCAGATTCCTAGAGCACACTATCAAAGTTACTCAGTTTGAGATCACCTAAAAGTCTCATCCAGACACAAGCACAGGTCCCCACTAAGAGGAATACACCCAAATGATCACAAAGCATATGTTAACATTGAAAAGAATAACAGTACATAACAGAGAGATGATTTACGAGAGAAAAAATATCATCTCCCAAAACTATAACTATACATTCCACTGTCCCCCCAACCAAGGTCATGACATAACCAAGCAATCTCACCCCAAGACCGAAAGCAATTGGAAAACAGATAAAGGGGCATAGAAGACACAGCAAGTACCTCCCTGCCCACTATGGGAGGTAGGAACCCCTACCAGTAGGGTTGCTTCGGTTGGATGGTTGTGGTTATAGGGATGATGATGTGGTGGCGGTAGGAATGATGGTATAGTGATGGCAGCTGTAGTAGTTGTGGTAATAATGGTGGTGTAGTGCTTGTACTTGTAATAGTGCTCTTGAAGGTTGTAGCAGTTGTGTTAGGAATATGATGATGTTGTTTTGGTCGTAGTCATAGTCGTAGTTAGTGAGTAATAGTGGTGCTGGAGATGATGATGTGGTGGTTGTAGTAGGAGTGTGAGAGTTAACTGTGTATTGGATGTAGTAGTGGTATGGTTGATGACGATGATGTGGTGGTTGTACTAGTGGTGATAATGATGATGATGTGGTGTTTGTGGTAATATAGGTGGTAGGGAAGATGATGTGGTAGTTTTTGAGGTGTGGATCATGATGATGTAGTTGTAAAGAACTGAATGAGTGGGTATTAAAGGCAAAGGTGCCATACAAAGCAAGAAAGAAAAATACAAGAAAAAAAAACATCCCCAAAAAATCTGTCGACCTCTTCTTTTGGTTTCAGCATAAGGTGACAGTACTCCTTGTATTCTTAAAACTGCCTTTTGGTGTCAGTAAAGGTTTGTAATCAGCCTTAAAAAGTGGTCAATTCTTTTTTTCCCCAGACAAAAATAAACTTACACTTGAGCACGGAAATCTCAAAGTCGGTACAATTCCCAGTTTTAACCCCTCTATTTCGTTAGAATTGGCAACACGAAAATCCCGAACACTTTCCAGGGCCAACATGGAAATCTCAAACAAACTGGATACCTATCCCCTTGCCGTCCGTTGAATTATTTTTTTCCACAATTGAACGGAAACGAAAGATGCTATCACTCTCCCAGTAGCACTATGTGTCAGTTAATGTGTTACGTGTGCGTGGCTTATATATTATGTGTGTGCATGCTGAACTGAAGGGGAATTGCGAAGCATGTTTGACCAGCGTCTTATCCATCATTACCTCACATTATGGTACATAATCTGAGGTGCCAGTACCATCGCAAAAATGACCAGTATTGTTGGGACAGGAGACTAACAAGGCAGTGATTGCCTAAGGCAGTAAATGTTAAATATTAAAATGATACAAACAATTCTGGGTGGGGAAGGTGAGATGAGAGCAATGCCCTCCCTCTCTCTTTAGCCTGCTTTGGGTAAGAGGGAAGAGCGTTTAAGTGAGGAATGATAGTGAAAGTAGTGATTTTACGTACCAGATTCATTGGTAATGACGACTCATGCTGAGTGTGTAATCCACAATGCGATATGCTGGAATTTTATCAAGCACACACAGTGGGAATTGTCATTCCATTTCTGTAATTGAACAAGACAAGACGCACTAAACGCAACACCAGTGAAAACTCTTCATAATTCTGAAAAGGATGGCCGAGAAAATGAAATTGAATTGTCTCACTATCAAAGTTCACAATTAAGGAGTTATCATTATGACTTTTATCAAGATCACCCACATTTACCCCCCTCATATCCTATGTAAAATACTCAACATGGAAAACTTGAACAAATAGGCCCGGTCCCGACTTGTTCAAGATTTCCATGTTCGAATGTATGTATTTTCCGGGAAAGACATTTATTTTTCTAAAATTTCAGGGACAAATCCGGAAATTCCAGGATAGTTGGTACCATCTCTATCTCACACACATACTTTCTTCAAGCTGACCATTGTGTGTGTGTGTTTTGTGCTATGCATTCTCTGCCAGCAACAAGGTCCATATTATAAGAAAATGTAGTTTAGTAGTAACATACATAAACAAAGAGTATTCACACACCAGGCTCTCTGTTGCCTTTATCTGAGTCTAATGTGGGCTAATGCATTGTGTTTGAAGATATAGAGTGGGTTCCATGCCCCTGTTACTGTTATAACTGATTATATTAGGCTCTTTAAAAATCCCTGCTACAGCCAGTAAATTTTACTAAAGGCCAAACAGGGAGAAAAAAATTGAGATTTTTTCAATCCATATTATAAGTTATAATATAACTGGGTGTTGTTATACATGGGTTCCACTGTATACACCAATCCCATTGTTTCTTTCTCAAAAATTACTCCAGTCTCACTCTCATAAATGACATATGAAAGAGACCAGACCAGTAGGGGATTGTTTGTTTGTTTTTAAGGGTTTACGGCGCTTGCAACACATTTAGGTTATATCAGCGCCAGTAAAAAGGAAGAAAATGGGATAGTAAAAAGTTACAGAATTACAATTTAAGCACCCAAGAGAAAGTAAGACAAAGGGGAACTGGGGACAAATAGTAATAGTGATCAGATGTATATTCCAAGATCATAACCATCAATGTACTTAGTTTGAGACCACCTATAAGTCCTGATCGGACACAAGCACAAGACCCAACAAAGAGGAATACATAATACACTCAAATGTTTACATTATACATTCAAAATAACAAATATAATAATACATAACAGGGATTTACAAGGAAAAAAACATCATCTCCCAAAACAATAACTATGCATTTGACTGTTTCCCTCCCAGCCAGGAATCCGACCAGGGTCAGGACAAAACCAAGTAATCTCATTCCAAGACAAAATTATTTTTTTTAATTTGAGCTTTATATAGCAATATCCACTAAATGTGCTCAAAGCGCTTTAGAAGGGGTCCCTGGTCAACAGCAACATTTAACATGTAGGACGGGACATGACGCCTGTTAGGCGATATTACAATTTTTCGGACAAAGACAACGCTGTTAATAGCCAGGTACTCATTTTACACCTGAGTACGGTGAGAGAATGTGAGTAAAGAGCCTTTTTTTCCCCAAGGACTCAACTATGCTACGAGTGCGAGGCTCAAACCCAGGACCTTCCGATCCGGAAGCGAGTGGCATACCACAAGACCACATAGCCGCACAAAGACAGAAAGCTTGCTGTAAAACAGATATGGGAGGTCAGGAACCCCACCCAGGACCAGTAGGGGACAGCAGACCTAGCAATGAGTAGCCAATAAAGATTCCCCAGATCCATGAGGCCGTGAAAAGAAGTCCGCACACTACAATCACGAACAGATAGATCCATTTGAGTGGTTCTCACTCTGCCAAAAAGAAAAATCTTAAAAGATAACATATCAAAACAATTGATGTCTCTCAAAAATATTTATTTGTTCAAACAAAAAATGCAAAAAGTATTACATCAAACAAAATTAATATTTACACATATATACATACCATAAAATGTAAAATAATAAAAACTTTGACTGCCAAAAAATTGCCATCTCAAGTAGGGTTAGCTTCTTCCTTCAACTGCCATTAAAAGGACATTTTATGTTGGGTTAGCTATTTCCAAATAAACAAAATTTGATAAGCAAGAGACAAACTATTTAAAACTTTAAAAATTGAAATTGGATTTTTGCTGAAAAACAGTCAAAGGAAAGAGATACTGTTCTATTTTTTAAATACTAGATGATTTTTTCCTTATGGATAACAAAAAATATGAACTTGGAATCACTCTGACGAGGGCTCTTTCAGAAATAACAGAAAAATGCCCATTGCTCAGCAACCAGTGGAGATTTTTTAATTCTGTAAACGACATGGTATTCCTTATTTCCTTACGGATATTCCCAGAAATTATGAAGTGCATCATTTTGCACAATGAATTTCTAGACGATTTTAAAGATGGCGGCCCACCTTGAAACTTGGTCAAAGGAGGAAATCAGAGCTGTCATACGTTTTTTGAACGCCAAAAGTCTGAATCCTACCGAAATTCATAAAGAACTTCAGAGTGTATATGGTGAGCATGTTATAAGCCGTACACAAGTCTATCACTGGTGTAATTTGTTTGAAGCCGGCCATTCCGACTTGACAGACAGGGAAGGGAGAGGGCGTTCGATAACTGCGACGTCAGAAGACAATGTGAAGCGAGTTGATGAGCTTATTCGTCAAGACAGGAGGTTGAAACTTCATGAAATCGCAAGCAGTCTTGAAATTTCGGAAACTTCTGCCCATAGAATTGTATTTGATGAACTTGGCTGCAGAAAAGTCAGCGCAAGATGGGTTCCTAAGCAATTGACAGACAATCATAAAGATTGGACATCTGCAGGGAACTTTTGAGAAGAAGCAAGAGCTCACGCAGGGTTCACGGGCATACTGCCAACGCCGGCGGAGACTTTCTAGGGTACGATGTGACTTTTCTTGACAGCATAGTCACCGGTGATGAGACTTGGTTGCACCATTGCACCCCAGAAACAAAGCAAGATTCGATGACATGGAAACATCCATCCTCACCTGTCGCGAAGAAATTCAAAGTCATGCGGTCAGCAAAGAAAATAATGGGAACTGTTTTCTGGGACAGTTGTGGTGTTATTCTGTTCGAAACCTTACAACCTGGAGAAA
Organism: Berghia stephanieae; assembly: GCF_034508935.2. Lineage (NCBI taxonomy): Eukaryota > Metazoa > Mollusca > Gastropoda > Nudibranchia > Aeolidiidae > Berghia > Berghia stephanieae. Next base: position 71,725,959 of record NC_088361.1, read on the forward strand.
CAATCAATGCTGCAAGGTACTGCCAAACTCTTGACAAGCTTGACATTCGCAGAAAGCGCCCAGGGCAGTTGACCAACGGGGTCATTTTGCAACACGACAACGCTACACCCCACACAGCACGAGTGACGCAAGGTTGGCTAGAGAAATATGGATGGGAGATTTTGCCACACCCACCACACAGTCGAGACCTCGCACCATCTGATTATCACCTCTTTGGGCCACTGAAAAGTGAGCTGGCAGGAAAGCGCTTTGATGTCGATGAAGAGCTTGTTGACCATGTGCGGAAATGGCTACAAAACCTTGACGGAAATTTCTTCCGAGAGGGTATCTATTCCATGGTGAGGCGTTGGCAGAAGTGTGTCGACAGACTTGGCTGTTACGTAGAGAAATGAAGGATGAGTCAAGGTATGAACACGTGCAAGAATTTTGTTGATAGCATAAAAAACGCGGATTTTACAGGCATTTTTCGGTTAATTATGAAAGAGCCCTCGTATCTGTGTTTTTAGAATTTCAAATCTAAAAACATAACATAAGCACATTTACGATTTACTCATCATTATTGTGTTTAACTAATCAAAAACATGTAACAGATTCAGATTCCAAGACTGGCTCATTTGTTAATGTTTCAAAATGAAGTTGACCTAAGTGAAGAGATGAATCCAATGACTGATCATTCAAAGGCATGAGGTCAGGTGACATGTTGCGGGTTGGCGATGATTTGCTGCAAATTTGTGATGGTGAAGGAGATGGAAGGTCTACAAGCAGTTCAGACAAGTCTTCAGGTAAATCTTGATCATCATCTATAAAGAAATGGGAGAACCCCGCCCCAAAAAACAAAGAAATGAAATGAATAAATCCACTGGTGTGTGAACATGTGTAAATTTGATGTGGTTAAAGGAAAAAATTCAAGAAACTAAATTATCTATTTTGGTTTGGACATAATATGGTTAATAAGTTGAAAAGTGAATAAAATTAGGATATTACTCTAATACATAAGCAGAGACGATGTCATTGAGCATACAAAGTCTACTGTTTTCAATTAAGGTAAAGGTAAGCCTCTGATGGGTGTTTGATTTCGCTGCCTCTGAATTACCATCAGTAGTCAAGTTGTGTAAAACTGTTTCATACATTGAGTGAAAAATGTTTAATTAAAAGTAAATAAAACCAATTCCAACAAACCGCACAGTGGCCAACAATGAAAGCGGTATGATCCTATAGTTGTTTTACTTTAATTCACCAAAGTCTGAGGTCAAAAGTGCACGTCACTTTAGCTATTGATTCCACAATCCAGACAAAATGCTGGGAATGGAGGTGTCGGATTATGGGGACGTGACTGTATGATTAACTCCTCACAGATTAGAGCTCAATGTCATATGGAATTATCTATTGTACCAAGAGAGCACTTGTATGGGTTCCATAGCTATTACTGCTGTCTTGATGAAATCGGAAGTGTTAAATAAGCGTAGCCTAAAAGAGTGTATCTGTCATACTTTATTTTGTAAGCTTCTAGTCAGTTACTTATAAAAAGAAAAAAAATAACAATGTGGAATTGAATGAAAGCTTGAATTTATTAAACGAAAACAGATAATGTTGACGTTTAATGTTTACACATTCACCTTAACAAAGCCATTCTCGCATATCTCTTTGTTTGTAGTATTTCATTCAACATGTTTTGTTGACAAGGGGAAACACGAAACATCCACATTATCTGTTTTTGTATATGAAATTAAAGCTTACATTCAATTTCATATTGTTACTTATTTCTTTGAGCAGCCACATGTACATTACTTATTAAAAGGCACCTTTCTCAAACAGCATGTGAAGTATTTGGTATGGAAATGAATAATAAATAGTATTTAATAAAACACACTACAGAGACAAATGAGTCTGTGTGAGAAATTGTACAATATGTCAGTTTTCATCTTATGCTATGGACTTTAATATGAAATCACTTTCATATACAGTGCAACTGCAACCCATGGATAACGACATCGCCCGGGACCAGTTATCCAGGGGTGTCATTATTCCGGGGTTTTCAAGATGGCGGATAAAGGGGCGTGGTGAGACCCTTGAATACATAACAATGGGATTCTGGACAAGTGACTGAGAGAAGACACATCCCAATAACGTTAGAATGTGTATTTTTACTTGTTTACTAAGGGTTTACCAGTTACACTGTCTCTCTCCAATGTGTATTGTCATTGTTTTGATCGTAAACAGTGCTCAAATGCCATTTACCAACTAAGAATAAATCAAGAAAATCCAGTGCCAATATCAATATGACTGACCCCACAGTTTTTTTAAAACAAATATTTCAAAATTTTGCGTGGAAAATAAGTAAATTATGCAGGTTTCTAAATATGTTGTATCACACCTAACAATTAACTACATGTAGATGCAACCCATGTAATAAAATATCCCAGCGGAATTACGCAATTTCAAACTCAAATTATGTAAATGTTGCTGCTCGAAGCTCGGAGAAATAAATAATATGAAATTGAATGTAAGCTTCAATTTTATTACAAGAACAGATCAAATGAACGTTTCGGATTGCCCCTTTATAAACAAAACAGGATGAATGAAACACTACAGATGAATGAGATTCATCGCAACAACGCCACTACTGCATCTCATTCATCTGTAGTGTTTCATTCATCCTGTTTTGTAATCATCTTAACAACGCCACTACCACATCTCATTCATCTGTAGTGTTTCATTCATCCTGTTTTGTTGATAAAGGGGAAACCCGAAACGGTCATTTGATCTGTTCTTGTAATAAAATTGAAGCTTACATTCAATTTCATATCATTTATTTAACTCAAATTATGCCAGAAAATATGCTGATTTGAAAATAGGCACAAAATTGGGAAAACAAAATTACAATAAAAAATTGCTGTCAATGAAATTGCTATAATAAAGAAGTAAAAAATTTGGATATGACCTTTTATTCAATTTAAATAAAAGGTCATATCCGAATTAAAAAAAAAAAGAATCAAAGAATTTGGATAATGTGCAGATTTTGCGGTTGCAATGCAAATCAGAAAATTTTCTCTAATTTTGCGACCGCAAGCTGTGCTAAAAAATGTGGGGTCAGATATGATAACAACGCACATATGGAATATGTTTTGCAATTAATCAAAGATTCTTATTTATAAGCTGCATCATCACAAGGTTGCAATAATACAGACACTAACCGGGTTTGTTATGTAAAAACAAATACCTCCTGGTCTTTTGGCCAAAAGTTTATCATAATCACTTGATATAGTGGGCGACATTATAGACCTCTAAAATGCAAAAGGCCAGGATGTGTCTAATGATCAGAAGTGCTTTAGGACTAATAATAATAATATATTAAATAACTATGAATAGCTATGTTATATTTGCATTAGATTTGGGTTTGACTGATGGGCCGGTAGATTCTCCTCCTTTTTGACAAATTTTCATTATCATCACTGGGGGACCTGTGCTTGTGTCAGGATGAAACAGATAATCTCAAAATAAGTACACTGATAGCGTGTTCTTCCTTTTTCTTGGGTACTTTAATTGTAATTCTATAACTTTTTACTAGATCCCATTTTATTCCTTTTTACTGGCGCTGCTATGACCTTACATTTGTTGCAAGCGCCGTGAAACCCTTAAAAACAAACAAAAACCTTTCTCTTTCATGAACGAAATATGGATTTTTAGGAAAATTAATCGCATCTTTTTGCAAATTTTGCTGTTTTCAGCTTGCAAAATTTGGGATTTTTTTTGGGGCAAAAAAAACCGCCATGTCAGAATATATTAACAAAATAAAAATATATAAACATCAAAATGATAAATGATATAAATATCTAATGAAGATGACGTTTCATAAGTTTCGAAAACCCAAACACACTCTCTCTCACTCACAGGCACACCTCCACACAACCCTACACACACACAGAGGCAGAAACATAAAAGCTTGTAAAGTTGTAGAGGTATAACTCCTCTATACTGTGTTCTAAAAGTTCTGTGGTTTAATTATTTTACTAATACTTTTTAGACGTTTTCTATAGTTCCATTGAGTTTCTCATCCAATTTTTCTGCCATTGTGTTGTGTTGACGAATGAAAACAACTCACCCAGTAGTGCCATGTGGTAAAGTCGATAAGAACATGTTTTGACTTATGGGTCATCCTGCATTCTATTCATTTATCACAGACTAAAACTATGAATTTTTGTTTGTCAATGTGGCCATACATTACTTAACAATGGACTAGTTCACCCATAACTTACCCCCATACAGACCTAGAGGTGGTGGGTCCATCTCAATAATGTCATCCAAATTCTCTTCTTCAATGTCTGAATCAGAGTCTGGGGCAGAACCAAAGAAACATGGTGGTCTCCACATCAACAATTTGTCAACATAGCAACTCAAGCGGTCACTATGTGGGAAAATTGTATCCGAATCATCTGAAATGAAGAATGAAAGAAAGATAAGAAACAATTATAGCACATTGAATAAAATGCACCCCCTGCCCTCTCATTCATGAAAACAATACTTTTGCAAATTGGTCAATGCAAGTACATCATCTGGGCCACAGAATTTCAATTGCCTTTAGCAGAAGTATCACAACCACTAATGTATGCAGCTAGAACAAATATTGAAACAAGAGAAGAAAAAAAAAAAAAAAAAAAAAAATAAAGCATAGGGCTCTTTTAAAAAACCAAGGATTTCCCCATTCAACCTTTACTATTAAATGAACATCAAGAGACCTAAATAAGCCATTAAAAGAAAAAAAAAAAAAGGGGGGGGGGGGAATTTAATCACAGGAATTGCTATAATAATAATAATAATAATAATAATAATAATAATAATAATAATAATAATAATAATAGATCTTTATTGTCCATAAATATGGCAATTTGTCATTTAGTTACACTTGTTATAACGTTATATGATAACTATAACATTGAACAGATACTTCACTCCTACTTATTCTCTCTCTCTCTCTCCTCCTCTCTTTCTTTCACGCGTGCGATATACACAACATAAACATATTCATTTCATTTTCAATTCGTTACATTTTTGGCAATTCAACACCAAATATTATCATCATTATCAATTGGTCACTTAATCTAACATTAAATAAATTAATCAGTCAATCAGTCAACGCATCAATCCTTGGTTTTGCTGTACCATATGAAATATTCAACATTTTTATTGGTGATGGAACGAACGTTGATTTATACTTGTTAGTTCTACATTTAATCTGACAAAACCTTCTCCCAGATGGTAAAATACTAAATTCATGGTATAAAATATGTTTTTTAATTGTTGGTAATTGAGAATGCTTTCCTTTCTATTGCTTTTCCATGAATTCTTTCCACTCCATCAAGAGGATGGTTTATTATTTTTGATGCCTCTTTGTAATTCTAAATCATCATACAACGCTTTATATAATATTAAGCGAAGGATAGGTCTTCAATCAACAAATCGCGAAATAAGATGAAATTAGCGGTGCAATTTTGTGTCGGAAGTAAACATAGCCACCGCCATTTCGATTTCCTTGAGACAAAAACATTGATACGAACGATTTTTCCGTTAAGTTCTATAGAAGAAAACAATAATGAAAAAAACAAATATCTATGAACTTACACTCAACATCATCTGGTATTATAGGAATGGGTTCCACTGATGACTTTGGTTTACTCTTGGGAGTTCTTGTTTTATTACAACGCACATGAGATGATGATTTTTTTAGTCCTGTCTATGAAAATATTCAAAAGGATTGATTAATTATTCAGGTTATGATCAAAAGTCAGTACAAAAGAGTGTAAATGGTGAAAAAGAAAATAATAATTGGTCTGCTCTGTTTCCCTATATCAAAGTCAATAATTGATGGCCATGGGAATGAAGAAAAACCAAAGTAAACCCCTCTCCCAACCCACTTCAACAACTTATACAATTACTGACTAAAACCTGCCACCTGGTAATGACAGTGAGACACAATTAAGGTCTCATTTATCGGAAATTATTTGGGTTTTTGTTTTTTGCCAATGTCAAAAGCATGACAAAACCTCATATGTCAAAATAAATAAATGTCACTTTTAGCAACACTCTTTTTCTTCTAAAAAATATATTAGCTGAAAATAATTAATGGTATCACTTGTGAAACATAATGAATAAAACACTGCTAAGACCTGTCACAGGTAACCAAAAAAAACAACAAAAATAAAAAAAACAACACACAACAGCTTTTATAGTATAGCATAATTTGTAAAGCGCTTTGAGCATGTTTAGGGAATATTATGCTATATAAAAGCTCAAGCTTTTCTTCATTTTTTTTTTTTTTTTGTGATATCAGTCAAGTGTTGAAAATGATGATCAGGCGGTAATGATGATTGTGTAAAGTAGTGGTAATGTTGGTGAACGTGATGATCTGCTGTGTTGATAAAAGTAATGAAAGTGTACAATGGCAATGATGGCTCAGGGGGGAATTATGATAGATAAGATGCTGAGGTGGTAGTGATGTTAGTTAAGATGAAGTGGTAGTGATGTTAGTTAAGATGACGAAGTGGTAACATTAGACATAACGATGCTGTTGGTATAGTGGTATTAGTAGTTGTGGTCGTGATGATAATGATGTGGTGGTGGTTGTAGTAGTGGTGGTAATGATGTTGATGTGGTGGTGATGGTGGTTGTAGTTCAAATGGTAGTGATGATGTGGTGGTGGTTGTAGTAGTAGTTGTGGTCGTGATGATAATGATGTGGTGGTGGTTGTAGTAATAGTAGTGGTAATGATATGTTGTGGTGGTGGTGGTGGTGGTTGTAGTAGTAGTGGTAGTGATGATGTGGTGGTGGTGGTGGTTGTAGTAGTGGTGGCAGTGATGATGATGATGTTGTAGTGGTGGTTGTAGTAGTAGTAGTAGTAGCAGTAGTTATGATGATGTGGTGGTGGTGGTTGCAGTAGTAGTGGTAGTGATGATGGTTGTAATAATAGTGGCAGTGATGATGATGTGGTGGTTGGAGGGGGGGGGGGGGGGGGGGGGTATCCTTGGAACAAATTGACCTCACTGGAATTTGACGGAAGTTGCCCGGAGCCCGGAATTTTTTTGCTCCAGACCAGAGTTTTTGCATCACTGCTGTAGGTGTTAATTGTGATGTTTTGGTATGTTACCATCAAATTTTATGATTCATTGGCCTAACTTGTTAACTTGGAATTAGTGGTAGTATTAAAACAGTGACGATGATGACATGATGATATTGGTATAGAGTGATAATGATGTACTGGCGTGGTCAACAAAATACTGTTAATTGTTAAGCTTGTAAAGTTGTTGCTGTAATGGTAGAAGTGATGTTATGGTGGGAAGTGCTAGTGATAACCTAGTGATGATGATTCTGCAGTGGTACAAGGATTATGATATTGTGACGGCAGTTTTGATGGTGATGCTGAGAAGTGATCCTAATGTAGTGGTTGTGACAATGCTGATGAAGCAAAGATGATGGTGGATTTGATTTTGTTGCAGTAGTAATTGTAATAATTCTGAAGTGATCTGTTGCTGGTGGTGAAGCATTTGTGTTAGTATTGAGAATGAAGTAATGATAGTGATGCTGATATGGTTTTGTTAGTTGTGAAGACGCTGAGGTGGTAGTGATGGCGATGTTATTGTCTTGTGGTGCCTATTGGTTTAATGATGCTGTAGCAGTGATGGTAGTAGTTATGATGATGGTGATGAAGAAGCAGAAGAATATGATGACGATTATGGTGGTGGTGGATAAGAAAAAGGAAGAAAGAAGGAGAAAGAAAGAAAGAAGAAGAAGAAGAAGAAGAAGAAGAAGAAGAAGAAGAAGAAGAAGAAGAAGAAGAAGAAGAAGAAGAAGAATAGAAGAAGATCAATGAATTTTAGGTCCAAGTGAAACAAGATTTTTAAAAGGATTGATAAGAAGTCATTGACTTTGACGTACTTACAGGTAATACAACTGGGGAGCTTTTTGCCTTTGGCTTTTTTGTAAAATGACCTGCTGGGAAATTTTCATTCCCAATGGACTTTTTGGACTTGAATAAAGCCTGTACAGGCCCATGAAAGTCTGAGACATTTCCTTTGATTCCATTAGATGAAGACACAGGATGGAGTTGGTTATTCACACTACCCAGGGCCTTACGAGGAGTTGGCTGTGTTAGTTTGCTACCACCTTCTGTTAAATCAAATATAAAAAGAACCAAATCTGGTCATAGTAATACAAGGTTGATTCAGAAATTAATGTGAAAATTGTTACATCTTGAACCATTTTTACTGTTACTCAATCAAACTACCACCAAACTCTCTATCTACTTTTCGCATTATGTAGTCTCCTTGATGATCGATCTTTGCCAAAGGTGTGCCTATTAATGTTTGACCTTCCTGAAAAAAGTTCTGTCAAGCTCAGCCACCTAGTGATTTACTTCTTTCAAAAGAACATTGGCATCAAACTTCAAGCCTCCAAGTCCAAGGTTGCGTTGTAGGGTCTGAAGAGATGATAAACAGAGAGATCAGGACTATAGGGTGGTGGGATAATATATCCCAATCAAAATGAAGAAAGCAGTTATTTGTCAGGTCCAGTCAGATCCACTGAATGGGGCAGAGGGATACATGATCATGAAAAAAAAAGCATGCCCCGAGTCCAAAGCCCCAGCCTTTTGCGTCACACACTTACTTAATCCTCTTCAGTCTAGGCCACATAGGGCATCCACCAAACATCTCCATTTTTTGTCGTTAGTTCCTTTCGCAGTGGCTGTATTCCAGGACAGGCCTTTAACTCTTTTTCCATGGTCCTTCGCTAGGTTTCTTTTTGGGTCTCCCCCGCTTTCTCTTCCCATCTGCTGTCCAGTACAGGGCTATCTTGGGAAGTTACCCTTTTACTTTTACCATGCTGGCCACATGACCCAGCCAACTCCATCTTCTTTTTATTTGGCTTTCAATGTTAGTGCAGCCAGCTTTCTTTAATAGATCCATTGCTTTTATTTTTGTAGGCCAAAATAGATATTTTATTAACTTTCCTTATTTCTATGTGCATTTAGAAACATTCCATATTCTGGAATGTGGATAATTGTTTAAAAGAGCAGAGTTTCAAATATATGTCTGGGGATAACGAATACTCGTTATGCCCAGACAGGTGTCTGGGGATAATGAATTTTCATCATCCCCAGACAGGTGTCGGGGATAACCACAGCGTTTATTTATATGAGTTAAATTGCCAGAAGTAAAAATAAACTCATTATGTCATTACGCAACATGTTTATATCTTGGTGGCGTTTTTATACACCTCCGTTTGCGGTGATGGTAAATTAATGAAAATGTTGCTGCATACGTCCATGAGGTTTGTTTGTTTGTTTTTAGGCATTTAACGGCGCTTTCGACACTATTTAGGTCATTTAAGCGCCCGTCCATGAGGTTTAAATAGTTTTAGATTGTAGTTTAGCACGCTGCTTAGTGATTACCGATGTACAATGATAATAAATTAAAGAATAATAACAATAATTTTAAAAATCAAAAGTAAAAAGAAACATGGCACACAAATACTGATCTCAAATAAATAAATAATTTTAGAAAATTAAAATCGAAGTTTTTTAAAAACATGATAAAAAGTTTTTGAAAAAAAAAAAAAAAAGAAAGAAAAAAAGCAAACAAAAACAAAGTAAATAAAAAAAAAATTTAAATGTCAACAATGGGAATCGAACCCGGTACTTTCAAAGTTGGAGTCTGATAGCTTGTCCACTGCGCTACGGAGCCACATGCCTGTTCATCACATTTAATGATTTTCTAAAACATCATTTTACCTTCAACGCAACTTCTATTTTCTGGTTTTATATTTCGATTTTTTAAATTATTATTATTTTTATATAAATTTATTAACAAAAACATCCTACAGTGATATAGCAAATTGTATTTTTACCTCTTTTAATTATGTAACATTTGCGTCATATTATTATGTAATAATGTGTTAATTTGAAATGTTTATCTTCCTCTTTATTAATGTAAATGCATGCATTGTCCTCGATAAGACGAACATTTTGGTAATGATAAGAACTCCATATTGACTGTTTTAATAGTTTTAACTATTTTTTATTAACATCACGCGATTTCGGTCACAACTTTGCAATGGTACTTTTGGGGTAAAAATCGGTCTAAAATTTCAGACTTTGAACTACCCTAACTACATTTCTATCAAGATAGAAACAAAATTCAAACTGCTTTAACAAATTTTGTAATCTGTGTTGCCAACTCTGTAATATGACAATAAAACTCCCTACTTTTACTTTACCCTTCACTGCCAGGCCTCCCCAAAATTATATAATTTCTGTCAAAAGACACTTCGGATTTTACTTACTGCTTGGAAATGCTTGCAGGGATTTTCCTTGGAGATTTTTATCGATTGGCCGAAGAAGGCCTGGGGTCTCATTTTCCTTGTCTGTGTGAACACGGAATCCTAAAGCAGCCATTGATTCTGATTTACACACAGAAAAATACTCGGTTAGATTAATTGAATGGATAATTGAATCACTATTATATCTATTTTTATACAGTAAATTAATTACAGCTGATTAAAACGTTTATATTTCTGTATTTTCTCTCCGTTTCTGTAAATGATAATGAGAATGACTGGATGAATGAATCTTTCTTCTTTTGATATTGTATTTGGCACAGTTGAATTGATTGGTTGTTTCTCTTTGTAGCTATGTTGTAAAAGTTAGACTTCGCCGGAAGTTGTACAAAACGAAATATTTATTGTTATTGTTTCTATCCCCGGTGACGTTATGCTAAATTGACAGATTCAAGAAGTGACTTTCGTACTTAAATTAATATTTTCAAATTATTAACGTCATCTTCAAGGGCAGTGATTATTTTGAGTTTATCTAAATACTGACAAATCATGGCGACAAGTTCACGATATGACGACAGGGAACTTTTCCGGAGAAGAGTACAGCAAAAGCTGGCTGACAGATTCTCTGCAGATAATGATAATGGCAATGGCAATGGCGATGGTCAGTAGTCACTCACTAGATACTGAAATGTAGACTAGTCAGTATAAGTAGAATCACCTGCTGTCGTCAGTTTTCTTTTTTCTTCTTACTGTCACTATATCGTTGAAAGATTTGAGAGCACAATTGGTGTAAAATCGATTGGTTAGGGTGGGGTCAAAATGCGGACATGGATCTTGAAGTTGAAGTTCTCTCTCTTACTCTTTTCCTAGCTAGTCTCAATCTAACTAGATAGAGGAAGAACTTCCATATACAGGTGCCACTCAGGGAAGACCTGTATATATATAATACATAGGTATTTATTAAACAAGACTATACATTATAAATATCAAATAGGAAATGGCTATTCGGACCCGGGTCTGAATTGCTTCCCGTGGCAATTCGGACTCGAGTCTAAACTGAATAGAACTCCGTGGCTAACCATCGTCGAGTCTGAATAACTCCATGGCTCTTCGATTCGGAATACTGCAATGCAATGCGCCCGAATGATGAACTTATCATTAGTATCATTAGTGAAACTCTTAGTTTCTATTCCGTTTGCAGCTATAGAAACCGTATTGGTCTTCCTAAAAACACACACACACACACACACACACACACTCATGAGTATCTCTAATTCATTAAAAACAGAATAATCACACACACACACACTCCTCTCCCCCCACAATCATTTCCACAACCCAAGAGCCGCCGGCTTTTTCTCTTTGATCACGCCTCGGTCGTTTGTGGTTTACCCCCCCCCCCACCAATCCCATTACCAGTTGATCATTTTCTCTCCGTATTTAACCAGTGCTTATTTTATTAATAGGCACATAGTCCAGTATTATCTAATAATATTAGTATTAGACAGTACTCTGCCCCTACCCCAGTGGCGGGGCTCTATTGCATGGCTTGCTGCCAAGAATCGCCTCTATTTTTATATTTAGAAATAAAACAGCATATTTCTTTAATTAAAAAAGAATTAAGACACTGCCTTTTGTCAAAGCCCGACTTATACTGCCTTTTAAATAAAACGCTCAATGCCCGAAGTCATATTATTCTCCTTTCTCTGCACTTTTTCGTGGCCGCAAATGGCAAATTATATAATGTTGAGATATGTCATTCATGTATCTTTTGCAACACGCTCATGGCAAATCAAATAAATCTTCCAATCATTACACAAAGACACTCCTTTTTCTATGCGAGGGCAAATTGATTGTTAACGTTAACAATTTCGACTACAATTGTAATCTCCCAAAGACCACGAATATTTAGATCTATGTTTTGTTTTTTAAGGAGCTTGCAACACATTTAGGTCATATCAGCGCCAGCAAAAATGGAGAAATTGGATAGCAAAAAGTTCTAGAATTACAATTAAAAAGTACTCAAGATAAAGTAAGACAAAGGGGAATAATAGATCACCGCTTTTGAAGGCAGTCATCTTCGGGAGTTCTAAAACGTGACTTGCTCACTCACTCGCCCTCCTACCGACTGACAACTGACAACTGAGAACGAGCAGCTTCCTCCAACCCTACCACGCTTCACTTTCGAGCCAGCTTCCACTTCCGACACTTCCTGTGATTGCGCAGGCGCATTGTGGCAGGAGTCCGAATTGCCACGGGAGGCAATTCAGACTCGGGTCCGAATTGCCACTTCATATCAAATATACATAGATATATGATACATAAGTATTCAATAGATTCAAAATTGAAATAATCTGGAGTCGTATATCCTCCACTATCGTCAATGTGCAATATTTTGACATTTAAGTAGTGCTGGATTATTTGCTAGCTTTTACCCGATCGACGTTTGAGCGCCAAGCCACGATCAATCGTCCAATCTCAATGCCGGAAGAGCGAGTTGGTAAATCGAGCGGGCAGGTAAGACGAACAGAGAAGAGCTTGAGACGATCAGGAGCTGAGCGAGCGGAGGGGAAACGAGTCATTTCAAACGATCACAGTTTGCCATACGATTCCAATCGCCAACGTTTGTACACTGATTCGAGCAATGCTGTGTTCTTCACAGCCCTCCTTGTCAGATGTTAGTGTGTCTGGGTGGCAGGGAAATTTGTATAGGTGTATCACGCGTGTGTGACAAGACTTCATCAAACCTACTTACTTTGACTATCACACACACACACACACACTAAGGCTATTTCTATGACACACATGCATCCATCTATCAATGAACACTACAGTAGTGCGGCTATGTGGTCTAGTCATGAAGTAACTATAGTAGGCTCTAGTCGGCCATGGGTCTAGTACATTATAATGGTCTAGTGATATGACACTCGCTTTCGGATCGGAAAGTCCTGGGTTTGAGCCTCATGCTCGGCGCATAGTTGAGTCCTTGGACAAGGCTCTTTACTCACATTCTCTCACCGTACTCAGGTGTAAAATGAGTACCTGGCCGTTAACAGCTTGTCCACTATGCTACGGAGCCACCTAACTGTTTATAACATTTAATTAGGTCTTTCTAGAAAATTATTTTATCTTCAATGCAACTTCTATTTTCTGGTTTTAAATTTTGATTTTTACAACAAAATTTTATTAACATAGACACACAGATGTCACAATATAGCTTTTGCTATGTCCAAATACAGAAACACAGCATCGCTGATGAATCATGTGGAATATACATGCGCAATGGAGGTGCATAAAAACGATCCGTTAAGATACGTCAACGGAGGTGCATAAAAACACTACGTAATTGGTGTATTGCTTCATGCGACTTTGCACTTTACTCTGGCCCATAGAAAAGTTTCAAGGCTTTGGCAATGGTCTTGTTGACAAGTGTGTACTAATTAAGTGGATGTAGTGTCTCCCCATGTCCATACAAACTAGATTCTTCTTATGCATTTGAGAAATGCCAACACGTGCATCCACCTGCCCTTTTGATGAGAAAAAAAAGTATGGTCGGGATTTATCTCATCACACCAATATTTCTTTTTGAGGTCTGATTTATGAATCTTGATGCTCAGACAATATCTACCTTCCCAAAAGAAACTTGTTGCAAAGAGATCTCAATATATTTGATGGTGTTAAATTTGGAATTATAAGTTGAAAGTGGCTAACTTAATTTTGAAATCATACCTGCGCCAAGAAAAAGTAAAAAGGTTTATGCTTTTTAGAGGAATTTAAAACAGATTTTGAAATTCAGTGCCTGCAACTCTTGAGTCACAGACACCAAATAGATAGTAAGCATTAAGATCTCTTGTACATTAGTTCATGATGATAGTAAGACAAATAGTTTACATATATATGGAGATCCCAGCAGTACTTTATGACTGTTCAAGTTATCCCCACCCAATAAGCATGCACATGTTCTTTAAAAAGGTATTAAGACAAAAAAAAATTTAATCGTCTTATTCAACATATTCAGAGATAAGCAGTTAAATTTACAAGCTAACAAAGTGAAATTGAAAATCCTACTACAAACTGTGCCACTTGTACACATAATCTCTGAAAAGATTTTTCCCTTTAAACTTTTTAGGAAGAAGAGTCATCAGCTTTTTAGACATATTTTTTGTTCAAAACCAAATTGCTTAAACTATGACCGAAATTGGCAGAGTGATGGAAACATAAACTATTTCTATTACACTCTTACCCCTTAATTGTTTATATATGGTATCAGCAAAGAAATCCAAAAATTACAAGATACAAATACATTGATTTGAACACCTCTCATTTTCCGTCCTTCTCACCTGGAAATATATGTTTCAGAGAAATGCTTTTGAGGTAACAGAGATTATAAAGTTTTGCCCACTTTTTACTGGTCAGTTTTTCTCCAAAAATTTTACAGATAGAACTCATATTCTTAGTTGTATCCATGGTGGATATTGTGACAAAAAATTGTTGACCTTAAAATTGTTATTAAATTGAAGTTGGGATGCAAGGCTACTAATAGTGGTTCATTAGAGCTGAGTGTCTAAGCTATGATTCAATCCCCACCTCATAAGGTCAGATTTTTACTCTTAAGTACATTTCAGATGGCAGATATCAAGCAGTTGTCATATTTTTTTTTGCCGTCATAAAAAATTTTCAAATACCCTACCACAATTCAATTGACTTAAACATTGATGTGAAATGTTAGCCACCAAGGTTTTTATAGCTTTGGCCATTTTATTTTTTTATCTACATTTTGTTTTTGCTTCAGGTGGCTCTGGGGAGAGATCAGAGATCGACTTACAACCATGCAAGAAGTCACCATACTCTATACAAAATTTTGTATGGATTTTTGCAGCCATCTGTGTTTTCTACTTTAGTGACTTTTTATCTGTTGTCATGTATGACATGCGAATCAAACAGTAAGTCCTTTTTAGGCTATGCCTTGTAAAAGTTCTCTGTTTAATATTAAAGATAATGATAATGATTGATATGACACTGTTGAGGCAATTAATTGGAATACCATTTTTGGAACAGCCAAGTAATATAATAATCATATATAAATCATGATGTGACTAACATTAATTTTATATTTTCTATATAATTTCAATGGCCGTTGAAATGATTTAAGAGCTGTACCGAATTTTATGTAATTTTATTTATTCAAATAACCGTCAACAAACTGTATCTCTATTGAGAGGAATAAGACTGGATCCATCTCTTATTTTTCAAAGAACAAATAGGCTCACAATTAATAGAATCATTGAATCTTTTACTTACGACTATTCCTTTTATTTAATCTACTAGATTTTATAATTTGGTTGTCTCAGTTGATGAACAAATAATTATTAAGAAAATAGGTAATTATGCAATGATTGCTTGCTTTTGATGAGGCATGCCATGTTGATTTTCATTTTATAAATGGAATAGGTTTCATGTTTCTTTGAGTTGTTTTGTAAGTCTAAGGGGTATACACGCATTGGTTGTTCCATAGAAATTAAGATATTCATAAAGTAATTATTGTTATGCCTTAAAATGATTGTAGCAATGAAACAAAAGGACGAATTTATGAGAAAATTATCATAGTTGGCGAGGAGTGTCACAATCTCAGTAATAGATTTTGGTTTTACTTTTATTCCCCCAGATCATGGTTTTGGATTGGAACCATTGCATTTATATGCCATGTTAGTGTTGCATTCTTCCTTGTTGTATGGTTAAGCTATTGGAAGAAAGTTGATTCTGATAACTGGGAGACAATGTATCCAAAGGCTGTACCTGTGGCCACGGGTTCTTTCATCATTGGTGGCATATGGTAAGATCTATATTTCTATTTTTATCATTTAGTATTCCATTCTTCAAAATAATCTCAATTTTTACCATCTTTATGATCACAGTGTCCAAAGTTTTAAGTTTAGCCTCTTAAGTTGACTGCCAAAGATCTTCTTTAAAAGTGTCATTAAATTCTTAAGGTGTCAAATGTTCCAACTTTAATCCTGCTTAAAGTCAGCAATTACAAACCCCAATATTTTATCTTTAAAATACAGTAAAGGACAAATATATCGACATTGTTGGGACTGAGGTGAAATGGCGGTATAAGCGTCATGTCAATATATAAGTCTTTCCAAAAAATTAAATGGAAATAAATGGAAAATGTGAGATAACATCATGGGAAATTAATCTGATTTGGTGATCCTTCAAAGACCAATTTTGAAATTTAGGACTTTTCACTCAATTGCTCAATTTTCTCATTTTGATAATCTTCTTTTTTCTTCCCATTTCCTTTTCAGTCTCTCCGTTGCATTATGGCCTGTATGGGGCATCCTAACACCAGTCATCCTGGGTTCATTGCTTATGGGTGTTGTTGTTATTATTGCTATGTTTGGATAAAGATAGACTGGAGCATTGACGACTGAATGTTTCATGGTATTTTTGACTTGTCTTTTAAGTCAGGTAATATTGAGCTTTTCAGTGGCTGGGTAGCTGGCAATGATTAGAAAAGTCTGGCGCTGGCGTTGTGTTCTTAGGTAAAATACTTTACAGACATTACCTCACTCGATCCATGGGTTAATGAGTATTTTGCTTTATACAGTGTAGTACGTTACCTGTGCTAATATGAAATGTGCAGTTAGCAGGCAATTGGTACGATATGAAATCAAAATTTGGTTTCATATGTCCTGATACATAAAAAAACGAAAGATTGTGAAACACAATGTGAACAAAATAAAAATAGGAATCCTACTAATTAAATGAGTAGTGAGTAATAAACTGCTTAAAGTTGTGGAGTGTGCAACTACAAAAGGAAAATGAATACAATTCAAGAAGATTATGTCATCATTGTTAGCAAATTAATATATATTGTGTGGAATGTTCAGTTGGACGTTGTGTTGACGTTTTGTTTGGTGGTGAATGTGATAAAACAAATTTGAATTTTGATCTGAAATGAAATGATTGTCGAAAATGTACAAACATGTAAACTACCTCTCTGTATCATTCATACTAAGCATTCCCTGGCAGACTATTCGTCATGTTAATGTAACACATAAATCATTTCTCTTTGCTGTATTATGTTTCTCATTTAAAATACTTCTCATAGTGGTGAATTCAACTTTCAACATTATTTATTATATTGTTTATGTGAGGCCTGTCTACCTTAAGTTTTGTGTAACAGACTTTGGCATTGAAAATATTAGGCATTCTCATTGACTATCAAAACCAATTTTAACAAAATATTTCGAATATGACTACTTATAAATCAGGAAAGTGACATATCTGGTAGTGATTATGTATGTCACTTATATTCATTAAAGTGATGAGCGTGAATTACTAGAAATAGAAAGTAAAAGAATGTTGAAACTGTTACCTGTCTTTGTTTTTTGTCCATTTTGAATTACTTGAGAGCTGTGTAAGATTTCTGCCATATTAAAGAGGTTATAATATTGAGCGCCCTTAAATAGCTGAGCTATGACGTCTTCAGTAGTAAAAGGTAATTTTGACATAAATTGTAATTTATTTTATCTCTTTCCGACATGATTCTCGAAAGTTTATTTCATTTAACATATCAACATGGAACATTGCCTTGACACTGTTAAATTCTTTTGTGTATGGCATGATCACTCACTGTTCTGATGATTACAATAGCATTTTGAAGTTTGACACAATGATGGGAATCCTTGGTGACGGCAGTTTTAATGAAAAAAAAAAACAATGAAACGGTAAAGTGGCTGATAACAATGAGAAAGTTATGGTACAACTATGGTTTCATGCATGAAACTGGATCAATAGCTCATGTGAGGAGGAAATTTACGCAACAATTCAAAAAAAAGCCCCAGCAAGGAACACAATTCTAGCCTGGTATAACAACTTTAAAACAACAGGTTCAGTCACTGGAGCTGCCAAGAGGAAGACGTAATCATTAAACTCCAAGGCAGTCATTGAGGCAGGCTACAAGATTAGTCACTGGGCTGGTAAGCGTGTCTTCAGTAAGCAAAATAGGACGTTGCCACCACAAGTTGCTTTTGCACACCAAGTCCTTGACAGACAACTCACTGAAAATATTGCCTTGAAGCAACCTTCGACTTCGACGTATCTGGGCATGTACACATGTCATGCACACAAACACAATGTTCCATATTATAGCTAACAAAAACTAGATTAAGTTATTGTGTGTCGTCGCAACTCACCTAAAGTCAATGTCTAGTATGCACTGACCAGGGAATGAGTGGTTGGTCCTTTCTTTTTTTGATGGTATGACATTGACAGCAACAATTTATTTGGCATGTTGGCATCATACGGAGTTCCTCAATTTGATTATTTTCAACCTAACATCTTTTTTCCAACAGGATGGAGCTCCCCCTAACTTGAGTTAAATGTGTGGGAATTTTTCAATGAACAGTTCCCAAACCAATGGATCGGCGGAGGTAATCTAATTTTCTGACCTCTAACTCTAGGATCACCTGATGAAACCCCACCTTGCTTTTTTATGGTGATATGTGAAGAGCAGATCGTTTAGAACCCGTGTGAGAGACATGCGTCACCTGAATACATAAATAAGAGAAGCTGTTTGCTTAGTCACATTACTCATGCTGCAAAAGATGTGGGACAAACTGGAGAGATGCTTACACTTACAGTTTGTCATTCAAAATGCTGATGGTCACGCGGAGCTTTAAATCAGTCGATTGTGCAAAAACATGATCACAAGTAAGATATCAGGGAAACAACTTTAATGAATTTGGATTAATATGCTGAAAACCAAATTGATGTTGTTACAGCTGTTCTTGAGTTATTCAAACCTGAAATGTCCATGATTTAAAACAAACACACTGTAAATTACGATTTATTTCAAAATTACCCTTTTCTACTCATAACATCATAACTCATCTACCAAAGGGCACACTGTTAAAACATTTATATACAGTAGAATTACTTTAAACTGAAATTTTGGGGACCTTCTAAACCATTTCGGTTTAAAGACATTTTGGTTTAAAGCAAGTTCACGTTTTGCAATGTTTTTCAAGGGTAGTAACTATTTAAGGAATTTGCTCATTTAATCGTATCATGGGTTTCCCGTTAAATGGAGTTGTTGAATAAATGCTGTCTTCGTAACCAATAATTTTTAAAAAAATTTTTTTGGTGTGTTTTAAAAATATTTTTGGGGGTTTTCGTTTTCAATTCAAAATTGTTGAAAGAGTTGAGTTCGGGATGCCGTGTATTTACATATCTCCGTCTTGATCAACTTTTTTTTCATCGACATCACATAGTATTTTGATTTTAAACTCCAACGTGTAAGCACGGTGCTTTATTTTAGTTTAGACATCTTATAGTAAAATGCAAAGCTTAAATAAGATCGAAAGTTCTTGTGCGATAATTGATAATGAATGACGTGCAGCTACTCAGAGGTGAAGTGAAATGGAAATGAAAAGGCGTGTCAATGCTAAGCTGTCTACTACACACCCCCCTTTTGTTTAAAAGCCATTAGGTTCAAAGGCCTGATTACATAGAACCCCCCCCCCCCCCTCGCACACACACACACACATTTAAACAAAGTGGAATTGAAATGGCATGTCAATGGTAAGTTGTCTCCCCCCCCCCCCCCCCCCCCCTCCCTCCTTATTCTCGTGTTGTGAAAATTTGTCAGTTCCAAAGCATCAACACACGAGCGAGAACATCTCGCTTGCGTGATTCTACACCCCAACTCCCCCTCTTTCCTCATTTTTCGCCTGCCAGTCACCCGTTGTCTTCCTTTTCCAATCTGTGCGATTGTGGTGTTGGCCAAACCCAAGTGCAGTGATTGAAGTGTTTGCCTACCCCCCACCCCCACCCCACCCATCACCCTCATCTTATACTTACGCTCTTTGTTTAATATCGCCGGGCATCATTACATGTGGCCACCTTCCCGAATTTTTGAAGAAAAATAGAGAGAGAAAAAGGGAAGGTGCTCTCAAGTTGTTTCGGTTTAATGAAAGTCCTGCTTAGAAGTATTTCGGTTCATCGTAAGAATTAGTACAAAGATAATGAAGAAACTAGTACAATTTATTAAATTCTTTGCGGTTTAAGGTATTTTTCGGTTTAGCTTCTTTCGGTTTAAAGTAATTTTACTGTATATATATACTGGGTGGGGTGCCGACCTCCCATAGTGGGCAGGGAGGTACTTGCTGTGCCTTCTATCCCCCTGTATCTGTTTTCCAATTGCTTTCTATCTTTGTCTTGGAATGAGATCACTAAGTTTTGTCTTGATCATGGCCGTAGTCCTTGGCTGGAAAGGAAACAGTTGAATGTATAGTTATAGTTTTAACAGATATTTTTTCATTGTAAATCTTCTCTCTAATATTTACCGTTATTTTTTTTTAACATACAATTTGTAAACATTTGAGTGTATTCCTCTTAGTGGGATCTTGTGCTGGTGTCTGGGTAATCATTTAGGTAATCTTAAACTAAGTACACTGATAATGTGCTCTTGGAATCTACTTCTGTTCCCTATTTGTACCATTCCCCTTTATCTTACTTTTTCCTCAAGTCCTTTTAATTGTACATCTAGAATGTTTTTAATATCCAATTTTCATCCTTTTTACTGGCGCTGATATGAACTTAATGTTTAAAGAAAATGTAATAGTGCCTTACGGGTGCCATATGTTGTCCTATATATTTTGTGATGATGTCAGCTTATAAAAAAAGTCTTGAGATTTTATATAGTACAATATCCTTAAGAATTTTGAAACAGACCACGTTTTGAAGTATTTCAAATCATTTATTTATGTACATATATTATGATATTTCTGCCTTGTGTATAAATTTGGTAAACAAACTTCTGACATTATATCTTCAAATTTTGTCTATGCCATGCCATTTTCTTCATTTCTCTGACAACTCACTCATTTCTCTGGTTTGCTGACTTCTCTGACCTTGTGCAGCAATTTGCAAGTTATTTATATTGAAATGTCTAATGTTCATTTAAAAAATGTATCCTTAGAATGTCTAGACCCCTTTGTAGATATGCTATATATCCGTTTCTTTTCCCCTCAAAATTTGATTGTAGCGTGATAAACATTTCATTGATGTCTTACAAACTCATTGTAATTGTAATCAATATGGTAATTATTATTATGTGGCAGTATTACAATGCAAAGTAAAACAATTTCTTTGAAATATTTTTCAGTAATAGTAATAAGTGGCAATTCTAGTATTTAAGATTGAAGACCCCTCGTGACATAAAAAAAGGTATTTGTTATACTGAAACAAAAATATTTCTTAACCAAAGTAGATAACTATTATATATGAAGCATCTATTCGACCAGATATTTGTAATCCATTTCACCAGATTTGTCTATTGAACCTCAATCTTTTATGATATATTATATTTTTATTCCAACGTTGTGCTTGGATAAGATATAACTTTTCCCATGAGCTCATTTTTTCAAAACTTTTGGCAGGTTTTAAATGTTAAAATTTATCTTGGAGACGATTTACATGCATTTGACTATCATGCATATCCCACAACTCATTTTTTTTATTGTGCGCGTCAACACTATAACACTATAATTATTAAATGAGAAGAATTTTAATTCTCTTTTAACTGAATTTAAATCGTAATGTTCAGCAAATAAATGTTGAAAGATGTGAGCTTGATGAGTATTCATGAATTAAAAGGTCAACATGACAGAGCCTTCAGTGCCTAGTTTTCTCTCTCTCTCTCTCTCTCTCTCTCTCTCTCTCACGTGGGTGGAATTTAGGGCTAGGTAACTTCCCAGACCGGTGAATTCTCCTACGGCCAATAGACCTTGCTATCTCTTCTAATTAAATTTGTCGTCTCCATACAGCTTTGAGTCCCCATTCCTGAATGAGGCCATTTATTGATTTCACCTGGGCCTTGCCAGTCTTGTGTTGGAAGGGAAACAGCTGGATAGATTTTTATTGGGTGGGGTTCCTGACCTCTTATAGTGGACAGGGAGGTACTTTCTGTGTCTTCTATCCCCTCTGTTTTCTGAGTTGCTTTCTTTGTCTTGGAATGAGATTCCTTGGTTTTGTACTGGCCATGACTGTGAGGGAAACGGTCAAATGTATGGTTAGAATTTTGGGAGATTATATTTTTTGTATTGTAAATCATCTCTATGTAATTACATATTTTATTTTGTTATAAATATGTATGTATTGTTGTGTAAACATTTGAGTGTATTCCTCTTAGTGGGAACCTGTATTTGTGTCTAGATGAGACTTTTAGGTGATCTCAAACTAAGTACACTGATAGTGTGCTCTTGGAATCTACATCTGTTCCCTATTTCAACCCATCCCCTTTGTCTTACTTATTCTCGTGTGTTTGTAATTCTAGAAACTTTGACTATCCCATTTTCTTCCTTTCTACTGGCGCTGAAATGACTTTGCCTCTCAGAGGCAAGAGGAATACACTCAAATGTTTACAAATCATAAATAATACGTTAACAAAATATAATACAGTGCAAAACAGAGAGATGATTTACAAGGGAAAAAATATCATCTCCGAAAACTAACTATACATTTGACTGTTTCCCTCTCAGGCAGGGTATCTGGCCATGGTCAGGACAAAACCAAGTAATCTCATTCCAAGACAAAGACAGAAAGCAAGTTGGAAAAAAATATAGGGAGATAGAAGACAAAGTAAGTACCTCCCTGCCTACGAGGCAGGAACCCCACCCAGGAGATCACCTAAAAGTCTCATCCTGACACAAGCACATGTCCCCACAAAGAGGAATGCACTCAAATGTTTACAAATCATATTTTCCACACACAAAAAAAAAAAAATTATAGTATATAACAGAGAGATGATTTACAAGGGGAAAAATATATCCCACAACTATAACTATACTTTCAACTATTTCCCTTTCCAATCAAGGACTCCGGCCAGTGTCAGGACAAAACTAAGAAATCTCACTCCAAGACAAAGACAGAAAGCAATTGGAAAAGAGATGTAGGGGATAGAAGACATAGAAATGATTATATAATGGATGTATGAGACTTTTGTTTGCTTGTCAAAATGGAAGCAGAGCAACGTCTTCTTTGTTTTAAGTTTTTTTTTAAGGGTTTTACGGCGTTTGCAACACATTTAGGTTATATCAGCGCCAGTAAAAAGGAAGAAAATGGGATAGTAAAAAGTTCTAGAATTACAGTTAAAGCACCCAAGAGAAAGTAAGACATAGGGGAACTGGGAACAAATAGGGATCAGATGTAGATTCCAAGAGCATGCCACCAAAGTACTTAGTTTGAGATCACCTAAAAGTCCCACCCGGACACAAGCACATGATCCAACAAAAAGGAATACACTCAAATGCTTACATTATACATTCAAAATAAATATTATAATACATAACAGAGAGATGATTAACAAGGAAATAAATATCGTCTCCCAAAACAATAACTATGCATTTGACTGTTTCCCTCCCAGCTAGGACTCCAGCCAGGGCCAGGACAAAACCAAGTAATCCCATTCCAAGACAAAGACAGAAAGCATGTTGGAAAGCAGATATAAGGGGATAGAAGACACAGTATGTATCTCCCTGCCCACTATGGGAGGTCAGGAACCCCACCCAGAACGCCTTCTTTGTGTGGTTCATCTTTTCCTTTTCCTGAATATAGGATGGTTTCTCCTGTTCCGAATTTGATTTCTCCATCGGCATTCCATCTTGTTTTGCAGAGTTTGAGCGGAGTGAGATTATAGCTTTTCACTTCTTTTAAGATTTGAGCACAAATTCTTGCTTCTCTCATGGTTCGAACATTCCACGTTCTATTATAAGTAAGTGTTTTCTAGAGGAATAGTTAGAGAGTCCTTGGGGCCAGAAGGTCTTATGTCAAACAGCTTCCTATCGGCTTTCATTGCAGTATGCCATATCTTTTCCCCAGGCAAAATAAAGATCTTTGGATATTGTGAAGGTTTCTGTAACAAGTTTTTTTTATTTATACATGGATGGGTGGTTAGCTGGTGCACAATTCTAGAACTTGGAGAGCCAGGTTTTATATGAGTTTCCCTCCTTAGATTAGTGGCCTTGCAAGCTGGTGAGTCCAGTCTACCCATAGTTTGCAGTCGGAAGTTGTCTATCTTCTAGAATGACAGCCAAGATTAGCAAGTTGTATTCTCTTAGGCTATGGTGGTCCACGACACCTTATTTTGTATTATTTGGTGCAACTCTCAGGACAGATGGCTCTCCCTCATCGCTGCTATCCGAAGGACACGCCTCTACACCATATAGCCCCAGCTCGAAAGAATTCCACCTAACGCTTATGAATTATTTTTCATGTGATAATGTAATAAATATAACGCATTATTCAAAAAGAATATGAAACTTTATTTTCTCAAGCAGAACATACAAAACATTAACTGAAAACCCTTAAGACACCACCATATCAATGATTGAAATGAAAAAAATAAAATATAGGCATTATCTTTGTTTAAAAATAATAATTTAAAATATAGAAATTAATTTTTTTAAAAATTATATTAAAAAATAATTATAATACTAATTATAATATAATCATCATCGTCACCACCATAATAATAATATTAATATAATAATAATAATAATAATAAAATAATAATAACAATAATAATAAAATTTATTTAAAAAATAATAAAAAATAAAATTCCCTTTATTCATCCCATAGGGGAAATTTGTCTCTAGGGTCTATTCCAAGGGAAGACTAGAATAACTCAGGCATCAGCCGCAGTGCAGCACCGCAAATTGAGCTAGGGCGAGATGACTTGCTCAAGGCCACACAGCGCAACAGCGAGTGATCGAACTCGGTACCTTTCGGGTACGAAGCAAAGACCGTACCACTGAGCCACGTTGATAACAATAATAATAATAATAATAATAAAGTAAATGCCATTTAAATAAAAGTGAAAAGAATCTCATACAAAAACAGATGTATAAATCAAATTTGTTTTAAAACTGTCAAATGCTCAATAAAAAAATTGCTTTAGACAATTTCATTTCTTTGTTATACAAAAAATGCAAACTGGATGAAAATGATATGGGAAATAACAAATGTTATCGCAAGAAACGAAAACTGGGAACAATATTAAAAAATAAATAAAAATTGGTTGCAAAAATGTGAAATAATACTGTATCACGAAGGAGAGCTATTCTGTTCTGTTATAAAAGATATAGTTTCTTTTTTTTTTTTTTTTTTTCATAAATGTGATTTAAAAAGGGAAATTTTCTAAGTTTGAAATTAATGTGATTAAAATTAAAAATGGTCACCTAGACGGTGAGTTGACCAAGGTTAACTCTACATTCTGAAAAGATATTGTTTTTATTATGAAAATACATTACTATCAAAAAGTATTAGGAAACTAAACAGGAAAATAATGGAATCTATAATTGATATATCACAACAAAGTCACGATGTGAAAGATTATATAACTGAATTGATTTTTATTGAAAATGGCTTGCTTATTGTTATTGGGGGTTTTTTAGAGACGTTGAGGGGAGGAGAAAGCAAGTCTACATTTCCTACAGAACAATATGTCACAAAAAGCATGCAACTCTACCAGTGGATAAATATTCTGGGAAGTAGTAATGCCCAATTCCCACCAAACATTTGTCTTCTGTGATACAATACTGCTGCCCAGTTTTTTATTTGTACAAAAGGCACAAAGTTAAAAACTGAAGCAGATTTATTCTTGGGAATATCCACCACTTAATTTACAGATCAATTTGTGTTATCAAGGTATATTACAATCAATAATTGTTGAACTAATCAAATCAAGTCCATAATGCAATGTGAAGAAGTGACAAAGACAAAGTTTGTGTTTCTGTTTTTCAGGGTTTTATGCGCTTGCAACACATTTAAGTCAAATCAAATCAGCAGCTGTAAAAAGGAAGAAATTGGGGTAGTAAAAAAAATTAGATTTATTATTAAAAGCATCAAAGACAAAGGGTACTGGTTTATCCCAAGAGCTTCCTACCAGTTTACTTAGCTTGAAATCACCTTAACGTCTCGTCAGACACAGGCACATGATCCAACGAAGAGGAATACCCTCCGAGGCGAAGCCCCCTCTTCCCAGGGCGAGGACAAAAACCAATCATATTCCAGGACAAAAACCAATCATATTCCAAGACAAAGACAGAAAGCAACATGTAGAAGGAAAAATAGAGCGGGATAGAAGGCACAACAATAGTGACCTTCCCACCCACCATAGGTCAGAATGAAGCTGCATGGAACTTAGTTTATTATTAATAATAATTATTTTTATTATTATTATAATTTATTATTATTATTATTATTTTGTTTGTTTTTAAGGGTTTTACAGCGATGGTAACACATTTAGGTCATATCAGCGTCAGTAAAAAGGAAGAAAATGGGATGGTAAAAAGTTCTAGAATTACAATTAAAGCATCCAAGAATAAGGGAGACAAAGGGGAATTGGTTCAAATAGGGAGCAGATGTAGATTCCAAGAGCACACTATCACTATCAGTGTACTTAGTTTGAGATCACTAAATGTCTCATCCAGACACAAGCACAGGTCCCCACCAAGAGGAACAAACTCAATTGTTTACAAATCATATATATGTAAAAGGAAAAATAATACAGCGCATAACAGAGAGATGATTTACAAGGAAAAAAAATCATCTCCCAAAACTCTAACAATACATTTCACTCTTTCCCTTCCAGCCAGGGTATCCGGCCAGGGCCAGGACAAAACCAAGAGTAATCTCATTCCAAGACAAAGACAGAAAGCAAGTTGGAAAACTGATATAGGGGGATAGAAGACGCAGTATGTACCTCCCTTCCCACTATGGGAGGTCAGGAACCCCACTCAGTATTATTATTATTCTCATCATCATCATCATTATTATTATTATTAATATCATTGTTATTATTATTATTGTTATTATTTTTATTATTATTATTATTATTGTTTGTTTGTTTTTTTACATAATAATAATAATATAAAAGTTGAATTTAAAAACCTTATATCTTTGTGAGATGGTAAGAAATGTAAATATTTTGGCTGCAGTTTTTTTTAAAGCTAAAGCTTCTTTTAGGCGGGTCTTTAAATTTTAATTTCCATATTTGAAACTAATGTACGGTAATTAAATTTCAATTCTTAGAGCGAGTCAAAAAATCGGAGAAAATGTGAGTGTATTGATAAATATTAAAGAGTGTTGTTACTAGTGTTGATATATTGTTTTGATTATCAGAAGATCATATATTTATTTATTCTTATTTTTTATTTGCTATAATTCCTATGTACTCCAAGTAATTTTGAATTGAATTGAACTAAATCATAAAAATAATCGTTATGAAAGCAGCATTTGAGATACTTAACCCCTCCCCTTCTCCAGAAAAAAAATAATAATAAAAATATTAATAAACATGGCTTCATGACTTCCCAAAAATATAGATATTCGTCCATTTTAGCAAAGAAAAATTAAGACAACATATCAAAAATCACTGCACCAGGAACAAAAAGTTTCATATAAGCAATGAGGCAGCAGGAGAAATTACTTGTCAATAAGAACATATATGCGATACACTGTTAGTTCAGTATTGTTAAATCAGCTTTTTCTTTTTGTTTTTAGGAGTTTTATGGTGCTTGCAGCACTCTTAGGTCATTTCAGCACCAGTAACAAGGAAGATAATAGTAATAGAGGAAAAGTTGTAGATTTGAGGTTAAAATGGTTCAAATACGAAACAAGATTCCACGAGCAATCCAAAAATATACCTATTTTGACATTACCTTACTAAAAATCCCATCCATGCACAAGTAAACGATCCCGCGATGAAGGATACTCTAAAATGTTTACAAAGTACAATATAATGAAAACAAAAAACTATAATATTACATGAGAGACAGATGATCTTTGAAAAAAAAAGGTACCTGACCATTTCCCTTCAAGCCTAGGATCTGCGCCAGTACCATGAAAAAACCCCACAAAAAACAGGCAATTTCAATCCAGAACAAAGACAGGGAGCAACATGGAAAAGGAAAACAGATATGGGGGATAAAAGACCAAGCACCTGACCTCTCTATAACAAACGAAGAGGAACCAAATTTTCAAAAATAACAATATCCTCATACAATTCCGCACTATAGGTAATTGTAACATTCACTCAGCTTTTACTTCTACACAAATATCAATTTCAAGAAATCTGAGACATGTCTTATATTTGCAAATGAGACAAAAAAAAACAATTTAAAAAAAAGGGAAAGTTTAAAGAGTTTGAAAAGTGTAAGGTGCTTGAACACTCTTAACCAGATTAGCCCCTAGAGGCTTAGGAAAAGGGACAAAAGATGAACCTAAGTAACAAATTGGATGTTCTGTAGGAATGGAATTACTTTCACAATTGTTTTGCTGTGATCTTGAGCCCATAGTTTCCTTCATCCTCTATTTACCTAAGTTATAAATTGGAAGTAAATTGATAGTTGCGTTTCAATATACAGGGTGCTGCTTTATTATGACCCAATAGGGAATTTTGATAGTTCGTCAAGGAAAAGATATTCACTCACACGTTTTACCATCTGATAGGGAATTTATGATAAAATTTTGTTTGGTTTCAGTTTGAATGAGCAGTTATTTTTCAATCATGTAAATTGTAAGGTATGGCAAATTTCAGTTTGCACTCACGTTTATGCTGAAATCATAATTATATATAAATATTCCTCAATCATGGATTTACAAAGACTTAATTCAACATAACTTCTAAATCATTTTTCTTACACGGCTTGTTAACTGCCACATGAGGGACACATCAAAAACTGCATATATTCTTTTATGTCATATCCTAGACCTTAGAATTGGCGCACATTTAAAATGGGTATCTAATAAAACCTACTTTATTTGTACACATTGTGTGAAAAAAAAAGATGAATATATCTCTATTAGCTTTTTGAGCTATTAAATTTCCTTTGGGGAAATAATAAAAAAGATAACACCCTGTATATAACCTGCTATAGCTGTTTAACTATTTTTTTTTGTGAATGAAATTTTAAAAAATCAAAAAACATATTATTTTTATTTGTTTTTGTTTTTAAGGGTTTTACGGCGATTGCAACACTTAGGTTATATCAGCGCCAGTAAAAAGGAAGAAAGTTGGATAGTAAAAACATTCTAGATGTACAGTTAAACGGACTTGAGGAAAAAGTAAGACATACGGGAAATGGTTCAAATAGGGAACAGATCAGTGTACCTACTTAGATTGAGATCACCTAAATGTCTCCAGACACCAGCACAAGATCCCACTAAGAGGAATACACTCAAATGTTTACAAATCATATGTGAAAACATAACAGTACATAACGGATAGATGAATTACAAGGAAAAAAATATCATCTCCCAAAACTATAACTATGCAATTGACTGTTTCCCTCCCAGCCAAGGACATAGGCCAGGGTCAGGACATAATTAATCTCATTCCAAGACAACGAAAGAAAGCAATTGGAAAACAGATAAAGGGGGATAGAAGAGAGAACACGTACCTCCCTGCCCACGATGGGAAGTCGGGAACCCCACAGAGTATTTTATTTTTAAAAGAACAAAAACAAAACAAAAGAAATAGAGAGGGGTGTAATTTAATGATGACGATAATGATGTGGTGTAAGAGACTACTAAAAGTGAAAAATAGTTATGCTCACGATTATTGCAATAAAGCTAGCTTGACCCATCTAAGGACATCTACGAAACGGTTATAGGGCCAATTATTGTTTTAAAGAGGCCTTTTTTAAAAATTTCACTAGTCATTAACTTCAAGAAATTTAAAATTGAGAGAGATACCATCGGGAATATTTCTTTATCCCCAACCCAGAAATTTCAAACATTGTCATTTCATGGCCATCATCTCATTAACAGACCTGACAACTTTTGTTGTTTGTTTTTAAGGGTTTTACAGCACTTGCAACACGTTAAGGTTATATCAGCGCCAGTAAAAAGGAAGAAAATGGGATAGTAAAAAGTTCTAGAATTACAATTAAAGCACCCAAGAGAAAGTAAGACAAAGGGGAACTGAGAACAAATAGGGATCAGATGTAGATTCCAAGAGCATACCATCAATGTACTTAATTTGAGATCACCTAAAAGTCTCATCCAGACACAAGCACAGGCCCCAACTAAGAGGAATACACTCAAATGTTTACCAATCATATAATATAATATGCAAACTAAACATAATACAATGCATAACAGAGAGATGATTTACAAGGAAAAAAATATCATCTCCCAAAACAATAACTATGCATTTGACTGTTTCCCTCCCAGCCAGGACTCCGGAAAGGGCCAGGACAAAACCAAGTAACCTCATTCCAAGACAAAGACAGAAAGCATGTTGGAAAACAGATATAAGGAGATAGAAGACACAGTATGTACCTCCCTGCCCGCAATGGGAGGTCAGGATCCCCACCCAGTGACAACTTTTCATAGACAAAATTCTGGGAAATTCATGGGCAAATCTGGGACTGAAATATCGATGTGATGGTGCTAATGTTGGTGGTGATGAGGATGATAGCAGTAGTAGTAGTGTCATTTGGTCACATTCCATCTCCACTTTGCAGTTATTTAACCATTCAATAAAAGTCTCATCAGCCTTGTGAATCACCTCATATCCTCCAGGTGCTGCTTTATTTGGGTACTGTGGATTAAAGCTGTCCATGTTTTGCCTGATGCCATTGCAAAAAGGGCAGTTTGGTAATGTTTTGCTTCTCCAATCATCAAACTGTTGCAGGTGAATCATTGTTTTCTATTTAATGTGCAAGTGCACACATACAGGCAGCTGCCGTGTTGGTGTAATTATTTTTAGGGTGCCTGAGATAGTCCTCATGGAGTTATTCAGCAGGGTGTCTAATTTTTTGGTGTGACATTAGCTGGATCAAACTGCTGATGATGATGATGACAATTGATGATGATAATGGTGGTAACAATGGTTATGATGACGACAGCGATAATTATCTTTTTTTCCTGATTAATAAAATACAATCAGTTTGGGCAAAGGCATTCATCGCAGGCAACCACCATGTTGGTGTACTTTATTTTTAGGGTGCCTGAGATAGTCTTCATGGAGTCATTATTTTTATTTGTTTTTAAAGGCTTTACGGCACTTGCAACACTTTTATGTCATTTCAGCTCCGGTAAATAGGAGGAAAATAGATAGACAAAAAATTATAGATTTACAATTGAAAGCACACGAGAGAAAGTAAGACAAAGGGGAATGGTTCAAATAGGGGAACAGATCTAATTTCCAAGAGCACACTATCAATGTACTTGTTTGTTTTGTTTGCTTTTGAGGGATTTACGGCGCTTGCAACACATTAAGGTCATATCAGTGCCAGTAAAAAGGAAGAAAAGGGGATAGTAAAAAGTTCTAGAGTTACAATTAAAGCACCCAAGAAAAGGTAAGACAAAGGGGAGTTGGTTCAAATAGGGAAAAGATGTAGATTCCAAGAGCAAACTATCAATGTACTTAGTTTGAGAACACCTAAAGGTTTGTTGTTTTGTCTTCAAGGGTTTTAATGCGCTTGCAACACATTTGGGTTATATCAGCACCAGTAAAAAGGAAGAAAATGGGATAGTAAAAAGTTCTAGAATTATACTTAAAGCACCCAAGAGAAAGTAAGACAAAGGGGAACTGGGAACAAATAGGGATCAGATGTAGATTCCAAGAGCATACCACCAATGTACTTAGTTTGAGATCACCTATAAGTCTCATCCGGACACAAGCACAAAATCCAACAAACAGGAATACACTCAAATGCTTACATTATAAATTCAAAATAACAAATATAATAGTACATAACAGAAAGATGATTTACAAGGAAAAAAATATCATCTCCCAAAACAATAACTATGCATTTGACTGTTTCCCTCCCAGCTAGGACTCCGGCCAGGGCCAGGACAAAACCAAGTAATCTCATTCCAAGACAAAGACAAAAAGCATGTTGGAAAACATATAAGGGGATAGAAGACACAGTATGTCCCCCCCCCCCCCCCCCCTGCCCATTATGGGAGGTCAGGAACCCCACCCAGACCTAAAAGTTTCATCCAGAAACAAGCACAGGTCCCCACTAAGAGGAACACGCTCAAAGGTTTACAAATCATTATATATGAAAAAGAAAAAATAATACAGTATATAACTATAACAGAGAGATGATTTGTAAGGAAAAAAATATCATCTCTCAAAACTAAATACATTTGACTGTTTCCCTCCGAGCCAGGGTATCCGACCAGGGCCAGGACAAAACCAAGTAATTTCATCACACGACAAAGACAAAGCAAATTGGAAAACATATATAGGGAGATATTGTTTTGTTTTTAAGGGTTTTATGGCGCTTGCAACACATTTAGGTTATATCAGCTCCAGTAAAAAGGAAGAAAATGGGATAGTAAAAAGTTCTAGAATTACAATTAAAGCACCCAAGAAAAAGTAAGACATAGGGGAACTGGAAACAAATAGAGATCAGCTGTAGATTCCAAGAGCGTACCACCAATGTACTTAGTTTGAGATCACCTATAAGTCTCATTCGGACACAAGCACAAAATCCAACAAAGAGGAATACACTCAAATGCTTACATTGTTTGTTTTTTGTCTGTTTGTTTTTAAGGGTTTTAAGGCGCTTGCAACACATTAAGGTCATATCACCGCCAGTAAAAAAGGAAGAAAATGGGATAGTAAAAAGTTCTAGAATTACAATTAAAGCAGCCAAATGCTTACATTATACATTAAAAATAACAAATATAATAATACATAACAGAGAGATGACTTACAAGGAAAAAAATATCATTTCCCAAAACAATAACTATGCATATATGGTGTTATCAGATATTTCCTTATAATGTTTGTTTGTTTTTAAGGGTTTAATGGCAACACATTAAGGTTATATCAGCGCCAGTAAAAAGTTCTAGAATTACAATTAAAGCACCCAAGAAAAGGTAAGACAGATTGGAATTGGTTCAAATAGACGTAGATTCCAAGAGCACACTATCAAAGTACTTAGTTTGAGATAACCTAAAAGTCTCATTCAGACACAAGCAAGATAAAGAGGGATAAAAGACACCGTAAGCACCTCCCTGCCAACTATGGGAGGTCAAGAACCCACCCAGAAATTTCCGAAATAAAATCAGGAGAGTTGGCCAGTCTACATAATAAGATCATTCTAATGTTACTCCAGTATACTCAAAATCTACAATCTGACATAAAAGCCCTTCAGGTTTGTGCTTCAAGATTCGTTTGAACAATGAACAGCTCTCATAGCCTTGAAACAGACATGATGGTGTAGCTTAATAACTCATTCTCATGTTCAAAATATCAAATTATACAATTCCACCTTACCAAAACGGCTATACAAGACATTTCAAACCTTGACCTCAAAAGAAAAATCTCTCAAAAACAGTGACACAACGGTATGCAAACAAACACTTCAAATATTCATTTGCACTCTGCATCATCAAAGATAGGATACTCTTACAGAAACAAGCGTGAACATTTTTTTTTTTTTGTTGTTGTTTTTTTTTTAAGGGTTTTACGGCGCTTGCAACACATTAAGGTCATATCAGCGCCAGTAAAAAGGAAGAAAATGGGATAGTAAAAAGTTATAGAATTACAATTAAAGCACAAAAGAAAAGGTGAGACAAAGGGGAATTGGTTCAAATAGGGAACAGATGTAGATTCCAAGAGCACACCGTCAACGTACTTGGTTTGAGATCACCTAAAAGTCTCATCCAGACACAAGCACAGGTCCCAACTAAGAGAAATACACTCAAATGTTTACAAATCATATAATATAATATGTAAACTAAACATAATACAATGCAAAACAGAGAGATGATTTACAAGGAAAATAATATCACCTCCCAAAAACATAACTATACATTCGACTGTTTCCCTCCCAGCCAAGGAACTCCGGCCAGGGTCAGGACAAAACTAAGTAATCTCATTCCAAGACAACGACAGGTAACAATTGGAAAACAGGTACGGGGGGATAGAAGACACAGTATGTACCTCCCTGCCCACTATGGGAGGTCAGGATCCCCATCCAGAAGCGTGAACAGTCTTGGACATCTTCAAAGACTGTTAAAACACTCAAAATTAAACATTCACAATGACTGTCAGATTCAACATCCCCAATGCTGAGAATAAAATCTATCTCAAGTCTATCTAGATATTTTGTCAAATATTGTGAGTTTAGTTGCTTATGTTGTGTACTGAAAAAGGGTTCTAATCCCAAAGCATCCAGTGTTAAGTACTTTGTTCTTTTTTTAAGATGTTATTTTCTGTTTTGTTCAATGCTTTTCACAGTCCACAAATTTTAGAAGCTTAATATTCGCTTTAACATAATGAGATACAGATTCCAAACTGAGGCGACAATTTCTTTCCATGGAGATGGTCACTGTTATCTTGTTTCAATTTCAAAAGTTCTGGGTTTCTCAATCAAAAGTATGAATCAATTGAAAGAAAGGAGTGATGGGAGATTCAACTTCTCTTTTGGAATGAGATGGGAGATTCAACTTTTTAAACAAAATATATAAGCTACAGCTGCCAAGTGATCAAATCAAAATA
Organism: Berghia stephanieae; assembly: GCF_034508935.2. NCBI lineage: Eukaryota > Metazoa > Mollusca > Gastropoda > Nudibranchia > Aeolidiidae > Berghia > Berghia stephanieae. The sequence continues at coordinate 71,760,820 of NC_088361.1, forward strand.
AACAGTTTAATACAGAGGAACAGCTTACTTTGTTTAAGGTTTTTACACGCTTGCAACCATATCAGGTAATTTCAGCACAAGTCAAAAGGAGAATATAATATAAGAATAGTCAAAAGATTTAAATCAAACGAACAAGCACATAAGTAAAAGAGGACAAGTTTGACAGAGATCAGAAGTATATTCAAGAGCAAAATATCCTTGTAGCTCTTCTGAAGCCATCTAAAAATCCTAAACCCAGATACCACTACTGGATCTCTGCCAAAAAAAGGATAACCTCAAATGGTTACATAAAAAGACAATATAAAAGAACATAACAATGACAAAATAATAGAGAGATGATTTATAGGGAAAAATGCAGCTTCCCTCACCAAAAATAAATCCTTTAAACAAAAGGCTCCAGACCAAAGTTGAAAGGTCTCATTCCTGAACACGGACATAAAACCTCATAGAATGGAAAATATAGGGAGATAGAAAAGAGAGCTAAAATGACATATTTGCTCACCATGGGAGGTCAGAAGACCCATCCTAAATGAGGAGGAGAATACGACATTAGAGTATTCCGTCAATTTTGTAGATGCAAGCAAAGCATTTTCAAGAAGCTGATCTTCACAATACAATTCCATGAAAAAATGTTGATGTTGAGAACTAGTCATCAAAAAAAAACTAAGGTCAACATGAAATCTATTGCATCATGTTTTTAGAAAGGCACTCTGTCAAAAATCATACATTCTATCACTTGTGATTCTTTTAAAATAAGTAACAAAAAGAAATATCTTTTTAAAATATGCTTAAAAGGCTTGGAAAAGCTTACTATACATACAATTATATAATTATTAATCCGAATTCTTTGTAGCCTCAAATGGTTTTGATTTTAAACAAAGGATTGGATTAAAATACTTAGAAGGAAGTATTATCATGTCTTCATTCACTGCCCGAAATTATACAATTATAAATTTTGATGACTGTTTTCATATCTAATGTGGAGAAGAAAAAAAACCCAATTGGATAAAGACTTTAAGAAATAACACACAGGGATCATTGTTTTAATCTATTATTCATAACTATAGAAAGACATTAAATTGCTTTAGGATGTTATGTTCTTTAATTAAGACCAAGTACTTTTTGTTTGGAGACAAATGAAATCCATTCTCCATAAATAGAAAGGTCAATGATAAAGGGAAATGGAAGAACAAAACACATATGGAAGGACCTTTATAGTCAATGTGACGAACAAAGCAACTTTAGGTCTTATATTTGTTTTAAAATAAATTATAATAATAAGGATAATAATAAAAGTAGTAGTAGTAGTAAATAAATAAATGAATAAAACAAAACAACAATGCTGCGTATATTTTTTCCTTTCTTAATGAAACATCTTTGAATTTAAATTAATTTCGAAATATTAAATTGATATAGAAGCATTATTATTTTCATTCTCAAAGTATAGGAAAATAACATTTTGAAGAGCACCTAAGTTAAACCCTACCAATGTTTAATATTATTAACATATAAAAATGTGGAAGACGCATTTCATTTTTAATCAAAATAGTATTCATACATTTATATAATCTAAATCTTTCTCTAATAAAACAACCTTAAAAATGAAGTTCAGATCAGTATCATATGAAAATCAATATATGATAGAAAAAGACCTTTGCCCAATAGCCCAATCCTGAGCTCCTTTTTTAGTTGTTGCTTTTACAATTCTTTCAAAGAGATCATGGAATGTGAAAAATTAGTGATCATGATCACAAATTATTTTTACATGTGTATGAACAAAACCTGACACAATTCTAGAGATTAAAATGAGTTTCTAAAATTATTTTAAGTATAATTGTACTTATGACATTGGGGTGGCTTAAATTCTAACTATCCATATGAAGAAAAGGATATACAAGAAAAATCTACCACCATATTTACAATTTTTGACCCAGGGGTTGACCATCTATTCGAATGAACAATGGTTAAAAGACATCACAAACTTACGTATACACTTAACAAATGCACAATGAATTTCATTAATAAATAAATCACAGTTGAAGATCTTACGAATTCTAAAACTTCACAAAGAAGTACACCAATTACCAATCACCAATCATTCTACTTGACTCATCACTCCAATAAGTCTAATTTGAACAAAGCTATGACTCATTTTTTAGGAGATGACATTTACAATCTGATGGCAACAGCTATTCACCGATCTTAAGAGAGAAAAAAAGTTTTAATTAAATAATAATTTCACGCAAAACACTACAAAGTAAAAATATTTTTGTGTGATGTCCATTCAATGTGGAAGCTTAAAACCGTGGCTGTTGTAAAATATTACACAACATATCTCATATACAATTCAACACAAAAACTCTTTTTTTATATATATATATATATATATATATATATATATATATATATATATATATATATATATATATATATATATATATATATATATATATATATATATATATATATATATTTTAAAAAAGAATTTTCAAAACCCACATCATTTGATTAAAAAAGGAATCCAAAAAACAGGTTCTAAAATTAAAAATATGCAATATTGTAAGTTCAAAAATTATTAGAAATACAAAATGTGAAGCCCAAGAAAGTTATAATTAGATACAAATGCATTAAAGCTGACTAGGATTAAAAGAGATTCTTTATAAATCATTTTCATATTTTGTGCAGTATGAAATGGCAAAGATGGCAATAAATATTTTCAGATGAAAAGTTAAAATCTTAAAAATAATGATACACAATGTTATTTGTTTATGACTCAAACGAATTGAATAATTTAAAATAAAACATATCTCTTAAATTGTGAGTTGTCCAATCACAAGGTTTTTATTCACTTTTCGATTACTCAGTAGGACATAGGAGACAATAATTTATTTTTCATTCAAACTTAAAAGATAACCATGTTTTTCTCCAAAACAGTGAAAATTATTTTTAAAAATATGGAATGCATTTATTCTCTCTGAATGGACTAATAAAAGACGAACATTTTGAGTGAAAAGTTAAACTGGGAAAAGTGTTAAATATAAAAAGATATATAAATATATGTATTTACAGTTATACCCAATCAATGTCTGAGGGGGAAAAAATCACAGTTATAAAATACGAATATACAAAAAAAATATTTCAAAAATAATCTGCATGCAATAATAAATATTAAGTCTATACAATCTACATATCACTGTATAGATGGTTACAATATTGAAGATAAATGCTGATTTTTAGATGAGATACACTTCCTGCAAACTTCAAAAATCTGTTCAAGAGGGAAGAAGTGTTTTCAGCTCTTTAAAAAAAGGGTTTTTGGAGAAAAATAGGTTTGAACTCCTGTCCCATAACATTTTATTGATTGGAAACACTCAAGTATAACAATTCATAAGACAAGTATTGAGGATGCGATCTATTCAAATAACAACTGGAAAATTAACATATGTGACAAGTTTCAATGACTAGAATTTTTTTAATTTAACATTTCAAATATATCTTAGATCAGTGAAACCCTATCAAAGAAGATTTATCAAATCATTACAAAACATTAATGTTGATTGAAACCAAACAAAATAAATTAAGACTAAATCCTGATAGCAAAGAAAGCTGACAGGGGAAATGTTTGGGTTGTTTTTCTTTAATCGGCGCATGCTAAATTGACCTGCTAGAATAAAGGAATTGCTTGATGTAAGAACAAAAAAAGTTGATCAGTGCCGTAATGGCCATGGGGCCTGAATTTATCCTGATTTCTGTAACATTTTAGTGATAACAATTAACAATTGCTTGCTATCTTTTAAGATGATGCCATATTATCACAAAGTACTTTCTACCAGATCTAAACTACCCAGCTGCCCAATGACTGCCGGGTGAACTAATTTTTGCTGCACCTGAAAGTGATAGTGGTCCCTTTGTGATTACATGTGCTCTATCAACTCAGCTATTGGGACTCTCTTAGATGATGTTATATAAGTTTTGGAAACGAGAACTGCTTTTTTTCACAGAAGCAATATAAAAAACATACACTTTGATCAATGAAATGTACAGATAGGCCTCCGTACATATAAGATAAATAGAGAGATCATTCCTTACATTATAAATCCTGGCATTAAATCTTATATTATGTAACAGTGTGTATCATACTCAATTTAAATATAAAATTGTGTTTCCTTATCCCTTAAGGGGCGGTTTGGGTCTAATTATTAGGAAAATCCTTCGAAAAATTGATTTTGAGATTTTGGTGGAAATTGATATTTTATTACCCTAGAAATAATATAATTGAAGTCCAAATTCTTAAAGTAGACTATAAAGGCATGAAAAACACAGTCGAAAATGGTACAGATAGTAAGAAAAGTGTGAAAAACGGGAAGCTATTTTGCTATTTTCTAAAAATGTCATATTTCTAAGGGTATGGGATACTGTGTCAAACGTTTCTCTGAATCTATTCAATGAAATTGTCTGAAAATTTCGACAGTTATCACAGAGATAATGTATTGTGTCACCATAGAGAGATTTTATTGATAAGATATGTGAATTTTGAATTATAATCCTAATTCTGAATTTTTAACGTCAATTTTGTCATGACATTTTGATTCTCAACTTTGTAATGTTCTAATAAAAATTCCATAAGCTAAAGCCGTAAAATCTCTCTATGGTGACACACTATAGTACAATGTTGACAAGAGGGAAGAATATGGAGGTCATTCCTTCATTAGTTTTTTTGGAACGTTTGCCACAAGATTGTTATATTTTTTGATGTCAGACCCCCAAATTAGGTCGCAAAATGGGTATCAACACAGATAATTAAAATTTTTCACCATAAATGTTGTTTTTTAACCTATAATGACGATACAGAATGATTAAAACCGCCCAATATTGGTAATTAAAATTTTTTTGGAAAAGACCCAAACCGCCCCTTAAAACATTGTCAAAAAAAAAACAAAGACACAAAAAATATATATATATTATTAAATATATAGCAACAATCTTTTAAAACAAATAAAGAAACAAAATTAAAAGATAGTCATGTAATTCATTTAATGACCACATCATTACTGGCAAAACAGCAAAAACTCCTTTATTACAACAATTTGTAACATTAAATATTATTTCCTAAAAAGTCTAAGTAGTTAACCCTTTCAGCAGATTTGAATATTTAAATCACAGTTTGACAATTTCCTTCCATTTATCATGCGACTAGATCAAAAATGTTATTTTTAAAAATCATCTGGACTAGAAATTAACTCAATAGATTCAAAAATTTTCTTTCAAAACGAAAAACTGATGTCTGGAATCTATGTGTAAAAACGAATATGATTATTAATTTTTTTTTAAAAATAATCAGTGCCTTAAAACTGTATCAGTCATGTCAGCACCAAGAAAAAAGAATAAATAGTAGAACGATTGTACAGATAGTCTATAAATGCTTACAACACAAACAAATAAGGAAAAGGTTGGATAAAGGGGGATAGTTGAAAGAAAATTTTGCCAATCTTTTTTTTCATTTTGACAATAGATTACCATAATAAGAATAAAGACCAATAAATAAGATTTGAAGGGTTGTTTTGAATGTGTGTGTGTGTGTGTGTATGTGTGTGTGTGTGTGTGTGTGTGTGTGTGTGTGTGTGTGTGTGTATGTGAGTATTTTGCAAGTGATATATGTTCACCTTACAGCTTACAGGATAACTTTTTACAAAAAATCATTTTATTTCCGTTTCAATTGTCCATTTCCTAAAAAGTTTTGTGCATTCAATAACATTTTTGACTATTTGATGCAAATAATGCATTTATTTTTCTTTGAAATGGAATGCATGAATTTATGTTGTATTTGTCGTGTGAACGTGCATGCATTTTGTACATGTGTGTATGTGTTTTGGTTATTTTATTGGTTTTACTAAGATTACTTTTTCTGAAACCATTCGACAAAAATAAACAATCCAGTTTTTAGCATAAAACTACCATCCAGCTCTCCAATTACAACCTTTGGTCTAAAAAAAATCTATGCATTGTAAATAAATAGATTTAAAAAATTAAACAGAACAAATTAGACAAAACTACTGAAGGACATGTTGGTCAAACTTAAGCACCTGCTTAGTGAAAAGCATTATGGCTAATGAAACAAGCTTGGATCTCCAAAATAATTTTGCAATATGCTTGTTATCCTTAAATGAGAAATACAAATAGAGTGGTAAACCATGACCGTGATGTGTCATTTTAACATAAAACATGATTTTTCACCATTACCACAATATGGTTCATGATTAACTTTAAAATTCTGACTAGAATACACAAATAAACCTGTGTTCGTTGGATTTTTAAAATAATAAAATCTATGAAAATATTAAACCTTTTTAAAAAATAACATCTGTAATTCTTAAAATCTCAGTTAAAACAACAATGATCAAATACACAATAAATAAATTAAAAAATTTCCTAGATTACCACTTGTAAACATCCAATTTGTTTTCACACCATCTGAAAGGAACTGCTCTGGGACGATCTGCTCCTTCTTTTACCAATGGTTTGTGGTATTCGCGCCCTGGACGGGAATGAATCTGAGCCCAGCAATATTCACAATAATACTGTAAACAAGTCACATTTGCACAGAAGAATGGCGCAAATTTCCCAGCACATCTGGCTCCATGGCATTCATCACACATTTGGTCATCAAGCACATATGGTTTAACTTCCACCTAAAGAAAAATTAAATAGGAAGAAAAAAAATATTAAAGAATGAAATTTCTTAAATCATAAACTTAATTATTCCTAATGAGCGCACAGTGCCTTGGAAAATTGAGTCAAAAGGATGTGCTTTTTTGTTACAGATACATTAAAGAGAAAAATGAACTATGAAGTGTAACTAGGGTGTATGATTTTGACTCTATCAAGTTAAAAACAAAAGGAAGGGACAGCACCTGGCATCTCTGGTATGCACCAAATAGCACGAGGTGTTACACATATTTTATTGACAGGACACGCTTGTCATATTTAGTGGTGTGTAGATTGAGTTCTAATGTTAATTGTAGAGGTTGCAACATGAAACACTAGGGGTTGATCTGCATTTTTAAGAAAAATAGAAATTCTAGTTAGTGTCTAGGTAGAGGATGCAATTATTACAATCAGCGTGTTTAATACAGATTGCGGAACTCTCTAATAGAGGAAACTGAAACCTTTTTATGAGAAAAATTACTTGTTTGTATGTCAAAAAAGCTCTAAAAAACCCAATAGTGAGTCCTCAAATTAAAAAAAACACTGCATCCTGACAGCTGTTCAATGGACCTACAGTAGATTCGATAGGTAAAAGCATCTTGTTAGTATTGTTGGAACTACTTCTTCGCATTTGGTGTGTTGTTGAATCTAAGTGCCACATTAATTTTTTAAAAGCTGAGTCAGAAACTACAAAACCAATTTGGAATTCAGGAGCTAAATTGCAATGGTTTATAGCATATTTAAAAATCAGAAATATGAATTGTTGCCTCCTTGTGAAACAACGGATAGCAATAGTTGTGTTGGGCCTAGGCTCCTTTATTTTTGTTTTCATATCAGCACCTCTGACAAACCTCATTAAGTCATTGAGCATTTATCATTATCACTATGTTGATGACCCACTATTTTCATGTCAATCCAGGTCAGGAATGAACAGTGAAATCAAACATTGAAAAGTGTTGTCAGGCTATTAAGAAATGGCTACTAGACAATAAGCTGAAAGTAAACATTTCAAAAACAAAATCAACAAAAGACAAAAGAAAGATACAACTCGAAAGCACTCATGTGGAAGTAGAGTGAATAATCCCATATTCGAAATGGAAATATATACATTCACATAATATATAAGATTACTAATGTTTTAATTTTTTAGTTTTAGAAGATAAACAGTCCTCAGGAGTTTTGATCATGCTAGCATAGAAAGACAAGAAATGAGCTCTATAAAAATTGACTGAAACTCTTTGTGACGGAAAAATCCAAAGAATCTAAATGAATAGTAAACAGCAAGCTCGCTTGAGCAAAACAATGGCAGAAAACTAATTTGCACGGGAATTAATTAGGCTACTTAACATTGTACCTTATAATTAGGTACCCAATCAGTGAAGAAACGGTCAACCACTTTGTTTACAATGTGAGGCAATCGAGATGTGCTTGTAGCAATCATATAACTTTTGATTTGAAGGTGTCTATATAATGCACTTCCGGCATTTACATTTTACTTTTCATACAACAGGTAAATGTGGTCAATTTTGGTTTAGACGAAACAGTAAAATTTATGGCTCAGTGGCTCAGGTAAAATTGGCTACCATTGGGATCATGACAGGTGAAAAAATAATTTTCACGAAAGCTGTGTGAAAATAAACTGGGATGTGTTCAGACATGGAAATTCTAAAAAGCATCGCTTAGCCTTGGCAATATATCCATCGTTAATATAAACGGCCCATGAGCTATGCTGTGAAACATTCCTAATTACTTTACGGTCATTCAACTACGATTAATGAATTCTCTCTTTCTTCATTTCTTTCTTTCCTTTTTTAAAATATCTGAATTTGACGAATTGACTGATTTCAGTTAATTGACTGAGAATTTACAGGTCTAGAGAGGGATTCAGTACAGGTAATGAATCAAGTTGCAATTTACTAGCAACAACAAATGATTTTTTTTATATTTTGACATATTGACTTAAAACTTTTATAGAATTAAAGTTCCATGTGAGCTGAATACAAAGGATTTTAAATTTTGAAAATCTATCAATATACTTTCAAAAGTTATGATTTTTTGGGGGGTCATAATAATTGGTATAACCCTTATATAAGAATTTATTTCTAAAAAGTGGACCGTTTTTTGGATGAGTATTAATGAAATTATGCCATAACTTTGGCATCAATCAAGATAAATCAATGAAACTTAGCACGGGACAAGCTGGTACGCTGGCATGAGGATAGATTGACCTCTTTTCTAATTGTATGCCAAGTTTCATTCATTTTTATAAAAAGGGCTTTCCTGTTATTGTTAATAGAAAACACCCATACCGCTCTCGTAAAGGTCCAAAAATTGGCCCGATCAGCAGGCCATTTCTGTGTCAGCATACGTCACTCGATTGTGATTGCTAAATTTACCCTTGTGTTCAATATGATGGCACCCAAAGTCTCACAAAGAAGCCAGAAATGCATTCACATCAAAAGTAAGATATACTCAATGATCTCCAACACGAACACAAAGTCGGAAATATGATTTACAAAGAAAGTAATACCATTCTTAACAAAAAAAAACCCGAAGCTCTCATTCGACATTCTCCCTCTCGAAAAGAATCTTGAGTAAAACCAAATTGTTTCAAGGCAGGAAAAAGCCACAGCCACAGACAAAGAGACAACAGGGGAACAGGAGACCACCAGTTGACCTCAGCAAACACCCGCTTTAAGCTTATGTAAAAAAAAGAGGGAGCATCCATGGAACATTTATGGAAGTGGAAGTCAAATATCAAGCTCCAGCCTGCATATTAATTATGTTCTACTTACCCTCTTGTCGATATCACCATGTAAAAGCTGTACAAATCTAGCACTTATTGCAGCAATGTAGCTTTGCTGATTAGAAAAAGCAACCCTGCCAGCTCCCTTTGGGTATTTCAATTCAGGATCAGTGTCAATGCCAGCATAACAAACACCGCCATAAAGTCTGTCCATAATCATTGCCAATTCCACTGTGAAAGAGAAAAATAAATTGATTTCAATAATGACCTAACATTAGTGGCTCAGAGGAAGAACGTGCCATAAGCCACGCTAAGTATCATTTCCATCATATTTAGCATTTAATTTAAAAGGCTTAATGGCTTTTTAGGACCAACTCTATCATTAGGTCAAAAAATTCCATCTAACTAGAAAAATAAAAAGTTGATTGATTCTCTTTTCTATTTAAAATCCATCAGTGATCTTATAAATGTCCTTAGTTTTAATATTATCATCACCGTTAATTTATTAGTAATTGCTATTATTTTTATTATTATTATTATTATTATTATTATTATTATTATTATTATTATTATTATTATTATTTATTATTATTATTATTATTATTTTCATCATCATCATTATTATTACAAAAAAAGCATTAAATTGCGTTTCATGTGTATTCAGATAGGGATTTTTTCTTTGTTAATATCAAAAATTGGAACTCACCACATGCCTATCCGTGTTACAAGAACCTTTGTCAACGAAAATAATCTAAAATCTAAAATATTATTTCATCAGTGCAAAATATACCCACAAACACCTTTTAAAGTATCTATAACTATTTCAAAATTGGAATTTAAAATACTCTTGTTTTAGGGTCTATTTATTATTATTATTTGATGTTGGAAATTGCCATCTGACTGCCCTGTTGCCAGATTCATTTGCACGCACCAACAGACTACATTACAGGATCAATTTGTATCATTAATGTCTCAAAAGATTTGTCTCAATCTATGTTAATTTCAACAATACAGTAATATAATAATTGAAATAGATGAGTGCCTGTTCGTGATTGCCTCTAATTTGCTGCAATATTGTGGGTTCTCCACAAGTAATAATAATAATAATAATAATAATAATAATAATAATAATAATAATAATATAATAATAATAATAATAATAATAATAATAATAATAATAATAATAATAATAATAATAATAATAATAATAATAATAATAACAACAACAAAAACAATAATAATTACATTGGGAAGAAAAATATATTCTTAACAAATTATTTCAAAGCTTGCAGAAACACCCATTCAATTTGATATAACTGAAATCAAACATATATCGTTTCTCTTGGTGTTACTTAAAACGCCTATACATTGGCGGGTCGATTTAATGAGGCTACAACTTTTGGTACTAAGTAAGGTCACGAGTACGGCCCAAATATAAAAAGTAAGCACAAGGTCTGTAAGCACAAGGTATTATAATAAAACATTATCACTGAACTGAATGCCAGTACACAATATTTCCAAAAAAATTAAGCTAATTGATGTGAAAAAAATATGCTCATTTTATCTTCATTTCTTAAACGATTTCTTAAACGATGAATGATTTGACCACTGCACAAACTCATACAACTCTCGTATTTCCAATTGGATTTTTATACCAATTAGCTTGTGATGCTTTGGTGTTTTAAACGGCCTAAACATTATTAACATTTATGAAAAAATTGCACTTAACGGATTTTAGTCAACAAAAATGGAATCAATGTTTACACTACTTGTCCTACGTGAGTTGTTTTTATCAATTTTCAGACTTCCACTGCTCTCATTACTTCGCCCTACTGTGATAGAAATAACAATTGTAAAGAACGTAAAAATTGCGGTGATCGACGGAAACAAGATTGCATCGAAACCATCATCTGTCATCGACCAAAACAGCACAGATTGACAACTCAGCATTCTCTACAGTGATGAAAATGTGTGATATAAATGCCATGTATTATTATTATTATTATTATTATTATTATTATTATTATTATTATTATTATTATTATTATTATTATTATTATCATTATTATATGCATTAGTGACCATCTATTCAAAGTCACCATTATCGTAAGACATCCTTGCACGATTGTCCTAATATTTTTAATTTAGGAGCAACTCCATACAACAGTATGGAGATCTTTTCTGTTGTCTCAAATTCCCTAAACATAAAGAAAGATGCACAGAGCAACCTCTTGATAACGACACCCCTGAATAACGATAACCCCTGGATAGCAACATTGACCTTTGGTCCTGATTTTTTTTCTATATATAATTAGTAATAAAAACCCCCAAAATAGCGAGATACAGTAATACCCCTGTTTAGTGACACTGATATGGCTACAATCGGAAGTTAGTTGATACCTAAGCTTAATACAAAAACTCAAGCCAAATAAACAATCTCATTTCTGACGGAATTACGAACAGATCAAGAATCAAGATGTCTACCCCAATCAAGAAAAGATATTGACAAGAAAGATGATGACAAAGAAGAAAATTGCTGTGAAGTATGAGATTCCACACAACAGTCTATCAACAGAAGTCAAGAACTGGGACAAGATCAACACGAACAGCGATAAACCACAAAGGAAGAAACCTCAACTTGAGAGGTATACAGTCATCGACGAAGCTGTGCTGACAATTTAGCAGACAAGAGCTATAAATACACCAACTTCTGGCCCTACCATTGGCAAGCAGGCAAAAATCATTGTGGACAACTGTGAACAGTAGATTTTAAAGTGAGCAATGGTTGACTCGATAGGTTTAAACAGCGGTGCAGCATTGTCTTTAAAACAATCTGCAGCAAGTCTGCTTCAACTGATGCTCCAATCGCTGGTGAAGTGAAAAATACATATTCTAACGTGGTTGGGACATTTCTCGTATCACAGCAACCAGGCCGCGCATCACATCATTCATGGGCCCCACCGCACACCCCTGTTTTGCCATCTTGAAAACCTGGAATGATAACACCCCTGGATAATGATACAATTTCCGGTCCGAGGCGATATTGTTATCCAGGGGTTACACTGTATATTGTGCTAACCTGCTCTCAACGGTCTTGGCACACCTCCAACAAATATTGTTTTTCTTGGATCTAAAGGCTGGGAGCCATCCATAACAAAATCGGAATCACTCAAACTCCATGGACGTATCTGTACCTGTGGACCATAATGTATATCCAGATTTATATTTCTGTAAATGTATACCAAAAATGTAAGCAAAGTTGAGAAATGACATAAAATGATTGTAACGTTTATTACATTTTAAGATTGGATTCAAACCTGGAATGGAAATGCACCAAAAAGCAGAAAAGAAATCATTATACTTTACATGTATGGAATCAATAGAGGGCAACTGCCATAAAACTTTCTTTTTATACTGGAGCAATTCAAATGACAAAGATATATAGCTGACAAAAAGCAAAACCGACAAATTTTTGTTGATTACTGTTCACAGGATTTTAACAATGATAACCTATTTTGTCAAAATATGACGTTAAATGTGGAAAACAAAAAGGCGGGTAGGTGCCAGGTAGTCTTATAAAAACTCATTAAATACCATTAAGAAATGAAAAGTGTCCTCTTAAAACTATTCATAGATGGGTTACATGTTTTCTCACCTCATTATGCTGACAAAAAAAATTCACAATGAGAAACTGACATAAAAATGTTTCATAGCCAAAAAATTTAATTGAAATTTTCTTTATCATACATAAAAGTCTATCACGTCAAATTTAGAGAAAACAAGTAGATTTTAATAAAGTATGATGATATCCAAAATTTGATCCTCTCAATCTGTTAACTATTTCATAAATGTTCAAAGACAATTTTTTTTAAGTTATGTAATATGGGGTATCCAGATAGCTCAGTTGGTAGAGCATTCGCTTCTTTTATCATACAATCAGTTATTTTTTTCAACATCAAAATGAATGCAGCTTTTTCATATGCTTACTGGCTTGTCTTTCATTGTTGGACTGGAAACACACCAGTATAGTTTATCATCATCCATCAGGCATGCTTCAATAAGGCTTTGAACTGACAATTCATCTTGAAAAATTAAAAAGCAATAACCTGTGCAGAAAAAAAGAAAGAAAAATAGATAAAAAGTAATATAATTGCATTAATGGGAGTAAATCGCAGAACACTAATGACAATCACAGTGACAATTCCAAATCACTAGCTCATATAATAAAGGAAAAAAAATCAGAACAAATTACAAAACTGTCGACTTATGATAAAACCAAATTACCTATCAGTAGCGTGAAAAAGTGAACAGCAATATTTCACAAATCAAATCATACGTCTAAATGCTGGATAATTTGATAAAACAGAATTATTTCTCTTCAAGAAATGACTCTCAATGCCAATTTTTCAAAGTAAATTTCACCTGATTGCCGTCTTCAAAGAAAAGTTTTAAAAAAGAGAGAAAAAAAAAGGAAAGAAATAAAGAATCTCAATTTACCACATATACTCAAGACATTATTCATTCTCTGCAGCTCTCTCTCTTTCTTTCTTTCCTCTCTCTGTCAAATATGATTGCACCTGAATGTGCATGGTGAATCTCATCGGAAGCACTGAAATCTTCTATTATTGCAAACAGACAAAGATTAATCATTACCTGAAATAAAAACTCTTAAAATACCTTTGGGTGGAAAGTATGACTTTGATTCAGCTTTATGAGGCCAGTCAACAACTAGAGCCCCAAATCGTCTAAATGCTGTAGTTATTTCCTCTGCAAGGAAAATAAAAGAATAAGTAAGTGTTACAAAGTTACAAAATAAAACTCTAAAGACAAAACAATGGATTTTAAAATGGTGACTGAATGTGCAAACGACATGTTGGATAGAAGTTGCATTAACAAGCAGTTGACACAAAGAAAAAAAAACAAAGCAAAAAAACATTGCTTTTACATTTGAGGAGTTTTTAACAGCCTGATATCTCCAATAGACAAATTTAAATTCCTAACATTTTACATTACTTATTGATTGGTGTCCTCATCAGCGATAAGATAAGATAAGATATACTTTATTCATCCAAAAAAATGGAAATTCGTTTACAGATGCATGAAAGTGTATAAATCTATGGCGACAATGTATGTATATATATATATATATATATATATATATATATATATATATATATATATATATATATATATATATATATATATATATAAAATATGCAAATGCACAAAACTGTAAAAATATACAACCAAGAACCAATAGCAACACTTTATATATTAATTTGATAAATTGAGAACTTGTGTGTGTATATTTAAAATATAGTGTTTAACTTAAATCACAGTTGCGCGTTAAAAATTCGAACACCAGGTGGCAAAAATGAATTAAGGTGACGTGTTGTCTTTGTTTTTATAGATATAAGGCGACAGCTCCTCATGGAGAATATGTGAAGGGGGTGATCGCCTTCCTTCATAACTTTCTCCATTTTACTTAGACAAAATCTCTTGAACAGTTCTTCCACATTGGAAATTGGGTGAGTATAACTCCCGGCTTTATTAATTATCCGATCAATTTTCTTAATGTCGCAAATACTGGCATTTCCACACCATGCTGTAATACAAAAAGTAATAACGGTCTCCAAAACGGATCTATAAAAAAGGGTGCCTAACGTTTTGTCTATGTCAAATTCTGAAAGTTTCCGAATAAAATACATTCTTTTGTTCAATTTAGAGATAACAGCATCGGTTTGTAAATGCCACTGCAATTTTTTGTCAATTAAGATACCCAAATATTTGTAAACCGAAATACTGATGAATACTGATACTGACATAAAGAAAAAATGAGGAACTCTTTTTGACAAACATAAAACACTTGAATCGTTGATGAATAATAGAGAAAGTAAGGTGACGTATAAACTCAAAGCAGCTTTTCTCCATGCTCCTATAGCTAATCACATCATTTCAATAGGTATATAATGCAACAACTTTTACAATGCCGTCAATGATCCTGATATCCACGTCACCAGCATTCTTACATTACACTATCACTACAGTTTCAATCCACTCGAATATCTAAACTTTGCTCTTTACCTTAGAGCAGACCTGCCTGTTTGTAAACTGGAAAATTCAGTCTTTAGGAGATAAAAATTGTATTCAATATTGTTAACTTTAAAAATCAACAATTTACACTCACACTGATAAAATGACTCTTCAAAATCTTTAAAATTATGTCGTCTTGCATCAACTTTCATTTTCAATAAATTTTGACGACTCATGAAGTTCTGAAATTGGAATCAAAAATTTCGTAATTCTACGAATTTTTTGTAAAAGTAGGCAGGTTGCCTTAGAGTCAATTTCTCTAACCAGACTAATTTCATTCTAAGCTAAGGCCTCATTCTTATAACAAGCACTCACAATGTAAATATAAAATCAGAATTTACAAGAACCAAGTCCATGTTGTCTTTGAAAAACAACAACAGGGACTGAAAACGAAAACTTAAACGATGCATGTTTACTATCAAATTGAAAGCTGAGGCAACACTGGTCACTGGCTGTAATGAAACATCAGAATTTGACTATATATGCAGAAATCAACCATAGAAAATAAAACAAAAGAAGTAGTATTATCTCTTCTTACATCAATTTTCAATAAAATTTTGGAAGCAAGTTCTTTTCAAAGCAGTAAATATCTCATGTGTGCTTTTGTGGTATTTTTTAAAAAATATAAAATCTGCTCCATTCAGGTAAGTCTCTGATTAAAGTCCCAATATGGGCGGCTCAAAGAGTGTGAAAAAGACCCTTTACTTACATTCTCTCATAGTCCGGTGTAATGTCAATACCTGCCTATAACAGCAATGTCTCTGGCAGAAAATTTGTAATAGCACCTCACAGACATTGTGTCCCATACGACATGTTATTGATTGATCTGGGAAACAGCCCCTTCTGAGAACATTTAGTAGATATTGCTCTGTATAAAAGCTCAAGTTATGAATAAAGTGAGCATCAAGTATTGTTTATAGTTAGAGAAATAGAATTTCATATATTTAGGCATTGATTTTAACATATAACTGTAACTATCCAATGTGGTACTATGTACTAGTAAATATACAATACCTTCATCTATATCAGGTGGGAGTCCACCAACAAAGACTTTTCTAGAAAACCGCTCGATTCTGTCAATACCATGAGAGCTCGGTGAAGAACCAGGGGTTCCAGAAATATTGGGAAGAGACTGTTCTAATGTGCTGTCTTCAGTCAATGGGTCTTCAATCACAAAGGGCATCTTTCCTGAAACTATAAACAATTTCTCTAAAACTAACGATAAAATCTTTATAATCAAATCTATTGAATATTTGTTTTCATCATTAAAAATTATTATCATTCATTCCTTTCATTATTATTACCATTATCAAAATAGAATCATTACATTACCAAACCACCTTTTAGTGTTCAGTGGGTCAATTGACCCTTTAACATCAATTTGCATTTCTTCTAGTTTCTTTTCTTTACTACTTTTTAAAAACATTCTTTTCACATTATGACTTTAAATGGACAGCATGATGAATTTACCTTTAACATTATCACCGTGCATTTGAACCCCTTCAACACAATTGTTCTTCATGATGTCAAAAAGTTGATTTTCCAAAGAAGGAAACTTCATTGAATCATAAGGAGTTCCCATTTGCTGAGGAATATACAAAATGTTTCCATTAGTTTATTGTAAGATTAATAAACAACATGTGTCTGTCTGATCCAAAAGTCACTTAATTGAAAACCCATAGAGAAAAATGCACATTTCAGTTCAGTGAGACATCCATTCCTCTTTTCTATCCAGGAAAAGCTTCCTTTAGAGACATGAAGCGCAAGAAAGTAAACTCATCCCAGTTTCTGAAGCATGAAACAGACCACACACTTCATTTAATTTCTATTACTATTACCCTTTCAATAGCATACTGTTGTCCATTGCAAAACACTATTATTGCAGATCCACCTGATCAAAATTATAGACTTATACTAAGTATTGCGTCTGAATAAAAAAAGCAATTGCTGAATTCAACCAAGGTTGTTCATTTTTCAGACTTTTATGCTCAACAAAGATAGAGCTCCAATGATCAGAACAAGCTAATTGGCAATATAATTGTTCATGAGGTAAAAATCCAAATCTCTTGGATAGACAGTGGCTATTACCAAAAAAAAAATGTGCATAATTAGTCTGATTGGAGTTAAGTCTAAAGTTCTAAATCAAAAGTAAATAATATGTCACCCATTACGGCAGCATCATATCTGGAGGACCCACGGCTGAGAAAAATTTAATAGTGGTCAGATTTTTTCTTTACATTTTTCTAGGGTGCAATGCAACATGGATAGAATGAAGTCGCAAAAAAAATTAGATAAATGGATTTCATTGGAAAGATGAGAATAATTCATTCTAATTTCTTTTTTAATGTAATTTTTCATGCCATTGGTTGATCATGCTAAGCAAACAATATGGTACGAAATGACAAAAAATGTATGATGAAAAGATCAACATACATGTGCATCATTTTTATGAGAGAAGCTATGAAAATACAATCCAAGTGCAAATATGATAATGTAAATATTGAGTGTTAAAATATTTTTAAGGACATTGCTGTTTCAAAGACATACCTGATAAGAGGTAACATCATCAAATGCAGGAATTTCATAAGATGGCTTTGGGCCAACAGCTGCTTGTTGTATTTGTCCAGGAAAAGACGTGCTGCGTCTGAATTTTGATGGTGCCACGAATGAGGTTGTCTGCAATGGAACAGCTGGTTTTCTTACAGACATCGGAGGCACAGCACTCATGTTGGGCACAGACCTTCGCTGCTGAGCATTCCAAGGAGGATAGAGAGAAGCCTGGCATTGTGATTGTGAATTTGCCCATGATTGAGGTTGCATATTGTTCCAGCTTGTAACCATCTGGGGCGTATTTGTGGTGGTGACATGCAAATTTTGCTGCAATTGGTGATAGCCTGCCATATTACTACTGTGGCCTGTAATGGGCCTACCGCCTTTACTTTGACTTTGTTGAGATGATAATGATGTTTGAGAGAGTGGATTAGAGCTGATACCAGCGTTATAATCAGAAGAAAATGGAGGAAACTGCTGAAAATTCAAAGAATTGTTGTTCGAATTTTGCCTCTGAATTAATATATTGTCAGAGTAATTTACATTACCGCTCGAACTTGACATGGGAGACCATGTTGACTGAGAACTTGTCGAGGGAGGTTGAGACTGGGAACTGATTGCAAACTCTACCATATGGTGACTTGAACTTGGAACAGTATTTTTTAAAGACTCCGCATTTTCATCAGGTACTGACCTTCTCATTTCCATAACACTAGAAGAATTGCAGACTTTTTCGTTTGAATTACCATTTGGCGAAGTAAACATTTGGCTTCCAGCCAGCTGTTTCGATGTGGCTTTTTCGAAGAGCGCAGCATCTTGCATCTTCCTCTGAGGTATGGATTTCGAATCAGCTGTGTCCACAAATAATGATGTTTGTTGGGATGCTGGCGGTTGATTATAATCAAGTGTTCTCAAAACATTTACATCAATGTCCCCCATGGGCGTCAAATATAAATGAAACAAATATTTTGCAGCTCCTTCTCCAAGCAAGGTACGAAAAATATCACAAAGTTCTCTCCGGCTCACAACGCTCACTTCGCCACGTCTGCTAGCCAGTCGTCCTTTAGGTCTAGGTATGTTGTGAGACCCTCTCTCTCTCTCTCCCAAACAAGCCCCTTTTCCAAAACCAAACAGACGGCAACAGATTATATCATTGGTTCATTAAATAGTGTTATTTTAGATTTTCATTTTGGTGAATCAAATAAAAAATACACTGCTATCAAATTTTCAGAAATTGATAAATTCTGCAAATAGATCTCAATTATTTTACGAGTTTATGAATTTAGAAGATGAATAAACAAGAATTATTGACAAATAGAAATAAACCTAGTTTCGATATAGCCCTAAGCACGGATTACATTATCGGGAATTCACTGTCTGCTTTTCTTGGTTTGTTGTCCAGTTTAGGGGGTGGGAGGGGGGGGGGGGTGACGGAGGCTACATTGAAAGTTGAAAGAAAAGAGGCTGCGGTTTGGGCGGGGGGGGGGGGGGGGGGGGGGGGGGTCTTTGATAGTTGGCGAGTAATATAAACACAACCTATGAAATTCAGTAATTTTAGTTTGTACCTACGGCCTACGGCTATTGGGTTTTATCCGGCTATGTGGTCTTGTGGTATGACACTCGCATTCTGATCGGAAGGTCTAGGGTTCGAGTCCCGCTCTGGGCGGTGTATAGTTGAATCCTTGGAAAGGCTCTTTACTCACATTCTCTCATCGCGATCAGGTGTTAAATGAATACCTGGCCGAACAGCGTTGTTTCTGTCGGGGGAAAAATGTAATAGGTTCGAGTCCCGCTCTGGCGGCGTATAGTCGAATCCTTGGAAAAGGCTCTTTACTCACATTCTCTCACCGTGCTCATGTGTAAAATGAATACCTGGCCGTTAACAGCGTTGTCTCTGTCGGGGAAAAACGTAATATCGCCGAACAGGCGCCATGTCTTGTCCTGTGTTGTTGTTGGTTAGGGACCCCTTGCAAAGCGCTTTGAGCACGTTTATTGGATATTGTACTATATAAATGCTCAAGGTTTTGGATTTCTTTTTTTTAACCGTATAACTGACAAACAATCTTCCCACGATACTTTTTCACGTACACTTTTAATGATGATGATGATGATGATGATGATGATGATGATGATGTTTATTATTATTATTATTATTATTATTATTATTATTATTATTATTATTATTATTATTATTATTATTATTATTATTATAGCGCGACATGTACATACTTTATGTATACGTAGTGACAGCGCCATCCCTAGGGAAATAAAGCCATACTGATCAAAAAGTTTAGATTTTTGTTAAGTGAGTAACTTAAGTATCTCCAATAAAATAACAGTAGATGAATTGTATAGTCATAGTATTATATTAAACAACAGCTCTAACTCATCATAAAAAAAGAACGAATTCAAATTAAAACCATTATAGACTGCAAAAGAAAAATAGTTGGAAAGAAAACATGTTTGAATCAAATGTTATACAGTGCAACACGTTTGTTTTGGTTGTTACCATGGCGGACTGGAGTATTATAGTAGGGCTATGGTTGTTACGGTATATTTTTTCTCCGGAAAGTGATTTGGCAAATTCCTTTAGAAATTGTAAAATCAATCTTTGTTGTAATTATTTTTGTTATGTAGATTTTTAAAGTTTTAAAGATTTTCTAGTCGAAAAGGGGGAGATTAGTGAGGTTGGCATCAATATTATTATGACGTGTAAATTGGGTGAACGCTGTGCTTTGTGGCGGTGTTGATTTTGGACATGTTCTGAAGAAAGTCTTTGATTTTTGCAATTTCGATTTCGTTGTCATAGCGGCAGTTGAAATCATCGATGATGATGGGTGACCAGAGCGTCTTTTAATTGTTGAAAATAGAATTATCTTCTAGCACCTCGAGGAATTTGGTTTTACTTTTCTTGGAAGTAGGTGGGCAACAGCAGATGCAGTTGATTTTAATAATTTGACTTCATAGATTATATTATAAAAGCTACTTATACCAATGGATAGTTTAAATAGACGGCCCACATTTCCACATTGATACACTGAAAAAGAGGATGTCAAATTCAGTGCTGACCTAAAGCAGTTTTTCCATTCAGATTTGAAAAAGCTAAGCCGAAGGAATCAAAATTAAGAAAGAAAGAAAAACAGATAATCAAAGACAAAAGAAAGAATGAAAGAAAAGAAATGAAAGAAACTCTTTGAAGTTTGACATTTGATTTGATGAATTTTTAAAAATGTTAATCTTATTGTAGCATAATTCTCTCAGATTTTTAAAATACGCTTTGCAGTTAGTTCTAGATTTACGTAAGTTGATTATAAAACCTACATGCAGTTGTGGGAGCTTGCGCGTCTGTAATGTGCGCCTAATTTTACTGAGATACCAGATATTTATCAATTTTAATATTTGTTGTATATTTTAGTTTCCGTCCACATTATGTTATGTCAGATGTTGTTGTATCTAACTGTTCTTTATTTCTGTGTTGTTTCAGATGTTGTACTCAATGTTATGCTAGTGATGTTTCTTGTTGATTAAAGCTTACTGTAAAGCTATCATCTCAACTCTCTCAACTCATTTCAATTTTATCAACAAGAAATCAACAAAATCACGATGGAGCGTTATCTCAGACCAGAACGGCTAAATGTGGACCCTAATTGGCTCAGAACATTCGAAAACTTTGTAAGAAGTCTCTCTACAACTAATGACGGCTTCAACAAACTTTCTGCTCTCATCAACTTCATCAGCCCCGACATTTACGAATACATAGCCGAATGAGAAACGTATAAAACTGCTATACAGACATTGCAATCTGTGTTTGTGAAACCTAAAAATGAAATCTTTGCTCGCCATCTCTTATCTACAAATAAACAGGAACCTGGTCAAACTCTTGACCAATTCCTTCAACAGCTTAAAGTACTGGCAAAAGACTGCAATTTTAAATCAGTCTCTGCAGATCTTTGCGGTGAAGAAGCCATCCGCGACGCCTTCATCGATGGTTTGACATCAAACCTAATACGTCAACGTCTTCTTGAAAATACAAATCTAACGCTACAAACTGCCTTTGATACCGCAAGATCATTACAAATGGCAGAGATGCAAAGCCAATCGTATCACCAACCAGCTGCAACCTTCACTGCATCAACTCAGCTGAATGATGACCAAGAAGATAGCGGCAATCAATTAACGGCTGCTATTAGCAACAATTGCTACTTCTGCGGGTACAGAAAACACGCAAGAGCTAAATGTCCAGCACGAGATGCTATTTGTAAACAATGTGGTAAGAAAGGTCATTTCTAGAAGGTTTGTCAATCTGCTCCAGCTGCGAGAAGTAAATCGTTTCCAGTCAGTAGCTCTGTCCTCTCTTCTACATCAGCTTCAGCTGGGCCAGAAAGTCTCGGGGGAGCTTTAATACAAGTAACAACATTTAACTGCTTTGGTAGACTCAGGAAGCTCAGAAAGTTATATAGACGCATCAGTAGCCCAGGCCCAAAATTGGAAAATTGTTCCTTCAAGAACTAAGATAAGTATGGCATCTACAACTACAACGCTCATGAATGAAACTCGAGGTCACTGCAACATTTAACTCGTATACAAAGGTGCTCAGTACAACGATGTGAAACTCCCTTTACTTCCATATGCCCCTGCTGAGGTAATTTTAAGTCATGATTTCCTGAACAGACACTCAGAACTTAAAATGAAACTCAAGGGAGATGCTCCTCCTTTCGACGTTTGTGGTCTGACGGCAGCCCGGGTTGAGACGCCAGCATTATTTGCCAATCTTTCACATGACTGTAGACCAATTGCCACCAAGTCCCGTAGGCATGCCCCAGCAGATGAAAAATTCATCGAATCTGAAATAAGAAATCTCTTAAAGTCTGATATCATAGAACCATCAATGTCGCCATGGAGAGCCCAAGTGCTTGTAACGGCCAATGAAAGACAGAAGAAAAGAATGATTATTGATTACTCTCAAACTGTTGACAAATACACCTATCTAGATGCCTACCCACAGAAACGGGTAGATGATATGGTTGAAAAGGTATCAAAATACAAATTTTACAGTACTTTAGACCTTCAGAGTGCTTATCATCAGATACCCTTGCAAGAGGAAGAAAAACCATTTTCTGCTTTTGAGGCTGGTGGTAGACTGTATCAATTTAGGAGAATTCCTTTCGGGGTGACTAATGGAGTTTCTTGTTTTCAACATGTTATAGTATAGACGAAGTGATAGAGAAAGAGAATCTAAGAGACACTTTTTGCGTATGTTGACAATATAACAGTTTGTGAGTTAACTACGAAAGAACATGATGACAACTTACATAAATTCCTTAACACCGCAAAGAAACATGGCATTACCTTCATTGGGGTGGAGGAAGTGGACATGCTGGGATACCGAGCATCTCAAGGAAAGATCATGCCAGACCCAGAGAGATTAAGACCACTGAAAGAATTAGAGCCACCTGCAACCCTGAAAGCTCAACAACGAGTTGTAGGCATGTTCGCCTACTACTCCCGATGGATTTCTCCAAGATTTTGCCATTGACTCAGAATAAACTTTTTCCATTACCTGATACTGTCAAGAAAACATTTTGCAGTTTGAAGCAGGAACTTGAAAATGTCGTTCTAGAGACTATAAGTAAGGACATTCCTCTTGTGGTCGAAACTGATGCCTCAGATATGGCTCTATCTGCAACATTGAACCAAGAAGGTCGCCCAGTAGCTTTCTTTTCAAGGACACTTTCATCAAGTGAGAAAAACCACTCGGCAGTGGAGAAGGAAGCCTATGCGATTGTTGAAGCAATTAGGAAGTGGAGGCATTATCTGCTTAATTGACATTTCAAGATCATCACAGATCAGAAATCTGTCTCATTCATTTTCAGACAGTAATCATGGTAAAGTAAAAAATGACAAAATACAACGCTGGAAGATTGAATTGTCTCCATATGACTATGAGGTCATCTAACGACCTGGCCCTGAAAATCAAGCTGCTGATGCTTTCTCTCGCTGTGGGGCAACCTCCACAAACACTAACGATCTAAAACTATTGCATGAATCTCTTTGTCATCCTGGGATCACCAGAATGACTCATTTTGTTCGTTCAAAGAATCTGCCATACTCTGTAGGAACATTACTGTAATGACCAATAAATGTGGAGTGTGTGCGGAATTAAAACCTAAATTCTTCCGACCAAATAATGAAAATCTTGTTAAAGCGACTCAGTGTTTTGAAAGATTAAGTATGGATTTTAAGGGTCCACTGCCTTCAGCAACTAGAAACAAATACATTCTCACTATCATTGATTAGTTTTCACGATTTCCTTTTGCTTTCCCGTGCTCAGACATGTCTTCATCAACAGTTGTCAAATGTCTTTGCGAACTCTTTTCCATCTTTGGAACATCTTCATATATGCACTCAGATAGGGGATCATCATTCATGTCTCAGGAAGTAAAAACATTCCTTCATGAGAGAGGAGAAGCTACAAGCAGGACAACACCATACAATCCACGTGGAAACGGACAGGTCGAACGTTTGAATGGTACGCTATAGAAGGCAATAACTCTTGATCTTAAATCACGCCAACTTGTTGCCCGTCGCTGGGAGGAAGTTCTTACAAATGCGTTGCATTCTCTTCGCTCTTTGTTGTGCACTCAAACTAACACCACTGCCCCAGTCGGTGAAAGAGACTATACATGTACACCTGAAGTGAAGAACGATTCAGGACCATTGACTCCTCGGACTGAAGTGAAGAACAATTCAGAACCATTGACACCTCAAACTGTGTGTACCCCTGACATGACAAACGTTAACCTTCATCAGCCTGAGGCTATCGACGTCACTGTTGAAGGAGCTGATGTTATGAACGCCGCAACTCAATCTCATACTGTTGAACTTGAAGACAAACCACCTGCTCGCACTAAGCGCACCCCTTTGCCATATAGTCTGAGGAGTGGGCTGAAATGAACATTTTACATGTTTACATTTGTTCTGATATTTTAAGTTTACCTGAAATAATTCTGAATTTTAGATAGTGATTTTGGCACTACAAAATTATTTGTATACCATCAACCTGTCTGTTGTAAATTCAGTTATTCCTATGTCTAAACTCTGACAGGGGGAAAATGTTGTATATTTTTTTTTTAGTTTCCGTCCACATTATGTTATGTCAGATGTTGTTGTATCTAACTGTTCTTTATTTCTGTTTCAGATGTTGTACTCAATGTTATGCTAGTGATGTTTCTTGTTGATTAAAGCTTACTGTAAAGCTATCATCTCAACTCTCTCAACTCATTTCAATATTGCCTTTCATTTTTTGGGGAAAAAAAAGAATGTTTTTGTTATACATGGAATGACCTAGACTCGACATACTGGTCCTTTGCTTCTTAGTCAACCAACTGCGGTGTCTCGTTTGCTTTCGTTGAGTTCACTATTTTCTTTTGTTTTCGGTCTTTGCAGGGTTGGCGATCACGTGCAAAATCTATGCGTTGTCAGAGGCAGGTGAGTTTTAACTTTTATATTCATGTTATTTATAAGTTGTCCATTAACAGCGAAACAGCAAATTATAATTGGAAAAAAGTTGATAACGCAACTTCATCGTTTAGCGAAAGAGATCATTTGTTTTGAAAGTACCATTGATTTACTTCCGGTTTTAACTCGATCAAAACATAAGCGATACTGTTACAAGTCTGTGGTCTGTCTGTAGTCTCACGTTTTAAAAAGAATCCAAATTTCAAAATGAAAAACTCGATTGAAATTAGAATGGTACTTGAAAAACATAAACTTTGACGTCAATCGCACGTTTATCGTGTTTGGCTGTGTCATCCATTGTCATTGTCAATATGTTCAACTAATGATGGGAGCATTTCATTCTCCTTGACTTCACAGATTCAGACTCCTTGGCCTTGGTTCTCATATTCAATTCTGACCACGTTCACAAGTTTTTGGTAAAAGCTGTCAACTGCTCAATCAATTCAGCGGTTGGGTTTTGTTTCTAATTCAAATCCCTTTGAACAGCTGTCATTTGTTTTTTTTACCAACACCTCCAGGCCAGGAATTGGGTTTTCAATTTCAATACTCCTTCACAATTCACAATATTATCAGTCAGTATCCAGTTCAGAAGTGAAGGCATCATTTTCAACTTACCAATTGATTATCAACTTCCGAAATTAAAAAGGCTCACTTTTTATTGACCAAGTTCTCATTTTTAAAACCTTTTTAAAAATAAACATCGATCACCCACTCATCGCGATGTCTCACAGTCGCCTCCAAAGTGATGAAGATAGGTCAGTGGAAATTGTTTTTTCATTTTCAATATTTGATTTATGATTTTAAAATTTCAAAGCAGCAATGTCAGCAGTTTGTAAATGGTTATATAGGCACTGGTAAAGGAGAGAGGTCTCTGTCGCCATCTTGCTTTGTTTACGCAGAGACCGTGACCAGATGGTTTAAGTTTAAAGTGTTCCAAGGCTAAAACTAAATATTAGCCATTTTTTTTTCTGTACCTGAATTATTTCTAATTTCTATTTCTAGTAACCAAAAATATAGCCATTAAAAGAAAAAGATGTTGCCATTTATAATTTTTGAATGTGCTATGTTTGTAATAATAAAAAAAAGGAAATGGCAATTCTGACCCGAGTCTGAATTGCTTCCCATGGCAATTCGGACTCGAGTCTAAACTGAATAGAACTCCGTGGCTAACCAGGGTCGAGTCCATTAGTAGTCTGTGGTCGAGTCTGAATAACTCCATGGCTCTTCGATTCGGAATATTGCAATGCAATGAAGTGAAACTCTCAGTTACTATTCCGTTTGCAGCTATAGAAACCGTATTGGTTTTCCTAAACACACACACACTCATGAGTATCTCTAATTAATTAAAAACAGAATAATCACACACACTCTCCCCCCCCCCCCCCCCCAACAATCATTTCCACAACCCAAGAATTTTTTACTATCCCATTTTCTTCCTTTTTACTGGCACTGATATGACCCTAATGTGTTGCAAGCGCCGTAAAACCCTTAAAAATAATAAATAATAAAAAATGCCGTATATGTAATATAAATATAATGGATTCACTCACTTATATGGCCGAAACACATGTTTCTGTGAAATTTAACACGGCTAAGTGATTGCCAATTGTGATTGTTACAATGATAATAATGAAATGATTTTTAAAAGAACAAAGACAAAGAAAAAAAAAAGATACACAAATACTAATCATAATGATAATTAAATAAAGTGAAAAATAGATAATAATAAAACTGTGTACTGAATATACAACTGTGCTTTCTGTACACCAGTGTACTGAATACACAGCTGTGTATTCCTACACCAGAAGAGATTATAATTATAAGGGCTAAACTGTTTGACCGTGCGCGAGAAGGCGAGGTGGCCGGCTGTTATAGCACAGCGTAACTAACTGGGGTGGGCACTTAGGGGTTCGAGCTCCTTTCAGGCATATTTTCTTTCTTTCTTTTTTGTAAAAACACGTGGTGTGTTCTGCGCCGACTGGCTGCATTTACTCATGCTCTGTTAAATTGTTCTTTTTGTGTTGTTTATAATGTGATTTCAGTTCTATAAATTAGTGTACAGTTATGTGATATGTTGCTGTATTGATTAAAAATATTTCTACGAAATTTTGGACTTAATTTTGGAAGTTATAATAATTTAATTCTTTTTCATTGTGGATAATATCGTGTTAGCCATAGCCATTTAAACTTATCCAGGTTTATTGTGATAACCAAACTTGCACCCCCCCCCCCCCCCCCATCATACGAGTATCCATAACAATGATGCGTGTGATATCATTCAAACTGACAGCAACTCTCCAAACCTTGCCTAGAAAAAATCCGCTACACGGCTTGCTATTTCTCTAACACCCTATGAATACACACTGTTTTCTAAAAAAATACACCAAAGCTCAGTTACTGTTCATTGATACACTATCGCACCATAAGACCATTATTTCTAATGCGCTAATCACACGCATTTCAAAGCTAGGTATCAGAAACCCAAAATGTGCTTGTGATTATTTTGTGAAGAAGAAATACAAGAGGGAACCAGGGGAGGTAAGAAGAAGAACTCCCATTCACCAAGTCAACCACTCCCGTCGTCACTACCATCACCACCCCGTCCAACGCTATCCACACCATGTATCGACACACAGACCACCACCACCACTACCATCACCACCAACAGTACCAACAAGACCAACTCAACAACAAACCGCCCTCTTACCACGACTCCCTCACCTATGTCACTACCATCATCACCATCACCACCACTAACCGAAACCACTAAAAAAGAACGTCTTATAACATTCCTGTTTACTCAAACGCACGTAGACATACAGTGAAATTTAAAAAAGCGTCAAAAAGACAGCACAATCTTTTAACCATCATCAACAATAGGCCTCCCGTCCGTCTCATCCACATAAACACGCTAGGTCCATAAAAAACAAATGTGGCGAGATCCATGACCTAATTATTGATCGTCATATTGATATATTGTGCATTACGGAAACCTGGCTTCAGGACAAACAGGATGACCACTACATTACCACCGCCTGTCCCAATACACATACCTGGAAATCGCTACCACGACCTGGGAGAAAAGGGGGTGGTATTGCCTTTATTCATAGTCTTGCTATCACCAAAACCACTTTCACTCCTCATACAAGAGAAAACTATGAATCTGCATGCCTTTCCTTCCTATCCAACTCTACCACTTTCTCCATCATCACGATCTATCGACCACCGAATACATCAATACTAAGTTTGCAGCTGAATTTCAAAATGATATCTTAGACTTCAACCTTAAAAGTTCACCATATATTTTTATTGGAGATTTCAACATACATTTTAATTCCACTTCTCCAACAGTCACCAAAATCAAGAAAATCCTACACGACAACAATTTACACCAGCACATCACCGAGACAACACACCAGGCCGGCAACATAATTGATTGGGTCATCTCCCCTGTGTCAAATAATAGAATAAGAAATATCGATATTGTTGACCTAGTGATATCCGATCACAAAGCTTTATTTGTGGATATTGCATTAAAGAAAGTTGATCTCCCGAAACGAAACATAACAACAAGGAATTATCGACAAATTGATATCAGTGTTTTACAAGATAGCATTCGTGACGTCGTAAATGAGGTTAAAAATATAAGCGACTACAACAAAGTATTGCGGTCTATTATTGACCGTGAGGCACCGCCACAATGTCGGGTCGTATCGAATTGACCAAATACGCGATGGTTCAATTCCGAGATAAAGGAATTAAAGAGAAAAAAGAGACAGGCTGAAAGGAAATGGCGAAAGAGTGGCCTAACGGTATTTAAGGATATCTACAAATACAAAGCAGCTAAGTCGGCTCTTTATAACGCCATCACACGCGCAAAACAGGCCCACTACAACGAAAAATTTCAAAGCATTAAATCTTGCAAAGAACTGTTTTCCACCGCAAACGACCTTCTTGGCATAAGAAATCCACACCCCTTCCAGCGTCTAAAAATAACGCCGAACTAGCTCAAAATTTAACCATTTCCACGACATTTCCATGACATTTCCATTAGGGAAAACTTAGACAACACATCATCATCATTGTCACCGAGCTTTGGACCATTCCACGGAACACCACTAGATGTTTTCGATCCAGCCACTGAGGATGAAGTAAAGTCAGCCATTTTAGATAGCCCATCAAAATATTGTGACTTAGTAGACCCCATCCCAACTAGTATTCTTAAGACTTGTGTTGAAGAACTGTTACCAACAATAACTGAACTTATAAATAATTCGTTGGTCTCCAGTAGTGTCCCCGACTGGCTTCAACGTACCATTGTTAAACCACTATTAAAGAAGTCCGATCTTAATGTAAACGAACTGAAAAATTACAGACCTGTCTCCAACCTTCCATATCTATCCAAAGTGCTTGAACGCATTGTGTTAAAAAGACTTTTGTGTCATATCCATCTAAATAATTTAAGTGAAAATTTCCAATCTGCTTATAAATCACATCATAGCACTGAAACTGCCCTTTTAAAAGTATGCACTGATATTCTTAATAGTATTGACAAAGATCATGTCTGTTTATTGACTATGTTGGACCATTCAGATGCATTTGACACCATTGCTGCCCTAACCAACAAAAGGACAGTATCTGGGCTGACCCAGATCCAACCAGTTTTGCCGCAATCGACACATTTAGTTTTTTCATTCATAACTCTTTAATTTTATTACATAGTGGAAGTCTTCTAACATTAAATAATAGCTAATGATAAATTGCATTTTTCTGTTAGTCGGCGATTTCATTGACGTAATATGTTGCGTAATATTTTGAGATACTGTTCTTTCTTGGTTAAAGCCAAGCAAATAACTCTACCTGTAACCAACAAAAGGACAGTATCTTATACGACCGTCTCACATACTGTTCACCCTGGTTAACTGCAACGCAAAATGCCTCGTCCGTATTCACCAAAAGAACAGTATCTCAGTTAAGAATATGGCAAAATACGAATAACTCGATCGACAAACGTTTTGCGTCAGCGAGGGCGAGCACTCGCCATCACGGACGAGTGAGAGGCAAGGCTAAGTGTGGTTGACCTGGCGTGAAGGGAATGAATAAATTATCTCCGTCAAGTTTGTAGGCGTGACTCTGATATAATATTACTACATTAGACTATTCCTCAATCTTTTAGACCCTGACTCCTTTTTCAAGATGAGTCTATTTTTATTAAGCATAATAGCTTTAATTTATGCTTATTGATGATTTTGGCTATCTTGTAAATTAGACTTTAATTGTGTATCAGGGTTTTGTCATTGTACAACGATATTGGGGTGAGTGAGTGATAGTGAATTAAACCTAAGAATAGCTGGGAAATAGGGTATGTCCCCCTTCCCCCGCCCCCAACACGTACAACACACATACCTTTTTGTTTTAAAATCAATATCTTCCTTGTCATAGGAAACGAAAAGCATGAAATGGAACGAAATCTGTTGGTACATTTATACTGAATGAAATAGGCGACATCATTCTTACTAAATTTAAAAGGTGCCTAAATTATGAGCTAATAAGATGAACAAAAAAAATATTTTTATTTTAGCTAATTTCGCCCACAGTGAGTTACAATAGTACAATTTAGATAAAACAAGGGAATTAATTAAAAGTTCTGCTACATTAAATTACGAATTTTGCTTATTTTATTCATTTCTATGTACATAGATTGTATGGTGTTATTCACGTAGCAGCTTGTTATGGAAAGATGTTTACCAATGATGACGCTAAGGTTTTTTGATTTATTTGAAAATTCTGTTGTGCTATTTCCGAGAGTAATAGGTGAATTATTTGCCTTCCACACATTAAAATCTCAGTTTTACTATCATTTACTATCATTTAATTTTAACTTGTTATGGTACATTCAAGATTTAATCTCATAAAACAGCTCGAAATTCGTTGTATTAAGAATTGTAAATTACTTAGGGGTACTGAATCATAAATTTGCGTATCACCAGCATTAAAATGATAACTCAGATTGAATCTGGATATCACACGAGAAAGGGGGTGCTTATACAGAAAAAAAGGACAGGGCCAAGAACGCACTCCAAAGTTAAGTAAAACTTGTTCTGACTGAATACCATTCACCACGACAGTCTGCCATCGATCCTGTAAATATGGTGTAATCCATTTAAGGGTAATTCCTTTTACGCCGAACGTATTTTCTAGTCTTCTTAACAAAATGTAATGGTCAATTGTGTCAAAGGCAGCTGAAAGATCTTAAAGGCATAATAAATTGATATTGTTAGCATCCGCATTATATAACACTACATTTTAAGAAGCGCCGTTTCAGTACTGTGTTGCTGTTTGTAGGCTGACTGAACTGTTGTTCTTAAGATGAGATAATAATTGTGTCAGTACTACCTTCTCCAAAAGTTTAGACAAAAAATAGAAGGATGTGTGGAAAGTGAGAGATATGAAGACGATGAAAAAGAAAAACACAAAAAAAAACAAAAAACAACTAAACAAAACACGCCTGGACAGACAGTCACACCGACACCCATACACACACACAAACGCACACATACACACACACACACACTAATTAGTTGAAATGAATGAAAAATAAGTATACTTAAGTTAGACGTTTGGTTGAGCATCCGACCAACAAGCAAGGGGATCAGTTTTTCATTGCCAGCTGTATAAAGTTTTGTAATGGTTTTGCTTTCTGTTTTTTTTTCTCATTTTTTATTACTAGTTTATAAAGCCCCTCTGCCCACCAATCAGCCACTAAAAAGCTAGCTTGATATGTTGATCTGGTGGAAAGTAATACGTGAATATTTACAACTTTTGTCATAGATTAGATTGATTTTGAACTCAGTGTCTGCAGCAATTTAGTCTTTAATCACGGGCGCATAATTTAGTCAAAGATATAAGAACTGCAATCCAAACAGTTGTTAAAAGCAGGTATTTCCACTTTTAGCATCCAACGGACGAGGTCAAACTTAGATATCGCTGGGTCAAACACACGCGTTGTGGTATGTCACTACTGCTGTCGGATGTGAAGGTCATGCGTTCGATTCTATAGACAGTATGTGGTTAGACTAAGGGAGTAAGATATAAATATGTGTGCGTGTGTGTGTGTGTGTGTTTATGTGTGTGTTTGTATGTGTGAAAGAAACACGAGGGAGACAAAGAGAGCGAGTGAGACTGGTAGATAAAAAAGGGGGAAAAGGAGGGAGGGGGTGGAGCAAAGAATAGGTAGGGATAGTATAAGAAAGCCCTTCGTTTCAAAATAAGTCAAAGTCAATCAATGGGAAACATATTGACCAATGAGATTGCAATTTAAAAAATAGGACTGGTCAAATCATTTGTTGCATTGTTTCCATTTTGAGTCAGATCACAGCTTGAAGAGGAGCGGGTGGGGCTTGATTTGTAATGACTTACATGAAATCGTATAATTGAATCTTCTTGTTTGAGCTGCAACGTCGAGTTATTTAGGACCTGCCACTCGTTATCAGAACCCCTTGTGGTCAATGTCAGCTATTAATCTCTCCTCCCTTTTTTCTTTGGGTTCACTCCAGTGACATCTATATATTATTATGAAGTCCTAGGTTCACTCACATTGTTTATTGTCTCAAAAGACCCCAACCTCCCTCCCATTCCCAATGAATACACGTTAAAACGCTCTCTCTCTCTCTCTCTCTCTCTCTCTCTCTCTCTCTCTCTCTCTCTCTCTCTCTCTCTCTCTCTCTCTCTCTCTCTCTCTCTCTCCCGCTCCTTCTCTCTCTTCTCTCTCTTTCTCTCTTATTTATTTATTTATTTTTTTTTTTAATATATCTCTCTGCATCCATCTCTCTCGCTCTCTGTTTGTTACTGACTTTCTCTCTCTCTCTCTCTCTGTGTGTGTGTGTTTCTCTCTCTCTCTCTCTATCTATCTCTCCCTCTCTCTCTCTCTCTCTCTCTCTCTCTCTCTCTCTCTCTCTCTCTCTCTCTCTCTCTCTCTCTCTCTCTCTCTCTCTCATGTAAACAACAACGCGATAGAAAGTTACAGTGCTCCTCTATGATGTCATGTTACGGATGACGTCATTGGCGTTGGCGACTTATGCGTCAACCAATCAAATCGTCACCAACAGCTCGCCATACGGCGGCATCTTCGTCACGCAACTCGTTGACGCCACCGCATGCTCACGGACACTGTCGATATTTACGGGGCGGAATACGGCCGTCGGAGATACTGTCCTTTTGTTGGTTAACGATGGGGTTGAAATAGGATACTGTTTCAAGCAAATTTTTAATTGCCTCTAATTTAAAAAATATTTGAGTTATGATCATTCTGACAACTTTGTAAGCTTTCCTATGTCCCAGAGATTCGATTTAGTAAAAAAAGTGATTTTATGATTTTTTGAGAGATACTGTCCTTTTGTTGGTTAGGGCAGATTGATCTTGAGATACTTATTAAACGATTAGAAATTACTTTTGGAATAAGAGACACTGCGCTTAGTTGGTTTAAATTCTACCTAACATCAAGATCTCAGTCGGTTCTGATCGATGGCGCAGTATCAGAAACATTTCCTCTAAATTACGGTGTTCCACAGGGGTCTGTCCTTAGTCCTGTTATTTTTACTCTTTATACTCAACCTCTTTCGGATATTTTTGTTAAAAATAAATTAATGTATCATTTCTATGCTGATGACACTCAGATCTATGTAAGCGATATCCTTAGTAAAATCCCATCATTGATTACCCGTGTTGAGGACTGTATTAGAGATGTTAAATGCTGGATGGAAATGAACAAATTTGAATAATGAAAAGACTGGTGATGGTGTGTGGTAGGAAAAGTGTTTTGAAAGATGATCTTCTGAAGTTTACTTTAAATATAAATGGGTGCACAATTAACCTCTCAACGTGTGTGAAAAACCTCGGGGTAATGCTAGATCAACATATGACTATGCAGGCACAGTTTGATTCCCTATGTAGAAGTTTGACAATAGGCTTAAAAAGATTTGCATCCGTTAGACCTTTCCTAACAAGAGAAGTAACATGCAAACTAATAACATCTTTCTTACTATCTAAAATAGATTACTGTAACTCGTTAATCTCGAATGTAAGCAACGATAAAATATCACGCCTGCAAAGTATCCAGAATGCGGCTGCCAAAATGATTTTAACAAAAAAGAGAACATCCTACTCGTTGCCACTTTTGTATGAACTGCATTGGTTACCAGTTAAAGTGAGAATCTAATTCAAATTAGCAGTATTGTGCTATAAGTGCCTTAATGATCAAGCACCATTGTATATTACTGAAGTTTTAGAAGCTTATAAGCCAACGAGGAATCTACGCTCTGCACTAGATTCTACAAAACTAATTGTTTCAAATAATTATAAATATAAATTTTACGGTGGCAGATCGTTCAGCCACGTCCGACCTTCCGTCTGGAACTCTCTTCCTAAAAGAATAAGAGAAGCGGAGTCCTTATCAATATTTAAATCAAAGTTAAAACACCATCTCTTTGTTAAAATACATCTTGATAAGTGCGTCTTTGAAATTTGACCCCAATATGAGTGTTAATTTAGTTTATGTTATTATATCATTATTTTATATCATTTCAGTATTTGACATAGCATGTGGATGTATTATAACATATTTTGTATTAAATTAATGACTCTATGTTTAGTTATTACATTGTTGTATAATGATAATATTATATTGATATAGTATGTATAATGTTTTATTTGTATAATAATGTCACTGTATTATTGTTTCGCGCATTGAGCATCACCCAGTGATGAAAATGTGCGTTATAAATGTCATGTATTATTATTATTATTTACTCCCTGGGCAAACATTCTTAATTTTCAACTTCAACACGTTGACACTATTCCTGTTGACCCAAACTCAAGAATTTTGATTGACTTTCAACATTTTTTATTTATTTACTTTTACTCACTTACATTTAAGTTTTTTAATTTAGGACATAGTGAAGACTTTGGATATGAGGGACTCTTTCATGAAAAAAACCTGTAGTTTATTTCATTCACCTGTAATTAGGGTAAATAGACATTAATTTTATGCTGGCTATTGTGTTTCTCCTATAATGCCAGGTTCAGGCGAGGTTTTTTGGGACATTGACGACTTTGTGCTGGGTGAAATTTTTCAAATTCAATCTGACATACTTTAAAGATGAGAAATCTTCTTTACTTTAAAAATAAATTAATTGCACAATTTAGTTCAGTACTAATTAATCCACTAGGTAAGCTATTGAGTCATAATTTATATTTTGTGCATTCCTTGTACGTAACAATATCAGTGCTGATGGTTTTCCTCAGATCCGCGGAAATCCGCGATTCCTGTGTCAGAGGAGGAATTTCCTCCTTTAAGAAAATGACACTTTCCTCAATCAAACTTTCTGGCTTTGAGAGATTTGATGTGTGTTGGAACAAACTGGTGCAGCTTCCCCACTATCCAGAAGATAGCTAGAGTAGTTTATCATCTCAATGGCTCTAAAAGTGGGGGGTTAGTGAAGTAAACATGTGGCGTAAATAAAACCATTCATAATTTTCCTCCTTTTTCCCTTTTTGTCACCATCAGCACTGTAATATGAGTCCGCAGAAAAAAACGAAACAAAAAGGAAGAAACAAAACAAAAACAAAAACAAAAATCAAAAAATAACTTTGTAGTTATAGGGTCTTGAAGAGAGAGAGAGGTGAGAAGTTAAGGACTGCTTTGTGCCTATTACACACGATTTATTTTTTTGGGCACCTATCCTAATTTATAAGGTTATGGGCTTGAGGCACTTTTTGAGTAGGCAATATCAGCGTTAGCCGCTAGGAAGATGATTAGATCTGCGTTCTTTGTAGTACTTTATATTGTTTTTAAAGTTTTGATGGCGCTTATAAAACATTGAGGTCATTATAGGGCTAGTAGAAAGGAAGAAAATGGGATACCAGTTTTTAAAAATTATAGTTTTACAAATTATATTAGCACACAGAAAAAAAAAAAATAAGG
Source organism: Berghia stephanieae (assembly GCF_034508935.2). NCBI lineage: Eukaryota > Metazoa > Mollusca > Gastropoda > Nudibranchia > Aeolidiidae > Berghia > Berghia stephanieae. Next base: position 71,797,413 of record NC_088361.1, read on the forward strand.
CAAAGGGAAATGGTTCAAAAAGGGAACAGATGTAGATTCCAATAGCGAACCATCGTGTACTTAGTTTGAGATCACCTAAAAGTCTAATCCAGACACAAGCACAGGATACAATTAAAACAGATAGACTCAAATGCTTACAAGTCATTATATAACAAACAAAAAATACAACACTACATACCATACATGTGTATTCAGTACACCGGAAATAAATATACTTGCTACCTTAAATGATACTGATGACATTGATACTGAGCCTATTATAGGCAACATCAGAAATGGACAGGCATATAATTTATGGCAATTCAACAGCTTTATCATACCATTTACAGCATTTTATTTACACTCGGAAATGTGATGAAGAGTTGTTCTAAATCGGGCGCCTGATATAGTTCCTAATTTTCGATACTGATACAGTCCACTCCGGATAATCATAACTCAGTTAATTGCAACTTTCGGTTAATCGCAACATTTCCCAAGAAACGGAATTAATTCTATATCAACAAACTTCGGTTAATCGCAACAATTTTTCGCCCTAAAAAAGTGACAAATTCAAGAACTCAAGCGAACAAAATAGGATTAAATTTTATAATGGATGAAATCGTGACAGGTTGAATAATC
>NC_088361.1:71803030-71820530 GCF_034508935.2 Berghia stephanieae
TTCCTTTCTTTTTCCTTCTCTTTCTCTCTTCATTTTTTTTTTTTTGTAGTCTCTTGATATTGTATTGTACATCTGATTTTTCTTGCATTAATGTTGGAACCAACAAAGTCTGTTATAGTCTCAATGTAGCTAAAAAAAAAGCTTCAGTCTCTCATTTCTGCTTCCTCAGCTCCTTTGCTTTCTCACGATAATAATAGCCGTAGAATTCCAATTTCTTCTGCATGGAGAGGTAGGACTTATAATTAATCTGTGGATAACGAAAACAAAACTGGAAAATCCTGCATGCAACATGTATTTTTGAGTCATATGGAGTTTGATCGTTATACTTACAGTAGTTGTTGTCTGTACTGATCTTCATGATCAAAACCTATGTCTTATTATGGGTGTTTAAACAGTTTGAATAGAGGAGATGGTTATATATTTATTAATTATTTTATTCTTTGCTATAACTATTTATTTATTTATTATCTTTTAATACTTACAATAAGTGTAACCAAAATGCTCTTTGGATATATTATCTTGTGACATGATTTTAGTTTATAGTTCAAGATATGAGCATTTATATTATATAGCACAATATCCATTGAGCATGCTGAAAGCACTTTTCAAGAGGTCCCTAGCCAATAGCAACACTTAACATGTAGGACGAGATATGATGCCCGTTAGGCTCTTACAGATTTTTCCAACAGAGACAGTGTTGTTAACAACCAGGTACTCATTTTACACCTGGTTACTGTGAGAGAACGTAAATAAATAGCTTTTCCCAAGGACTCAACTAAGTGACTCTTGGAGCAGAACTTGAACCTTGGCCCTGTGAGGTATTTTTTATAATAATAATAATAATGCGCGGCTATGTGGTCTAGTGATATGGCACTCGCTTTTGGATTGGAAGGTCCTGGGTTCGAACCTCACACTCGGCGCATAGTTGAGTCCTTGGAAAAGGCTCTTTACTCACATTCTCTCACCGTGCTCGGGTGTAAAATGAGTACCTGGCCGTTAACAGCGTTGTCTTTGTCCGAAAAATTGTAATATTGCCTAACAGGCATCATGTCCTGTCCTACATGTTAAATGTTGCTGTCGACCAGGGACCCCTTGTAAAGCGCTTTGAGCACGTTTAGTGGATATTGCGCTATATAAAAGCTCAATTATTTTTTTTATTTTTAAATAATAATAATATTAATAATACTACTACTAATAATAATAATAATAATAATAATAATAATAATAATAATAATAATAACAATAAATATAGTAATAGATTCATTAAAAAATATATATATTAATCAATTAATTTATAAATCTTAAAAGAAAACCAGATAATTCAAGTATTAAAGTTAAAAGTCACTCATTACCCGTAGACAACAGTCATGACTCATTAACTTTTACAAATATCACCAAGGTCAAATTAACATTACATCCAAGTTTCAGCCTAAACTTTTGACTTGCCAACATAGCGCCCCGTACAGCACATCCACTGACATACAATTTTCCAGCCTCAAAAACATCTCCCAGACAATCAAGTTTCTTCCCCAAAACAGCAAAGAAGAAATTGTCCATGCGCCCAACATGGAAGCTTTCAAAAACTTCTCATTCGTCTACCTAATGTATACTACAGAGCAGCAATAATCGTCAACATGATGGCGTTGGCTGTCTTAACCCGAAGAAGAAGTTGATAATAAAGAAATTCCAGATGACACCGACTTTTAACTTTAATAATTGAATTAATTTGGGTTTATTTTTGTTTTTGGTTTTAGATTTATCAATTAATTGATTAATAAATATGTTTTTAATGAATCTATTATTATATTTATTGTTATTATTATTATTATTATTATTATTATTATTATTATTATTATTATTATTATTATTATTATTATTATTATTATTATTATTATTATTATTATCATTATTATTATCTTTATTATTATTATTATTATTATTATTATTATTATTATTATTATTATTATTATTATTATTATCATTATTATTATCATTATCATTATCATTATTATTATTATTTATTATTATTATTATTATTATTATTATTATTATCATTATTATTATCATTATTATTATTATTATTATTATTATTATTATTATTATTATTATTATTATTATTATTATTATTATTATTACTATTACTATTAGGGTAGGTTGCCCCAAATCCATGCTTGCCTCTTAAAATATTTTCTCGTGAATTGAATTTTTTTATAATATCTCTCTCTCTCTCTCTCTCTCTCTCTCTCTCTCTCTCTCTCTCTCTCTCTGTGTTCTCTCTCTCTCTCTCTCTCTCTCTCTCTCTCTCTCTCTCTCTCTCTCTCTCTGATAAAAACAAAGAAATGAAAGAATACATTTATTCCACCCTTCCATGTAAGATATTTAGATATTTTGTGACCAACTCTTTGGAAGGAGGAGTTCTATTCGCCTTAATTTGTATTTTTCTCCATTTGCTTGAACCAAAATTTGACCCCAAAAAAGAAAAACGTTGGATTTGTATTCATGCGCAACAAAAGACTATCTTTTTATAATTGCCAATAAGTTGTCTCTTACACCTTTTTTTCACATTAATAAAATGTGCGAAAATATATGAGTATTATTCAACACTTTCAAAGCTTTATTTAACGATTACTTATTTACTAAGAAATGATAGGGTTTTCCAATGGGAAGGGTGGAATATTATACGATTCTTACACTCTTGCTGTTTGGAATTCCGAGTGCGCGTTGTGAACAAAGTTCGAATTCCAAAACGCAAAAGTGTAAAGAATATTTTATTCTACCCCTCAATCCATTTCGATTTCGTTATCTCTGAGTAAAAGACATTTTCAAAAATATTTAAGTGATACTTCTTTTTTCAAAAATCTAATTTCAATGAAATTCAACGTTTGATAATCTGACGTCACAAATTATAATTGTAAACTCGATATCATTACGCGTTACAATTGAGGGAGAGGGGTAAAATAATAATGATTGTGCATCAGTCAATTTGTGTTCCTCAAATAATTTGTCATATTTAATTAAACGTAATATTGAAATAGCTTTGTCCTCGCATCATAATATACATCTTGAGTGATGCTTATTGCACTTTTTAAAGAATGTGTTTGCCATTGGAAGGTATTATAGAAATAGAAATATACTTTCCTTAGATGATTACTGAGTATTTACTCTATATGTTCAAACGCTCAATGAGTATCTTGATGTCTTTAGCTTCACGTGGTAATGATGATGTAGATTGTAAATAATGATAGGTGAAATTATCTCAAAGTTGATCAAGTGCTTAGCAACGTTGTTTATTTAATTTAAAAAAAAAAAAAAGAAATTACAACTGATCAAAATAAGAATAATATATTATTATCCTATGTTTTGTATTGCTTAAAATTTTGCGTGTCTATGTACGAGAGAGAGAGAGAGAGAGAGAGAGAGAGAGAGAGAGAGAGAGAGAGAGAGAGAGAGAGAGAGAGAGACTGACTCTCCCTCCTTTCACTCCATTTCCGTGTGTCATAGGATGGAACGGGAAAGTGATTGGCATAGGTCCACTTCAGGAACAAAGCCATTTGATTGACAAAGCTGATTAGTTATTATGTCATGACCATTGGTCCCCTTCTGCTTTCCTGTCCGAACTGCCTGCCTTGCTTGCTCGTCAGTCGTTCTATCTGTTTAACTATATTACTATTATTATTATTATTATTATTATTATTATTATTTTTATTACTATGTATTATCATTATGACTTGTGCACTTCTGACCGCTTGCCCGATGATGAGTGAGCGAGTTGTAGTGCGTATGCAGTAGCCATCCCCATTGGTGATTGATTTTGGTGAGGATGAGGAAGGCTTATGTGCTTGAGGGTTTGGGGTAGGAGGGGAAGAGGGGGGGGGGGGGGGGCAATCGTTTGAGGAATTTTATTAGCCACCAGCGTTTCTTGGATGTTGGGGATAGATTATAATTGAACCTCTCTATCAACCGACCAACTGACCCACCCATTTTATTGTTTCATGATATATATAAATGATTCCTCAGACTATGCTATTATTGTTTCTAAAAACTGGGAATAGCTTGGCTTAATTTTTTGTTCCATATCTAAGTTCGTTCCATTGATAATGGCTAAAGTCAACTTTTTTCTCTTAAAGTTAACGTTTCTTTCTGGTTCGGCAGTGTTGGCTTTATCAGGATTCCACAGTAATCAATATGGAGGGGCCGGACGGTGTGTGTGTTGTGGTAGAGGATGGAAGTTTGTGTGTATGAGAGAGAGAGAGAGAGAGAGAGAGAGAGAGAGAGAGAGAGAGAGAGAGAGAGAGAGAGAGAGAGAGAGAGGGGGGGGGGGGGGGAATAGTACCTTAACTTACAACATGAAACAAATAGATGGATTAAGTGCTGCTTAGCCACGTCCATCTATATTACAGTTGGATGTGGCTTCTTAACTCGCTCAGGTTTCTGAAAATCGGATAATTATGGGTCAGGAATCGTTATAAATTATGTCATGGCCCGTATAAGTGCAACCAGAACAATGTGTTGGCCGGTGTTCATTCCAGACTGATTTTTGCTGTTGGAAATGGAGTGAGTAGGAGCAGGGTTGGGGGCGGTCATTGCCTTGGGGAGGGAGAAAGAGAGAGAGAGAGAGAGAGAGAGAGAGAGAGAGAGAGAGAGAGAGAGAGAGAGAGATGGCCCAGTAGTAAGTCATTCGATTTTGGATTGTACCTCTTAGGTTTGAATCCCTCTCGAAACAGGGATTCTTTCCTTTATTGTATTTCTCAATCGCAGAAAGAACTATAAAATGGAAATATAACTTTTCCTGTAACAATATGAAATGCAGATAAGAGCGATAAACTGCTAACATTTATTTTTGTTGGGGGGGGGGGGGGGGGGGGGGGGGGGGCGGCAAACCAAAACAACAATAACAGAAATCCTACAAAACAATATCAAGAAGATATTAGAAGGTAATACAGTATATATTACTAAATGAGTGCACAAGGGAGAGGGGTCGGGGTGATGATAATGTCTGCACTGTTATATTATTATATTCGAACTTTCATCGAGTTATCGTTAAGCCTTTAGGTTGAAGCTTTTAATATGTTATAGGTGACGCTTTTACTTTTAACTGGTTGTTTTTTTTTATTGTAATCAAAACAGCACTCCATTTCCTTCTCTTCTCGCAAACATCAGTGTTCGAGTCCGTTGATCCCTGGCCGCAAAGACATGTATATTACGAAATGGTTATTCAGTATCAGATACTGGCCTATTATTATACTGGCCGTTTATATATAATGTGTGCTATTAAATATTAAAGCAACAACAACAACAACAACAACAAAAAAAAAACAAAAAAAAAACAAAAAAAAAAAAACAACAAACAAACAAACAAACAAAAGATATTGCAAAATTACGATTTTATGGGTTCTACGGTTTTAACGGTTCAAACTTATTGGTAATCGTGATTGTTGCTAGTTTACGTTTCCAATAATTTAAAAATAAAAGAATTTGGAAACCCTGATTGTATTATTGTGAGTAAGACCACGAAGCTTGATCTTGTGATATTTCTTACTTTAAAATAATTTTTATTGGCTGGTGATATGCCTACCACAGCCTTAATGTTCATAATGTAATGGATATTTTTTTTCATTGGCGGGAAATGCGATTGTGCATTATAGAATGGTCCGGCTAAGCGACTTTACCACAGCCATCTATACTATTTGAATGTAGCTGATTAAGATCCATTTCCTCTTCTGAATGAAATGTCCAAAAATCTTGTTTTTAAAGAAAGAGAAGAAGATTTTATAAAAATTATTTTTTAAAAACTTGACTGCCCAATAACGATACGGGCATTGTCATTGGAACTGCCTCTGGCATCCTCACCGTTTTGCATCATGCGCCTCACAATACTACATTTATTCCCTCAAGAGGCCATATGGCATTACGTTTCCTTGTTATGTCGTCAGGCACAATATTATATGTTTTGAAAAACAATGCATTTTAAAACCTTTACTTAATTTATTATTATTTCGTATGTTCTCCCTCTCTCTCTCTCTCTCTCTCTCTCTCTCTCTCTCTCTCTCTCTCTCTCTCTCTCTCTCTCTTTCTCTCTCTATTTTTTTTGTTTTTAATAATTTTTTTTCTTCTCTTTTCTCTCTTCATCGTCCGTTTGTTTGTTGTTTTTTTTTTTAAGAACCATACACTGCAAAGGTAATTTGACTTTTAAAAAAAAAACAAAAAAAACCATTAAGCATTTACCTCTCTTATAGCTATGTGATATATGTGATGATTAATGTGAAACTACGGTGGTATGTCCTCTAAAATCTTATTGGTCCATCTTTGGATTAAAAAAAAATAATTTTGTTACTTTTGTTGTTGTTATCGTTGTATTGTTTTTTTTTTTCGACCTTTGAGGAGGATGATGAGGAGGAGAAGGAGTAAAAGAAGAGAAGGATGGAGGACGAGACGAACAAATGAGCATAAGGAACATAATAGCAAATGCGTTATTTACCATTCATTTATAAGCATTGCAATGATTTGTAGTCAGTGCTACGGCGTTGCACTGTGTCAGGATAATAATCATTAGTAATTAATTATGTCGTTATCGCTTTTTTTGTGGTTGTCGCTCACGCTGGCTGCTAATGATAATAATAATTGTTCTCACTGATGGAAAGTTGAACGGTGCGATTGAAAACAAAAAGAGAAGGGGGGGGGGGGAGAGAATGTGTGTGTGTGTGTGTGTGTGTGTGTGTGCGTGAGAGAGAGAGAGAGAGAGAGAGAGAGAGAGAGAGAGAGAGAGAGAGAGGGGGGGGGCGGTCGTGTGGGCGTTTATGTGAAAAAGAGATAGATGGATATATGAAGACCATATAATGCGACGTTATCCATGTGCCTTTAGTGACTGCTTCCGGCTGTTCACAGAAACAGTTATTATAGAACGCCGTTATCACAGACCAGAGGTATTATAGCACAAGTACGGGCTCGTTCATGCCATGCCAGCAGGGGTACCAACTGGAACGAATTGTTGAGTATCTTACACGAATGGAGATAAAACTTGCTTGATGGAAAACGAAAAGAGCTTTTAAGCATCATGTCATCATTAGTCATAATATTTATAGCCATCCCAAGACTCGTGTATGCATAGACTGAAATCTATTGTGATTTGGAGTGTGGATCGGATTGTGATCTGGAGTGTGGGTCGGAAGAGTCGACTGTAAGTTTTGCAATAGATGGAACGAAACTGACGCCACTCAGCTCTTTGTTATTGTCTTTAGACACATTTTAATGATTAATTCTCACTAAATTCTATCAATCAGTCCATAAACGTTTAAGGTTACACATGGTTTGTATTTTTGGTACGACTTGATCTATCTTCTCCTCTTTTTTTCCTTGGAAGTCAAGCATTATCGAGGGTAGACAATGAAAAGGTGACTGACTTCGCATCACCTCCGACACTTAATTTTTCTCAGTCATATCGAGAAGTGAGTTATAAATAGAACAGGTTTTCAATGCAATCAATAATAAGATGTTAGTTACCCCGTAGTGGTCATGGTCTCTCGCCACCTTTTACTTTTGACCCGCCAAATTCATGTTACTGGTGTGTTATACAGTATTACTTGGCGCTGGACTTCCGCATACTCATCCATACTACATGACTTATCCATAGCGTGATCAAGAAGGTTTTACATACAGATATCCAGTTGCCGTCCATCCCAACTTGTGTGAGCGGAAGTTATCTTATTTCCCTCGGGCATTTTTTCCCTTCTTCCTTTTCTCGTCGGTTAGTTGTTGCCTCTGAACGGCTGACTTCCATTCTTCTATGTTTCACTCGCTCATTCCTAAATATACCATCAAGCTTGAATAAGGCGAATTATTTCCGTTGCTGACAAAAGTGGTTGTCATTTACCACCGGCTGCTCCATTTAACCAGTTGGCTGCCGTATTCTGGAAAGACACGTATTTAAATATTTGGCCTGAAAAAAATCGTCCTTCAAATATCGATCGATTTCAATGGCCCCCATCTTGGCAAAAAACTATCAAAACCCGGGACCTCGCGAGGTATATATTAAAGAAATTATTCACTGTGTGAATCTTTGTACATACCTATTTCAGTGCCTGTCTTTACCCAGTTAATTGTCGTACTCTGGAAAGACAAGTATTTAAATTTTTAAAATTGGCCAGAGAACTCGTTCTTTAAATATCAATCTATTTAAATCACCCTCAACCTTGTTTGAGAGTTTTTGCCAAGTTGAGCCTCATCAAAATCGATCGATATTTGAAAGACGTGTTTTCTGGCCAAGTTTTAAATACATGCCTTTCCAGAGCACGGCAATTAACTGGTTAAATCCACTTCTGAACATTTGTATGATCTGAATGTATCGAAAATTGCTGAACCCCTTCACTTACGTGTCAGACCGGTACCCCGGTTCCCTCATATTCTATAATAATATGTGGTCAAAAACAGGTTTGGGAATTCCCGTTCGATTTCCTATTAAAAGGAACTAATTCCTGTGGAAAAAATTGCCCGTGAAATCACTTAAGTGAACTTGATTTTAAAAAATTCTTATTGCAAAGCAATAGGTTGAGGTTGGCAAGAGAAGCAAACCATATTCACTCCACCTCCTAACTTATGCGTCAGTCCGATTCCCTTCTACATTATATTCAACAGGAACAGCTGAAAGGGGAGAATATTATAATTTGGCCTTTCATAAATTGCATTAGGCTTTACAATTCCTTCATTGTAGAGAGATTGAATGATGTCACTGTTTTTCCATTCACTCCATAATCGCATCAATCAACGTCACCGTCGGTTTCTAAAAATGAGTAGGTCACTCACGTCTGACAAGTATGTCAAACTTGTTTCAACATTTTGTTAATGACTATGCCAAACCGTTTGCAAGCTGTCAGTAAAAAAGGGCTTTGATGCTTTAAGCATTCGTCAAAGGAAAACTCTCTCTCTCTCTCTCTCTCTCTCTCTCTCTCTCTCTCTCTCTCTCTCTCTCCCTCCCCCCCCTCTCTCTCTCTCTCTCTCTCGCGCGCGCGCGCGCAATATATACCGATTGGTATTTAGTTTGTTTTCAAGTTGACCTTTCTCTTACCCACAACCATCGCCTTAAATTTTTGTTAATAATAATGTGTGATTTAAAAAAAAAGTTTGTTAAGTCTCAATTTATTTACCCTCGCAAAAAGGATGGGTGAACATTTGAAGTGTATTTGAATACAGCGGTGACCACCTAAATATAAAAAAGGATTTTTTGAATTGTTTTACAAACGACGCCCTCTCCCCCCTGTTTTTTTTTTTTTTTTTTCACCGCTAATCTGCACATTATCACGAGAGAAGGGGGTGAGGGGAGTTGTGTGTATGTGTGTTTCATCTGGGCTTGGTGCTGGTTTGTTTGCACTTTGCATTCGACTTTTGGTTCATTTTATGATGGCAAAATGACGGAGGTGGAAATTTTTAAAAAGTCGAGTAGTATAGTCTTTGTGAACTCCTAACGTTGAATAAATGGAGGAATGAATGCATAAATAAATGGAATGAATAGATAAATAACTATATTTACTTAATCATTTTGATCGGTGTTATTAATTTATTTATCGTACTTGTACCTATCTCTCCCCACCGCCCCTTCCTCCTGCTTCGTTAAGTATTCCGATCTGTATTCCGAAGGGGGAAGCACAGATCGAGAACGATCGTGGAGACGACATTCGCAATACAACAATTACATCGATTGATATTTGAGTATATGTTAATATCCAGTTGTATAATGATAAAATAACAATGCATTATGTTAACCGGACTTCTTTATACATTTCTTTATCTCTTTGATTCATGCAAATGGAATCGTGAAATCTGCTCCTGCGGTGGTTAATGTTATTCTGCGCACATCATTATTTATATTTATATTATGCTGTTTCCGTTATACTTGCCAATGCCCCCCCCCCCCCTCTCTCTCACTCTCTCTCTCTCTATCTATCTATCTATCTATCTATCTATCTATCTATCTATCTATCTATCTCTGTCTCTCACACAAACAAACACACACACACATACGCACAAACGCACCTTTGTCGTCACATGATTATGGAATTGATTAATTGATTACTACTACCCCCCCCCCCCCCCCCCCCCCCCCCTTTCCGGTCTTTTTCTTTTTTTTTTCTTTTTTCTTTTACGGTTTCTTTTCTGTCAATCAATTAACTTGGGCTTTATCTCTCCTCCCCGTATTAAGTCACCTACGGCCAATAAATATGTGAAGTGCTTTGTTAAGAATAAAACAAAAGTCTTTAAGTTATTTTATATTCTTAATCTGATTTTTTCCCCCCAACTGATTCAATTTTCTTTGATAAATGTCGCTTTGTGGTATTGTAGTATGGCACTATGGTTTGAGTCCTTTGTGGGTTCCACAAAGTTGTCCGTGGAAAAGGCTCTTAACTCGCATTCTGTCATCGTATCCAGGTGTAAAATAAGTACCTGATTGTAGCGTTGTCTCGAGACGCCTTGCAAGCTTTGTCTCGTTCTACATATTAAGCGGTGCTGTTGGCTCGAGCCCCAATTGTACAGAGCTTTAGGCTCATTTAGTGGATATTTCGCTAAATAAAATCCCAATTTTCTCTCTCTCTCTCTCTCTCTCTCTCTCTCTCTCTCTCTCTCTCTCTCTCTCTCTCTCTCTCTCTCTCTCTCTATATATATATATATATATATATATATATATATATATATATATGTATGTGTGTGTTTGTGTGTGTGTGTGTGTGTGTGTGTACATTATTTTTTATACTTTTCTTTTCCTTTTCTTTCTTTCTTTTTTTTTTTAATGTGTAGTCTGTAGTAAGCCTCGCAGTCTTTTTGACACTTGCTGTGAAGTGACTCAGCCACATAGGTTAAAAATTCTAGGAGTATAGCTGCTCTCTCATGCATGTTGTTAATTGTTTTCATTGGTCACGGTAATGGACCAGAGTTTTGAGGCTGTCAAGATCTTGTTGTGACTTTAGTACGGAGGACAATGCAATTTTTCTTAGTTCTCCAGGGATTAATTCGGCCTCATCTGAATTCAAACATTTCTTATATGTATAGAGGACCTGGTTCAGGGTAGTTACTATTGATGTTCGTGGTCTCCCTACATATTATATTTGTTGCCATGAAGGAAATATTCTGTCGTTGCAGTTTGGGCTGGGATGTTATCATCTCGGAGTAAGATGTGACCAAATAGCTGTTCTTTTATCACTGCATTTTTAAAATGGGAAAATCCATTCAACAGTTAATTTTAATTTTACACTTACATGAAACACACGCTTTTATTATATTTGCGAAATTGATCCCTTTTTTTTTTCTTGTAACTTTTAGCATCCAAACCTTTACTCAGTACATTGTTATAAAGATATGGGTTTTGTATCACTAGAAAAAGGAATATATTCCTTACTAAATAAAAAGGTCTGTCAAAAGCGAGGAAAATGTTCTTACAATCACTAGGTTTACATATTAAATCCCAGCCCTGCGAAATATAAGCACTGTGAGATTGTAAACAGAACGAAGTAACGAATAGATTGACATCAAAACTGCAATTTTTCTCATTAAAAAAAATAAATAAATAAATAAATTCCCTTTATTCATCCCTAAGGGGAAATTTTTCTTTAGGGTCTATTTCAAGGGAAGACTGGAATAACCCAGGCGTCAGCCGCAGTGCAGCGCCGCAAATTGAACTAAGGCTAGGTGACTTGCTCAAGGCCACACAACGCGGCGGGTAGTCGAACTCGGTACCTTTCAGGTACGAAGCAAAGACCGTACCGCTGAGCCACGCAGTCCCATATAAAACCGTCTCTCAATGATAAAGCTTCCTCCTTCAATCATCAAAATGTCAACTTAATTTAGATTTTAGATCTCCATTATCACAATGACGGAATGGAATGACAGTGTACATCTTCTACTCAATGTTTTTTAAAACTCATTCTCATCATAAATGATAGGATGCTTTAAATTACAATCAAGTAGTCAGACCTGCCTACCGTTACGAAAAAAAGTTCGAAATTTTGGCTCCAATTTCAGAACTTCACGAGCACATCTCTCTCTCTCTCTCTCTCTCTCTCTCTCTCTCTCTCTCTCTCTCTCTCTCTCTCTCTCTCTCTCTTTCTCTCTCTCTCTCTCTCTCTCTCTTTCTCTTTCTCTCTGAGTTATTTTTTGTTATTTAAACTTAGAAAATGAAAGTTGACTGCACAATTTAAAGGATTTTGAAGTGTTATTTATTCCTTTGGGAGGGGGGGGGGGGGGGGGGGGTATTTTGTTAATTTTTAAGTAGGCATGTCTGGATTGTGTAAATGCGTTTGTGGATTGTGATTCCATGACAAAATTACTATAATATATTAAGCGATACGAGGTTGTCATTGTAGGGTCAATGAGAAAATATCACATAGCACTCTTTTAAGGTGATCTGTCTTCTGATGGAATGAATGTACAGTAAAGTAGAATGTTGGTAATGGATGGAAGTGCCCCTGCACTTAATTCTCGGCTTACTTACTTTGATGTAAGGGGAGGTGGCATTCCTTGAATTTTTTATAACTTGGCGTTCAAACGTAGATAAACGCCTGGCGATCGATACCTTTTGTACCATTTATCCCCGTTTAATTGTTGGTGTTTTTTTCATTATGCTATTGTATCCAATCCAAACATTTACTCAACCCTTACGTCTTGGCAGAGATAATCTGGGCAATTAAAAAATAAAAAATCAGTACATATTAGCATCTGATCGCTCAATTATTGATAGATTGCTTGACTCGTAGACAAACAGTCTAGTTTAGAAGAAATTCTATGAAAAATGGTAGCAATTGCTTGGTTTGCTTTTTTTAAATATCTTTTGCATACTTACTTTCTGGGGGTTTTTTTTAATCCTTTTTTTTTCTTTTTTTTTTCTTCTTCTTCTTCTTTTTTTTAATTGTTAGACTTCTGTCTTGTTTATGGGTTGAGGAGCCTGCTCTGAAAATCAATAAAATGATTAACTCGTATGGGAGAAAACTAAAGAGGGGGGGGGGGGGGGTTTGGGGCAGTGACGGTATGTTAGGATAGTAGATCAATCGGTACAGCATCTGATCACCATTTAGGCGGCTAATGTTCGGCTCTAAAATTGTTTGTTTGACTCTTCTTATCTCGAGGTCTATTTTCTCTCTCTTTAAAAAAAATAAAAAATTATGTGCCCCCTCCCCCCCCCCCCTTTCCAAACTCCCTCTGCCCACACAAGAAATGATTTTGAAGCTGAAATATGGTGTACTACAGAAAATCGTTTATCTCCCTCACGATGGTCAACCATGTACTGGGGTAGAATGTTTTTTAACTGTTTAACTCCCCGAATCCTAGAAATTTTTGCTACTTTTCAAAATTTGAAGAAAAAAATGTATTAAAAATGAGCATGTGCAAATGTCCATACTCCGCTGCAGGAAATGATGCAACTGAGACTCCAATTATCTTTACTAGGAATCTCAGTTTTAAGTGGTTTCAGATTGACAATTGAATTGATAATGTGATCTCTCTTTTATTCTACTTAAAGAAACTGTCGTGTCTAAAGAGTTCAACACAAACCCTAAATGAGACATTTCCTGAAAAGGAAGGAGGATTGACTTTTCTGACATCTCAAATCCTAAACACTTGACATCAGAGGAAATGTAACCTAAATTATTTTCACATTCTACAAAAGAGGAACCTTGAATATAAAAATCGTCGATGTACAAGCTACATAATACAATCCCTATGGAATGAAGATGGGCAACTATAGGTTTCATGATTTTGGTAAATATTCGAGGGCTATCCCTAAAGCCTCGAGAAAGTACTAGATATTTATTGTAGATATTGATTGAGGGAAAATAGTACACAATATAGCAATGACTATGAAAAATGTTTTTTTTCTCTTTTTGAGGAAAATTTTTGTCTAAAACCAAAGCCCTATCTCCACTGGGTAAAAATGTTTTTGAATTTTGAAAATCCATTCATAAATAAACAAGTTATGCAGTTTCAAAGGTGTCATTTATTTGGATGACCCCAAAGAGGAAAAAAAAACGCGAAAATATGGGACGCTTTTTCGGCATTTTTTTTTCGACCTTTGGTTGTATCTTGCGTAATAAGTGTATTAAAAGATTGAAACTTGAAGAGCAAATTAGGATGGTGTTTTGTAAAATACGGGAAAAGTACTCGTCATATTCATATAAAATTTTACAACCAAAAAGAAGAAATGTTCATGTATTACCTTGTCAGCGACAAAACCTCCACGCCCGGTAGATTAAGAAATATTTTACTCCAAACAGTAAAAATCTATTTTTAACGGTCTTCTGGTAATCGCACGAGTTTTGTCGCTTGACATAATCTAAAATGACCTTTTTTCTAACTGTGTGCCAACTTTCAGTCATATTCATCGATAAACAGCGTCGTAATTAATTTTTTTAAATAGCATATACGAAAACGGCTTCGTCCCATATTTTGACGCGAATTCGGGCACTTCGTGAGCGAAAAAGAGGCCCAAAGATTTGTGCGGGATAGTCATTGCTACACAACAAGCTTTAGACAGCTCTAGAGAGGGCATATAACATCCTGGTTCTTAATTGACATAACTTTATCCTGTTAAATGTAGCGTGGTAAATATTACAAACAGGAAGCCGATTTACTTTAGCTACACCCTACTGCAGCCAACTTTAGGACTGAAATTTATGAAAATAATTTTATCCCGAGAACTATAAGAGAATAGAATTCATTGTCAGGCCACATCATCAACAGCCCTCATCGGACCATTGGTCTTAAGATTACCCCCTAACCATCCATCGTTTCGTTTTGTCATGCTATTGTTACAAATTTGCATTATGGGTCCATAGGCCTTTTGCATCTTATCGATTCAGATTCAGACTTACAGTCGTGGTCCATTATTTTTATTCCATGATGTCCTTTTCCGTGACTAATCAGTGATCTGGGATCCCCATAGCTCAGTTGGTAGAGCACTCGCGTCACAATCAAAGCGACCGAGGTCGAACACCCCCCCCCCTCCCATGTCCTCCCAGCAGCTGAGTATGTTAAATCTGAAGGAACGTACTTTTCGATAGACTAGCGTCCTGTTCAAAGGGTAGCAAGTCAGCGAATAATATTCCGTTGATTGGTTCAGTGATAGGTAAATTGAGCCTATTTACATGAAATTTCTTTTACATATCCCACTGCTTGTAAACACAAAAAGAAGATAAGAAAATAATTGTATATCTATCTATCTATCTATCTATCTATCTATCTATCTATCTATCTATCTATCTATCTATCTATCTATCTATCTATCTATCTATCTATCTATCTATCTATCTATCTATCTATCTATCTGTATATCTATCTGTATATCTATATATCTATCTATCTATCTATCCATCCATCCATCCATCCATCCATCCATCCATCCATCCATCCATCCATCCATCCATCCATCTAACAAGCTATCCATCTATCATAGTCATCTTCTCTCATTCCATTGTCTTCACTTTCCGCCTATGGCATAGATATAACCTGCTTTAATCACAAAGGAGTTCCAATGCCTTGGATGAGAAGAGGGAGAGACGATATCCGAAGCTTTTTTTATCTTTTAACTGGTAGTAAGGTGCTTGATCGTCAGATCACGTGTTCCATACTCATCCATCCTGCATTTCAAAATAAATAATTAAAGATACTCTCTCTCTCTCTCTCTCTCTCTCTCTCTCTCTCTCTCTCTCTCTCTCTCTATGTGTGTGTGTGTGTGTGTGTGTGTGTGTGTGTGTCTCCGATTTTGTGCTATTTTTTTTATTATTGTGGCTAATTGAAACTTGAGTATACAACGGACAAACTCTTAACAGATTATTGTCATATTGAACTGAATGTGACTGATAATTCATTCACCCACCTACATCTCCCACACTCACTTATAAACACACGTGTGTGTGTACGTGCAAAACAAATACACACACACACACACACACACACATCATCATCATCATCATCGATTTGTGACCATCCTTGAGGTTGTGGTAGTCGAGTGAATAAATAAAGCCAAAATTGGGAAGTGTAGTTCAATCCAAGAGGTTTGTTTGGTGGGATAGAGTATTGGCTGGGTCGGGGAAAAGTGTGTATTACCTAAAATTTAATCTAAAACTAATCATGGTGATATGACATGCACAGCTGCAAAATATTTTTTATTAAAATTTATAATGAAAAATGTATAAATGCTTCAGCTGTATATCCGTCGTTCAGTACTTAAATTCTGATGAGAAATCAAAGTTTTAAAATGTGAAAATGAACCATAACTATGGTATATGGTAATACCAAACGGTTTCGAGTTAATGACTGTTTGGGCTGTGCACCCCACAGCAGCATAATTAGATTCCTACGAGAAATGATAGGTCTAGAAAAGAACTAATAAAACCTTTCATAAAGGCCAAGGGCATGTTGTGTTAATGCAACGAAGCCATATATACGAAAATGCCTTAAATTATGACTCATTATTATTATTAGTAGTAGTAGTAGTAGCAGTAGTAGTAGCAGCAGCAGTAGTAGTAGTAGTAGTAGTAGTAGTAGTAGTAGTAGTAGTAGTAGTAGTAGCAGTAGCAGCAGCAGCAGCAGCAGCAGCAGCAGCAGCAGCAGTAGTAGTAGTAGTAGTAGTAGTAGTAGTTAGTAGTCAGTAGTTAGTAGTTAGTAGTAGTAGTACCTTATTCATCCCATAGTGGAAATTTGTCTCTAGGGTCAATTCTAGGGAAGACTGGAATAACCCATCCGTCAGTCGCATTGCAGCGCCGCAAATTGAGCCAGGGCGAGGTGACTTGCTCAAGGCCACGCAGCGCAATGTGGGTGATAGAACGAAGCAAAGACCGTACCGCTGAGCCACGCTGCACCCTTTTTATTATTATTATTATTATTATTATTATTATTATTATTATTATTATTATTATTATTATTATTATTATTATTATTATTATTATTATTATTATTATTATTATTATTATTATTATTTTCGATTAAACCATAAAAGGAAACTTAAAGCAAGATTAAATGATAAAACGATGTTAGGTATAAAACGTGTCGTCTTTACATCGTATGTTAGCAACATGTTCTAATAAGCTGACTGCAATCCGATTGAAATATGAAATTATTATTTATGATTTTTGTTTAAATGATCAATACAAAATTATTCGGCTATGCATTCTTAGTCAATATGGCCTAAACACTTGTTTGATAGAGGAAAGCCTGGCTGAATAGGAGAAAATTTATACTATGGAAAATAAATTATGAATCATCTCCCCAATTTACCCCCCATCGTAAAGAACACGTTCTAAAAATTCGTATTTTTTAAAAGTAAAATTTCAGAAGTCTCTAAAATTTATATATTCAACACCTTTATCGACATTATTTAAACTCTTTTACCGGACAGATATAGAATGCCAGTTTTTTTTAATGGAGCAAAGAAGAATGAATCATATCCACTAAGAACAATGTCACCCATCTTCTACAGATGCTTTTTGACTTGTACAAAAATTTATGGGGTTTGAACAAATTCTAA
>NC_088361.1:71825530-71878030 GCF_034508935.2 Berghia stephanieae
TAGGGACTGATCTTGGTATTGCGTAGGACCGCTTAAGTTGTTTTAATTTATGTTCGGAAATGTCATAGGTCATGGATTTTCCCGTCGAGTCATTTCCTGGCACACAAAGAGAGACCATTCTCTTAAGTATTTCTTTTCTTTTAAAATTATATTTCTTGGTTTTTGTAAAACTTTCATCGTCCCCATTCACCAGTTGGCCGTCCGACGATTCGGACGTATTTTATTCTCTATGCAAAGTTCAGCCGATGCTATTTTGCAAGAGTTTCACTTCAGTTTATTAAAATCAATTGTGATTTTAATTGTTACAGGCCTTGTGGTTGGTGGAATTATTCATTTGATTCAATCTTTCTGCTTATATCATGAGTGTATTAATACTAGTGATTTTCTAATTTAATAGTTTGTGCCAAGCACATGGGGCAGTGACTACGTGTGTTGAGAAGTTAATAGTGTCGTGATATGTGTAAAGGTGATTTAGTATAAGCATTATTTCTTTTGTTTTTCTATGGTCAAATATATATTGTTTTCTTTCCCATTCTAGTGGGCCTGTTGATTTGGGGCCGAAGCCAAAGAAACTATTTAATGAATTAACTCTAACCCTGTTGAATTTTGGGTGTAAGACCTTTCGTCTTTTTGATTTGTGGCCAAAGCCAGAACATTTAAATAGCCTTATCCTTGGCCGATGCCAGCGATATTATACCCATCTATGTAAATTCATAATTTCCGGCCAAAGCCGTGGACATTTTAGTTTTATTGTTATAAGGCCGACGCCTTAGATTCCAAGAACACTCTTTGAGTTTGGACATTACAAGTCGTGACATTATAGAGAAAGGACGACAGACTGCATCATCTCGACAAGGGGAAGAAGCCCTGACGTACCTGTGACGGACAGATCATATTTTTGTTCTATGTGTTCTGTAAAGGTAAGGGGCCCCACCTTCTTGTGAAATCTGTTTGTGACTAGTGTGTATACCTATTCATTTTTCACGTTCATTGTTACTGTCTAGTGAATTGAGTGATTGCCATCAAATGTGCGAATGAGAGAGAGAGAGAGAGAGAGAGAGAGAGAGAGAGAGAGAGAGAGAGAGAGAGAGAGAGAGAGAGAGAGTGAGTAATTTGCATCAATAAATATGAGATATGAAAATTTACTCATCATTCTTTGATTGTTAGTTTTTTGGGCTGGTCAATTTGTTCGACATTAGCAACCCTTTAAGGCCATTGACTGGGGCGGAGGTTCTGCAGACTACCGACTCACTCTTTGGCATTGTCACTTTGTGACAATGTCGTTGCAGTTGTTCTTGAGTTATTCCAACTTGAAGTATGTCAATTATTAAAAACAAGCACACTGTAAATTACGATGTATGTCAAAATTACCCTTTTCTACCGATGACGTCATAGCTCAGCTACCAAAGAGCGCACGTTGTTAACCTTATGCCAATTAAAACTTAAATAAATTCTGCACGTATGGCCAAAAAAAAAGCGTTTGATGAAATCGTACATAGCTTTGGAGTTATTCAAACCTGAAATGTATCAATGATTAAAAAAAACAACAAAAAACTGTATAACTTTGTAAAGCTCTGCTTTAATAGTTGTCTCCTTTTTTCTATGTCCTCTTTGTTCCCCCGAGCAATGGATGACCCAAGTCATTTTTCCACTAGTCGTCATGTCGTGTATTGGTTGTAAGATCTATTTTGTCTTTATTAAATTGAATATTGTATTTTTTCATGAAGTCTTGGATGTCTTTTACTTTAATAAAATCTGAACCAATGAAATCTGTTTCATCTGCGTATATATATAGCGCTATATAAGTTTTCAGCATTATTATATAATTTCTGGAGGGGGGGGGGGGGGGGGGGGGGCGTAAGGATGTTTTTAGAGTAGTTTCGGGGGGGGGGGGGGGGGGGGGGGGGGGGGGGGGGGTACATGTCTTGACGTGCTTCTCTTAGCATGTGTTCCACACACATTATGCAATGCCGGGCTCAAATTGTTCCCCCGAGGAGTCCCTGTGTTGCCAATGAAAGATTGAGCGTTTGTTGCTCCAATGATTTTGGATGACTAGATTAAAATAGATAAACTCCTACATATTCTGAGAAATCATAGAAGAAGACGAGATCCGCATAATCCAGTCCCTTCTTAGCAATTCTAAATTCGTGCAGTAAGAGTGCATCACTATAACTGCTATCGTATGGAAAACAGCAAGATATTTAATTAATAATAAAAGTTAGAGCTGACTGGAAACCCGCCTGTAAAGGCCTAAAGAATACATCCTTTGTCTAACATAGACTTAACTACAGTGATGCCGTACTTTGGAAAAAAAAACAACAACACGTGTATTCAAAACTTTGGCCAGAAAACTCGCCCTTCAAATAACGATCGATTAAAATGACCCTCGTCTTTACAGGTTTGAGAGTTTTAATTGATCGAGATTTAAGGGACGGGTTTCCTGGACATAATTTTAATACCTGTATTTCAGAGTACGACATATCACGGTAACTCTGTGGTCAAAAGTCACAATGTCCAATGTGATAATGGGGAAAGGGGTGGGTTTGTGTTAAGACAATGTCATCCTTTGAGACTAACGTCACACAGTGGATACGTCCTTGTTGTATGGTTTTACTCACTTTGCTTTTATTTCAGTTTGAGACCTCGCTTTCTCCGATGAAGACAATGCTCTTTGAAAGGTATCTTTTAAAAATATGGCCCATATTATGTCAATAGATTTAGGGGAGTCCCGACTTGTCTAAAAGAAACCTCTATCAAGTCTTTGGTTTAAGGGGTTTTGATAATATTTTTTTTAACATCATAGATTTATGAAGTAAGCTTTTTTTTCTCTTCCTTTTTTGTTTGTTTTTGTCTACCATCTACTCTGCGCGCCACAGCTCCTCGCTATAGCATTGTTTTAATTGTCCTATCAAATAACCACTTTCGGTGAATAAGGATAACGGGGTAAAAAGAATTAGCCACTTTGAACCATTGGTAATGTGAGCAAGAGGATAACCTTTTTTAAAATTTTTCCGACAAAGGGGTGAGCACCTAAGGAAACGATATCAACACTCTACAAATATGAAAGGGCACTTAGTTCATTATTTGATTGTGGGATATTGGGAGAATGAAATGCATCTTTTTAAAAATATGCTGGGCCTGTGATACCTGAAAATTCGCCATATAATTATGCGTATTTCATCATCGTCATCATCATCATCATCATCATCATCATCATCATCATCATCATCGTCATCATTATCATCATCATTATCATCATCATCATCAATATCACTTTGACCGCTGAAGATCACATCAACTCGAATCACGTGACCGCTGGCACCACCATAATTCCCACCTACGTCACACTTCTCATCCTCTTAGCGGTGTTAGGGGAAAAGCTGGATTGAAGGAATCATCATTATTCCCCACTCTTCTCAACGTCTCTTCTTACATGGGGTAATGCGTACTTCTCTTCCTTTCATTCATCATTCTGTTAAGAGTTAAGAGACATTCCTTCCGCCAAGCATCAAGTTACCCTTAGTAGAAAAGGGCCATTACGCGTGCAAAGAAAAATGGAACAAATTACCGTAACAAGCCTTTCTGCATGTATGATATAACTACGATTTATTCTCCTCTCTACCAAAGACTAATCAATGAATCCTTTTTGTCTTATATGATTGTGAGACGTTCATAACTCCCTGCTATTGTTACTCTTGTATTATATTTTAACGTGTACACTTAGTGATTCTGGTTTGGGGGTTAGACTTTCACTTAAGATTTAATTAGAAGTAGGCTAGCTTTTCATTCCATTTGCCATCCCATCTCTCTCTCTCTCTCTCTCTCTCTCTCTCTCTCTCTCTCTCCCTCTCTCTCTCTCTCTCTCTCTCTCTCTCTCTCTCTCTCTCTCTCTCTCTCTGACTCGTTACATTCTTATTATCTTTTTGTGTGTCTATTTGTGTGCCTTTACATATATTTTTCTATCAAATAATCTCTCTGAACTAGCTCCCTATTTATCTGCCAACTGAATTTACCAATTTAGCACACTTGTTAGACAAGCATAAATTTTAATATTAATGATCGTATATTATGTTTGCAAATACGTGCTCTTTATAAAACTTCATCATAAAACCGAGTTGCGTTATTTTTGTTTGTTTGTTGTTTGTTTGTTTGTTTGATTTTGTTTGTTATCCTTACCACCACCACCTAAATGACTTAACATTTTACTAAATTATAGAACCGTGAATTCATACGTTAGACTTAACACCCTTTATTAATAATCTAAATAAATCGGACGATGTTTGAAAGTGTATAATTATAATATAACTGATTATTAAAACTTTCAATTCATGGTAAGATATTTTAAAATATTTAGAAAGTATTTTTAAAACTCCCAAGTTATTTATTTTCTTTTTTCGGATGGCACACACTTGTGTTCATTATTTTTCCAATCAGACGGTTTACTATGTCATGAAATGATACCTACACAGATCATTATGACTGTAACAATGAACCAGGAGAGTTAGTTTATTGTAAATTCATAAAATAATTATATATGATATTAAAAAAACAACCCCCAAAAAACATACAAGAAAACAAACAAGTAATTACTGAAATTACAACATCCCCAAAAAATGCAACGGCTCTGATATTTCCTCGCTTACCTACCAATCTAGCTTCTATTTCGTTCGCCCAAGACTCCTTGATGTCTATTATGTTGAACTCCTCCGTGTGGAATTTCGAAGGGGGTTTCAGTGTCCTTTCCTGGCCTTTGGAGAGCGTGTTTGGAAAAAAAATTGAAATTTTAAATGTATGATTTCAAGAATAGTTGTACTATACCCTTCATGTGCACACCCATTTTATTTGTTATCAAAATGCATTATTTTGTGCACCGCTTGGTTCTCGAATTTTACGATCTGACATTAACACCGTGTTCAGTGTATGCAAACCGGATGAGTGCGGAGAAAAAAAAGTATTTCCTTATTATTATTATTATTATTATTATTATTATTATTATTATTATTATTATTATTATTATTATTATTATTATTATTATTATTATTATTATTATTATTATTATTATCATTATTATTATTATTATTATTATTATTATTATTATTATTATTATTATTATTATATTATTATTATTATTATTATCATTATTATTATTATTATTATTATTATTATTGATTAATTAATTAATTAATTAATTTATTTATTTTATTTCATTTTTTAAAATTAATTAATTTTTTTCTTTATTTTTTTAAAACGAAGAATAATAGATTTTTGCTACCCTAGTAAAATCAGGTTTTCTCCAAAACGAGATAGCTATAATAATATTGCTTCTAAGTCCATTTTTGTGTGGAAGACTTAAAACG
Source organism: Berghia stephanieae (assembly GCF_034508935.2). Lineage (NCBI taxonomy): Eukaryota > Metazoa > Mollusca > Gastropoda > Nudibranchia > Aeolidiidae > Berghia > Berghia stephanieae. The sequence goes on from NC_088361.1 coordinate 71,830,888, forward strand.
ATTAAATTGAGAAGAGAGGTTAGGGGAGGGTGGGGGTGTAGGAAGGGAGTACGTATTCCGGTGGAGGATGCAGTTAAATCATAGATGGCATGATGGGCAACGAAGAGGAATTTCCCTTGGGTAGATCAGCTGTTTTTACTGTGTCATACCGGAAGTGGCTCTTTTCGTTTGATGAATAGGACAGGGATGTAAATCTTTCAGAATTTTTCTGAATTCAGATTATTTCAATTTAGAGGGGGGGGGGGGGGGGGGGGGGACGGTTCAGAATAAAATATATAAAAGTAATAAAATAATTTATTTTTGAAAAACCTTCTTATTAAATACTACAACAATATAGAATGGTGCATATAGGCCCAGACATGGCAAGCACTTTCTGTATACACAGAAACACTCCACTAACTGTTTTGAACGGAAGTGGTTATTTCCACTACAAACGCAAGTCTTCGTTATTCATAGGCCATGAATTCAGACAGAAAATTTCTGAACTGATTCTGAACTACATAGCAGTTATAGAGGTCCTTCAGAAAAAAAATTTTTTGAAATTTTGTTCTGTAAATAGCCACCGTGGCTACATAACGAACTCAGTGTAGAAACATCATCACAACAATCTATAGGTGTTTATTGGAGTGTGGCGGACTTTGTAAATTTCTTCTTGGTTTAAACCCGAAGCTAAGTTGATCATTTTAGAAAATTGTTGTTTTTTTACTGTTGCATATGTTTGTTTTTATTTGATGTTGCACTGATTTCTCCTGTTTTGACTTAGAATTCTCAGTTCACTCAAGTTCTCATTCTCATATTCCTGACTAAACTAAGTTAGATAAGTAACTGTGGTCGTTGTAGTGTAGTTGTAGAGGCAGACAAGTCATGAGATTACTTTGCTGTAGTAATGACCCTTCATCCAGATCAGATCTGTCATTAGCTTTCTTCATTAGTGCTGGGCTATCCATCCTTCTCCATTCATTTACATTGTTACTTTTGCATATGTTTGTTTAATTTTATGTTGCATCATTGATTGGAGATTCTGATTCATAGAATTAGAATAGATTTTGGCCATCCAATCACTTATTAGTAGAGTTAGGCTTAGGAGACGAAGCTTACAATATAATCAATTGGACATCAGGTTATTTTTTAACTGAGATTTATCAACCTTTGTTATATTTATATGTTCATCAGTTTTCTTCGCTTCCTCTTTGTAGTTATAAATAGACTATGAGAAATACATACACAACCATTTCCTTTTATTTGAACCATTAATTTTGTAAAAGGCAGTGTGCGAGTTGGTTTCCGAATTTTTTGTCATTTGCCATTTACATCCCTGATAGGAATATCAGCTCTATCAATACACTCTTGTCTGGTGATTAGTTAAGCGAGGCCCTATCTTTCGCTATTTATCTTCGTCTCGATTCAAAATTAATTAATTCAACAGACGGGGCTATTGACTTATATTTACAAAACCATCACGATTCATACATGTTACGTTTATATACTTGCGATCAAAAGAAAGTATACACATTTGAAATCGTCGTTACTTTTTTATCCGTTGACGTAGGCTAATGATTTTCCACTGAGTTGTTTACCATTAGCCTTTCTGTGTACCGATAGTCGATGTTTGTTTTTTTTAAACCTGAAATTCGCTCACCACGTCGCGCACGTGCTAAAGTAACCTTACTGTGGACAGGAAGTGTGTAGATTAATTTTTTTGTCATCCGTTTCTTCTTGAACTATTTTCAAGGCAGGAAAACAATACAAAATACCATCCATTAATCTACGCGATGACTGTAGATTACGTTGTTACCGAAGATCACACGAGCGATTTCACGATTCTTGTGTCTTGGAATAGCCAAACAGAGATATGGACAAGTGATGGTGTGGGATGGAATAAGCAGAGACTATAGGACACCTCTAGTCCAAGTAAATGCGTCCCTAACCGGTGCAAGGTACATCCAGCACATTTTACAAACCCCATGTTATTCCATTTTTTCATGAACATCCTAAATTTTAACTTCAACACGACAATGCACCACCCCACCGAGCTATTGTAACAAGTGATTTTATAGCAGCAAATAATGTGAACGTTATCAGCCCGTGGTCTGCAATATTCCCCGATCTAAATCCGATAGAACATGTAAGGAACATAATCGGCGGCCAAGTTCGTTCATTAGACCCAAAAATTGAGCAACTGTTCCACGCCATAAGAACAGCTTGGGATAACATCCCTCAACACCAGCTGGCCAGATTGACCAATTCCATGCGTAGGAGATGCAATGCTGTGATTAGAGCGAACGGAGGACATATCCGTTACTGATTGAATTAGATTCACCTCCACTTCAAATGAAATGAACGCAAGTAATTTTATTAAAATGTCATTGTTTGTCAAAATTATACTGTATGTTTTGACTTGTTACTTCCCTTTTTGAAGATCATGTTTTAAAAAATCTATGTTGCATACAAGATAACCATAAACGTTACAAATTCTAACAAAATGAAAGATAAATGATAGTACTATGATTACACATAGGTTTTAAATAAACCAGAACAATATTTCATACTAATTTTGTAGGTAAAACAAGTGTATACTTTCTTTTGATCACTAGTATTAGTATATTCAACAATCGAGCTGCGAATGATAGCAGTCACCGTTTTCATCCATAAGATCAAACAAGGGAAGTGATAATCATTGTTTCTTGTTAAAATATCAGTATCGCTGCTAGATCGTATCTTATTTATATTGATAATTTCTTATATCACCCAACACTAGTGTAAAACAAGCCGGAAGTAACTTCGGAACTGTTGGTTGTAAACAGCTTGTTTTTATTTGCTATAAAATAAATACTTTGTTATTTCGAAACAAAAACTTTTTTTTTCCCCGTGAGAATTATTATTTGGAAAAACCATACCTATCATACAAATAAGTTTGAAATGAAACTTTTAAAATTGATTTGCCTAAAAGTCTGAAGAAAAAGGGGTCCGTCTGCCGTTCCACAGGAATGTTTAAATCTGGTTTTAAACTAATTTAGCGTTTATAAGGGAAAAGTAGTGTGAATTTTATAACTTAACCATTATCATTGAGATAAAGATGTATACCATAGCAACTCTTATGATTGCAAAAAGAGATATCTAAGGTAAACACTTCAGATTTAGACCCAGTTATCAAATTAAAGTGGAAATGGCTCTTGCATGGCGGAAGTCATCGTATTTTAACCAACGAAAAGGGGACCACACCACTTTGTTTAGAGTCATTTCCTTTAACGTCCATGGGTTAAATTGATTGGTCTAAGGGAGTTAATACGCTAAAAATGAATTCTTCCCAAGGGAGACAATGGGGGAAATTGAGTCAGGAACGCAATCAAGCAATCTACCTTTGAGGCGTAACCGCTGCCTCAGTACAGTGATTAGTTTCTGCCTGTGCTCTCGTCTTATGCAATATAATATAATTCCACTCTTTTATTGAGGAAACGACTGTAGCTCGTTTTATTAACTTGTGGCCATTTTCCTATGTCCTGTTGTTGCTATTATCTAATTTGCGATGGAAGCTACTTCGTGCTCATAAACATTTCCGTCTCCCCACCCTACCCCACCAAAATCCTTTCCTTTTATGCGACAACCTGAACTTATTACCGAATGGGAATGAAACTAGTGTAAATTCATGGTGCGACAATTGCTTTTGTGTTAAATCATCAAAGGTTCAAATCCGAATTATGAAAATTTTAAATGGCTTTAAATATGTACTTCATTGAAACATCATTATCATTATATTCATAGAAATTGCTTTTCTTTTCAAAGTGGAAAAGTGGTGGAGGAGGTGGTGGAGACGGCGAGATATTCCCTAAACAGCCATGTAAAATAATTGGAATCTTGAATTTCAAATTAAAATACATAGGTCTACATAAATTCTGAAGTTAAAAATCAAGAACAATTGATGCCATTTATATTTATATGTTAAAGTTGCCATTTCTTTCCATCATTGATTTGAAAAGGAAATTATAAATATTATTATCGTTATCATCATCATCATCATCGTCGTCGTCATTATTTCTTAATTTTTTTTCTGCTTATTTTTAAATCATATAATATTACTGAGCGTCAACTTCAATATTTTAATATAATTCCAGGATTTTATAGTTTTTAAATTTCCCATATGTTCTTCACGCATGATAACATTAATGGCCAAGTCGGTAGTTTAATTCGTCTTATAACATAAGCATAACCATTGACATCAATAGCATACTTCGGCGGCTTTGGGTGGAAATCCACTCAGCGTGTGGAAACATATTTTCCTTATCTACAAGTCATGATTGAATTTATGGCTGCAAGCACTGTGATAAATAAACAATTTTGTTTATAAAGTTGTCTTTAAGAGCCAACAGTTTATCCCAGTTTCTACAATGTGGTACGAACAGTAATATATGCTTGCCATCCTTTGGAGGAAGACTTTCAAAGCTGGGTTGAAATGAATTTGGAGGTGTAGCCTACTACTACTACTACTACTACCACCACCACCACCACCACCACCACCACCACCACCACCACCACCACCACCACCACCACCACCCACCACCACCACCACCACCCACCACCACCACCACCACCACCACCACCACACCACCACCACCACCCACACCACCACCACCACCACCACCACCACCACCACACCACCACCACCCACCACCACCACCACACCACCACCACCACCACCACCACCACCACCACACCACCACCACCACCACCACCACCACCACCACCACCACCACCACCCACCACCACCACCACCACCACCACCACCACCACCACCACCACCACCACCACCACCACCACCACCACCACCACCACCACCACCACCACCACCACCACCACCACCACCACCACACCACCACCACCACCACCACACCACCACCACCACCACCACCACCACCACCACCACCACCACCACCACCACCACCACCACCACCACCACCACCACCACCACACCACCACCACCACCACCACCACCACCACCACCACACCACCACCACCACCACCACCACCACCACCACCACCACCACCACCCACCACCACCACCACCACCACCACCACCACCACCACCACCACCACCACCACCACCACCCCACCACCACCACCACCACCACCACCCACCACCACCACCACCACCACCACACACCACCACCACCACCACCACCCAACCACCACCACCACCACCACACCACCACCACCACCACCACCACACACCACCACCACCACCACCACCACCCACCACCACCACCACCACCACCACACCACCACCACCACCACCACCACCACCACCACCACCACCACCACCACCACCACCACCACCACCACCACCACCACCACCACCACCACCACCACCACCACCACCACCACCACCACCACCACTTTGGCCTCGTCAGATTATTAAGTACTTTCAAGAGAAACCAAAAAGCGTGCTAACCCGAGCGGGCCGAAATCCATTCTCATGGGAGTTAACCAATACATACCCTGTTTTTCAATTATCAGTTCCTGCCTTAATTTTATCTTATCTCCCCCTCCTCCCCCCCCCCCCCCCCCCCTCGATTTTATACAGGGCAGAAAAAGGCATTAAGACAAAGATATGGGGAAATAATTGAGGCCAGTATATTGTCTACAAAGAGTAGGTAGTCTATAGGTGTCCGTGTGCTGAACCCATCACATCCAAACCGAACTCTTTCATATTAATGCGTTGACGATTTCTAGACATAGACATCTTGGGTTTGGGTCTGAGTCATTTGACTTATTACAAAATGTATTATTATTAATAATAATAATAATAATAATAATAATAATAATAATAATAATAATAATAATAATAATAATAATAATAATAATAATAATAATAATAATAATATTGTCACGCAGAATTCCAGCACTGTATTGAATTAATGTAATTATTTTGTTCTTGTCTCTTTTTTCTTTTCTTCCCAGAGCATTCTCGCCTTTCCAGAGTTCCAGCAGACACGGTGACACTGACAGACCCTGTATCGGCCACACGGGTGTTGTGTGGAGCTCTCATCATGCCCACAATTGCCACCATTGTGGGAAAACTCATGTTTGGATTGGTGCAATCCAACTTTCAACGAACCTTACTGGTATGCGGCTATATTCATCAAGGCAGTATTAGACACCTGGTTGCATCAAGAATTTAGATTTATTAGAACCATAATTGAAATTTCTCTCTATGTAGAGGTCTTCCATTAGAAAAAAACCCCAAGAAACTTGAGCATTATATAGCGCAATATCCACTAAACGTGCTCAAAGCACTTTACAAAGAGGCCTGAACAACAGCAACACGCAACATGTTGAATGAGACATGATGTCTGTTAGGCGATGTTACAATTTTTTTTTTATATACACAATACTTAACAGCCAGGTACTCCTTTTACACATGCGTACGATGGGAGAGTAAAATGTTTTTATCCCTATTTTCTTTTCTTTTCTTTTCAAAATAACATAACAGCATAACAAGTGGGATTTTGTACATTGAGAATTACTCTTTTCAATTAAACATAGTGGTGAAAGTCCGCCAGGGAGAGGGGATAGGAAGTGTACGATGGCCAAAAGACTATTGTGAACATTGATTAGATTTAAAAGAATACTGACCATTGCTATAAACAAATAAACCTGTTTTAGTGTAATAGATTAGAAGACTTCTATGAATGAGGAGGAGATTTTTATTAAAAGGCTTAGTTTACCTCAAGAACAATTATGGTCGGTAGGCTTGTATAATTTATTACAATACAAATTTTAAAAAATCTCCTCATGTAATTTCAATTATAACTCATGAATTTTCAAAATATGAGATTTGTGCTTTAAGACCATCTAGATTCTGCTAATAATTGAGAAATGAATTAAAGCGCAGTATCTGTTAGTTTTTATTGTTTTGTTTTGCTTGTTGTTTTTTTGTTTTGTTTTTTTTTTGTTTTTTTTTTGTTTTGTTTTGTTTCAATGTGATTTTTTTTTTTAATCATCAGGGAGGTATAGCCTTTATTGCTATCAAAGGAGTAATGAAGATTTACTACAAGCAGCAACAATTCCTTCGTCAGGCTAACAGGATCATTTGTGATTTTGAAGAACCAGAAGACCAACAAGCATCACGAGCATCCCATTCTAACTCACAGACAGAGGCAGAAAGCTAACGGCAATCGCCGTCTTTTTATCAGCCACTGGGGCAGTATTTTATTTTCATATGTCAATAACTAGTTTTGTTGTTTTAATGGTTTTTGAATCAGGGGACTGTTTATTACTACAGGTTTTGTATCATAGTAACGATTCACATACTGTTACATAATCGGTTTTGTTTTTTGTTTTTTTTTTCACATTTGAACTCAATGTTTGATGAAATAGCATTTTAAAAAATAAATAAATTAAAAAAATAATAATAATAATAATTAAAAAAAAAAAAAAAAAAAAAAAAAAAATAATAATAATAATAATAATAATAATAATAGCATTTGATAGCCAAATGTAAATTAAGTTTTTTTTCTTGGGTATTTAGATATTATCAATATTACAGTCTGCCTAATTTCCTGATGAGTCTCATCTATCTTCTTAAATCCATTGCTCCTATTGCAACTTGCTCTGGAGGGAGCTGATTTCGTCTGTCCAGATTTTGAATGATTTCTAGAGAGGTGGACAGTTATATGTGAGTGTATGTTTTATTATTTTTTATTGTGACCGATGATATTAATTCTTGTTGAAAGACTTTTTGATTTTGTTTGGGTGTGTGTGGGACATCATTTGAATTTGTCACCACCCCTCCCTCCCCCACCCCACCCCTCCCAGTTAACAAGGGATATGGAACAGGCATAGGTATTAGATTTTGTGTTGTTTCATGCTAGGCTTGCTGTAATATTGCTGTCGGTTGTATTCTCCATTCTTACCTTGCTGTAGTTGTCTTTGTCTAATCCTCTTCTTTTTTTTTTTTTCTTTTTTTTTTGCGTCGTGTTACAGGCACTACTGAACATTCTAACGGTTGTGTGTGTCATGTATTCTTCTTTTTCATTGATGCTGGTGTAATCTAAAACAATTTGCAAATGTAATTTAAATTTTACAAGATTCTATACCATATATTTATTATTTGTTATTGTAAATTAAATATCTAGATTGGAGGTACATGCTAAACACTTCGTATCAAAGAAAACTTGGACTAAGTCTGAAATCTTTTTATTTAAAGACATTATTTTTCCAGATCATTTACTTATAGACACCCCTCTAAAGAGAATTTAAAATCTGTTAGTTCCCTCTCCCAAGTGAATCAACACATTCAGTCCTTTTCCCCCAAGTATGATAAGGTTATAGAATTCCCTCCCCGGCAACTTGAGAAATTCTGACAGTTATGAAAAATTTACCAATCGGTTAGAAAACATTTCTGTCGCAGGATGACATAATTCTTGTGATACACAGACATAGCTGACATCATCCCGCACCGCATAAATGCTGCGTCTATCTTCAGTAATGAAACTGCAACAGTATGGATTGGATTGGATTGGATTCTACCATGTGCTAGCTTACTTACTTACTTACTATCCAGCATCATCCTCTTTGACGTTGGCTGCCCGCACTCTTCGATGACAAATGTCTGCCCATTCCTCCCGTCTGTTGACGGTATCGTATAACTTATAACTGTGCTTATTTGCTAGTACTAGCATCTAAATAGGACAATTGCAAATTGCTTTATTCTGAGACAGAGAATATCTCCATTCCTGTCTCTTATTTTTTAAATATTTTCTTTGTCCTATATTTTTCGTCTTCTTGACTTTTTGCCCCCAGGAATTATTTAGATCTGAACAAATGTGTATGAAAGGTGCCAGACAAAGCAAGAATGAAAGATACGAGGACAAAACCATCCCAAAAATTCAGTCTACCTTGACTACCGGCAACTTTCATACACACTTGTCCAGATCTTTATCTTACACCAATGCGTGATCCCTACTTTCTGAATTATTCTTGGTCACTGACTTTTGCACAAATGATAACAGTCAGATTTTTATATGTATACGTACTTCTTTGTTGTGGGAGTGAGAAATGTTTTTTTTAAAAAGTGAATCATCTATCCTCTTTACATAGAGTATTAATATGCTATGTTATGCATTTGAGTATAATATCTCTTTTGGCATTTATACAAACATTGCTGCTGACACCTGCTTTGTCTTACCCTCTCTGGTGTTTCTTAGACCTGTAATGAAGAAAGCTGTCCTATCAATCACTACTATGGCCTACAGCGTTGCCGGCGCTTTTCATCTTCTAAGAGCAAATATTAAGAACATTTTCCCACCTATCATGATTATATTGCTAAGAAACTTATAGAAACATGACCTTCCCTTCCCTTGATTATAAAGGAAATAGGAAAGAAAAATGCATTGACCGTAACAGTTGTACAGGATATTTTTCAAACAAGTTTATTTTCCTGGTTTTGCAAATGGAAGCAAATATCTGTGATATGAATTATGAATAGATTTTACAGGTGGTAGTTTGAGTAACCTAGAATATTTGTGGATGATATGTCTACGCTTTTTTTCCTCTTTATGCTTTAACAATTGGAATTATGAAAATATGCCATTTTTGTCTCATATCGGTCTACAACGTAGTTTGTCATACAGATTAACATGTTCACCCTTACCAATTAAGTAAAGCATTTTGGTTCGAAGTTGGCTTTTAAGAAAATGAAAATTATATGTCAAATTATGTTTTATTATTATACGGCTGTTTTGACAAATTAGTAGCAAGGGGTAGTGAACATTTTATTTAACTATTTGTCTTGTTTAGCCTGGTGTTGACAATTGAAACCACTCATAAGATAACTGCGCATTTTGCTAAATGTAATTATAATTACAGGCTCTTTGAGCTTTCCAGAACAATAAAAAACAACGGATAATGTGAAGTTGTTGCAGTTCGATACAAAAAGAATTCATTATTATCAATACATGCCACATTATGTATGGTTGATCCATTTTCTTGACTTGAATTATGCCATTATGGATTTTAATATTACACCTAAGAAAACAAACAAACTATAAAATAAAACTGTGTATGGGAATGTAACCCCTGTAAATAATAAAACACATCTATTTGTTACAAATAAAACTCCTAAACATCATTGCCGATACAGTTTTTTTCTTTTTGTTTTTGTTTTCTTCCTTTATTATTATTATTATTATTATTATTATTATTATTATTATTATTATTATTATTATTATTATTATTATTATTATTATTATTGTTATTTTATTATTATTATTATTATTATTATTATTATATTATTATTTATTATTATTATTATTATTATTATTATTATTATTATTATTAATATTATTATTATTATTATTATTATTATTATTATTATTATTATTATTATTATTATTATTATTATTATTATTTTTATTTTGTTTTTTAAAAATTACTTTTTACTGAAAAAATGCCAAAATCCGGATCGTGTTTTGCGGGGTCTGCGACAAACGAGATGCAAGTGCTAGGTCATGATGCAAGTTATTGATAGGCCGTAATAATTTGGGTAATCCTTTTTGGTGGGAATCTAGTGTTATATTTTCATTTGACTTTTTTAATGGTCTCTGATCAGGCACACAGATCGATTGCTCTGGAGATCTGGTTTTGTTGTCTTGCTGAACTTGTCCTCTCTTGGCGCCAAATTTTGATCTGCAACTCATAGTGTCATCAAGACTATACTATAAAATTATACAAACAAGACAAACTTGGCCACTCTTTCCGTTTGTAAAATATTGTTAAAATTGTTATGTGCAGGCATATCCCTTTCATACAGAGCACTGGGTTTAAGTTTAAGTCGCTGATGTTTTACCTTAATTGCTTCTTTATTCTCTTTTTCAATTTTTTAAAATGCTCGGATGGCTTTACAATTGTTGTTATTTTAGATATTGTTACGATAAAAGGAGCCATCTCCTGACGATGGCTAACCTAAAACTTATGTCATTCACCCGATTAATTCCTTTTAAACGTTGAAATTGTTTGAAATGGTCTCGTTTTAGAATAGACTGCAATTGCCAGGTTGTCACGTTTATTTTCCGCCATTACATGTACAAATCGATTTTTGTGATAAAAAAGGGCAATACTTCACCTCATATGCAAGATAGATCATCAGGAAAAGTTTCTATAATAAATCTCATCAGTTACCGTGGTCCGTTAAAAAAAAAAAATGTACAAAAGAGTCAATGAAACAAGCTGACTATTCTTTCTTCGGAAAAAAACAAACAATGATAAAAGTGACTAGATACCGATATCTACTCTGTATTCATATCGTAGTAATCAACCTCACACTTTAATGAAATCTAATATCACTGAAATAGAGAACAACGTGTGATGTCAAAAAACTACAGTAGTTCCAATCTCATTGGAAGTGTAAAAGCACTCTTCCGGAGGACTGGATACATACCTTGAGTATTTGATTTTCTGGTTTGAGAGTGATGACACCTTATTTTCTAGTCTAAAAATTTGATGGTCGTCAATAAAGATCATCCATCTTCTCTCTTTTACGTCCCATAATTTTTAGAATCTACATCCTGCTACTAAAATAGTTATCCCGTCTTCTGATTCATTATGGAACATATTCATTATTAGTCTTCCGAAGGATTAGTTACATACACACTTCCAAAGAATTTAAAGCCGGAAGAGTCGAAGGTGTGACGTCGCAACTTCTCTGCCCTTCAAAAAAAGAGTTGAAGATGCATACATTGCAATCAGCTGATCCGCCCTAGAAAATTCGGGCTTTGTGGACGTTCTAGTGATATTTTTGATCGTTGCTTTCTTCCTGGTGGTCTCAGATGGAAGGATTAACTTTAGCGCTTTCTTTCTTCTCTCTCTCTCTCTCTCTCTCTCTCTCTCTCTCTCTCTCTCTCTCTCTCTCTCTCTCTCTCTCTCTCTCTCTCTCTCTCTCTTTATATATTATTATTATTATTATTATTATTATTATTATTATTATTATTATTATTATTATTATTATTATTATTATTATTGAGGGGCGAGGTGGCCGAGTGGTTAAGGCATTTCACTAGGTCCCGGGTTCGAGCCCCGCTTCAGGCACTTTAGTTTTTTCCTCGATCAAGATTATTAAACCCCCCCCCCCCCCCCCCCCCAATTTGCTCACTTGGACAACACGGGTGATTCCTGTTGACATCAGACATCATGTTTGATGAATTATCTACATTCCTTCGCGGAATGCCCAGGAGACGATATCTTGTGATATGGTGGCGGAAAGGCATAATTTTAATGTTTTTATTATTATTGTTATTATTATTATTAGTAGTAGTTGTAGTTGTTGTTGTTGTTGTTGTATTGCAATTACTTGTCCTTTCCTCTAAGAAGAGTCTAAGAATGCAATACAGCTAATATTTTCCTCTGGGTGGGGTTCCTGACCTTCCATAGTGGGCAGGGAGGTGCATACTGTATTGTCTATCTCCCTATATCTGTTTTCCAACTTGCTGTCTGTCTTTGTCTTGGAATGAGTTTACTTGGTTTTGTCCTGACCCTGGCCAGATACCCTGACTGGGAAGGAAACAGTCAAATGTATAGTTAGTTTTGGGAGATGATATTTTTTATCTCTGTCATGTACTGTATTACACTTATGATTTGTTTACATATTATATTCTACCATAGTGGGCAGGGAGGCATTTACTGTGTCTTCTATTCCCCTCTATCTGTTTTCCAACATGCTTTCTATCTTTGTCTTGGGATGAGATTACTTGGTTTTGTCCAGGCCCTGGCTGGAAGGTAAACAGTCAAATGTTTCCTGGCTTAGAGGGAAACAGCCAAATGTAGAGTTAGTTTTTGGAGATGATATTTTTTGCCTTGTAAATCATCTCTCTGTTATTGTTATGCACTGTATTGTTTTGTTTACATATTATATATTATGATTTGTAAACATTCGAGTGTATCCGTTGGGGCCTGTGCTTGTGTCTGGGTGATACATTTAATTGATCTCAAACTAAGTACTTTGATAGTGTGCTCTTGGAATCTACATCTGTTTCCTATTTGAACAAATTCCCCTTTATCTTACCTTTTCTTGGGTGATTTAATTGTAATTCTAGAAGTTTTAACTATCCCATTTTCTTTCTTTTACAAGCGCTGTAAAACACTTAAAAACAAACAAAACATAATAGTGTCCTTATCTTGGAATGAGACCTGTTGAGTTTGCACTCGTCTTGGCTGGGGTACTTTACTAAGAAAAGGAGTCGAAATATCTATTTAATTATTTACTCATTGTAATTGTGTATCCTTCGCTTAATCTTGGGTTTGCTTCAATCAATGGTGCCCCGGGTTAATAATTAGGCAAATTAGGACACTCTCGTTTGGGCCAACCGAACATTTTTGACAACAGACGGATGTTCCCCGATGCGACTTTTTGAAAAAATGAAAGAAGAAGAAGATGTGACTTGTATAGACTTTAGCACGTGTGACGATAGAACACATACTTGAACGAAACAAACCTTTCTCAGTCAATAAAAATGTGCACGATCAACCCCGTTCAGGGAGACCAGCTATGGCATCCAACTAAGCGATCTTGCATCGTTGGGTTAAGCAGATGGGCATTAGTGCTGAGTTAAGGTTACCCTAAGAACCTCCCTCTTGGAGCTCCTACAGATTCATCAATGGCGAAGTGGTCGGCCGCCTTGCCAAATACTACCGTGTTCGTGTCGGCAGGGTCGACGACACATTGGGAAAATAAGCAAAGATATTACTTGGTTTTGTCCTGGCCCTGGCCGGAGTTCTAGCTGGGAGGGAAACAGTCAAATGCATAGTTATTGTTTTGGGAGATGATATTTTTTTTCCTTGTAAATCATCTCTCTGTTATGTATTATTAAATTTGTTATTTTCAATGTATAATGTAAGCATTTGAGTGTGTTCCTCTTTGTTGGATTTTGTGCTTGTGTCTGGATGAGACTTATAGGTGATCTCAAACTATGTACATTGGTGGTATGCTCTTGGAATCTACATCTGATCCCTATTTGTCCCCCAGTTCCCCTATGTCTTACTTTTTCTTGGGTGCTTTAATTGTAATTCTATAACATTTTACTATCCCATTTTCTTCCTTTTTACTGGCGCTGATATAACCTAAATGTGTTGCAAGCGCCGTAAAACCCTTAAAAACAAAACAAATAAACAAGCAAAGTCCCAACACACCGCCAACTGGAAAATGCGATTCTAGGGTTAGCGACCAAACGCACATATTGTCCCTCAATATCGAGAGCCAGAGTATGGAAAAATTTTTTTTTTTTTTTTTTTTTTTTAATGAGCTTTTGTCAAAGCTACTGGCGTTGATATCCTCCTATTACAGGAGACCCATCTTTATTCAGGCGCGCAATCTTCTCAATTCCAGATCCCAGAGTATACAGTAGTCAAGCGAGAGGACACTTCGAGGAAGGAGGGGTTGGGGTCATTGAGAGCGCAATGGACAGCAATGGGGCGAATAGAGGAGGTAGGTGGGCTGTATTTGCACATCTACAAACCACCTAGAGCGACTTGGACTACACTACTGGTACCGGTGGTTAGCCATCCTTCCATCTGTCTCGGAGAATTAATAGCCACCACCACGAATGGGGCTACCGAGACTGCAATGAGGCAGGTAGACAAGTTCACTGTTGGATGGACTGTAACGATCTACACCTAGTGTGTCCTACAGCCAAGGGTACCTTTAGGGGCACCCGCCATAAGAAGGATTATACCCCTGGCCTCACCCTCGTCACGAAGGGAACGTACGGTGAAGCGCTGCAGGTGAAGCAGCAGCCTCTTATGGTTCACACTACTATGACGATCGACCCAATCAGCAAAGTCCGGTCTGCATTCGTGCACCGTCGCGAACCCACCGGGTAGCATTGTCACAACACACCTTTCGACTAGATGCTCTGCCGTCTCGGGTTCTTGCCCACAGCGTGGACATATTGGACAGGTAGTTAGACCCCACCGATGTAACGCACTTGCCGTTAGGCAGCTCCTCGACCGAAGCCGATTCGCAGCTACCCAGTGTCTCCTCTTACTGGTATCAAAGCCTGGTAACTTCTCACCAAGCTTAGAGGAGTGTAGGTCCCCGCCCCCACGAGGGATTGAATTCGTCCAAACCTACTTCCATCTCGTAGGTGCAGCTCTGTCCGTAGTCAAGGATTCTGCGTACAAGGGTTGCCGGGACTTATTTCGGCTCGAAACGGGGGCACCGTCCATTATGCGCATGAGAGGGGTATCCCCATTCCCTCTCTCTTTGATCTTACTCAGCCAGTTTCCCATAATCGTCTCCCTCCGGACATCGGGGAGGCTGGATCGCTGCCATTATAGGGCCCCATTCTCTAGGGGTTGTTGCTAGCGTTCCCGACACTATGTGCATCGACTTGCGAAGTTTTACATCCACCTTCTCAACGTTTCTGCTTCTACCCCACACTGGAGCGCAAGGTGGAGTAGCATATCTAGTGCCAAGGCGGACGTTCTCAGGAGCGCTTGACTAGCGCTCCAATTCGATCCCGCCAGCTTCCTCAGAAGACTATTCCGCTTCTCTATCTTCCGGGCAACCCCTTTGAGATGCACCCGATAGGTAAGGCTGCGATCCAACTTCACCCCTAAATACTTTGGATGCGGCTCATTTGAGATTGGCTGGTCCCCGACTAGGACATTCAGTTTGCGGGTGTGCCAAGCACTGCATAAGTGAAATGCAGTGGCCACGGTTTTTGAAGTGTTCATCTTCAGGTACCACTTGTCGAAGTAGGATTTGAGTCTGGTGACGTCCTCGCTGAGTACGCTCTCGAGACAGGTCCACACTTTACTCTGAGTAACGAGTGCCCAGTCGTCCGCGTATCCCAGCCTCAAGGAGGAAGTGTTTGGCATATCGCTAATGTAAACGTTAAACAACATTGGCGCAAGTACCGACCCCTGAGGAACCCCATTCTTCAATTTCCTTACTTTGCTAGTGGCATCTCCCAGCGCGACGTGGAATTGCCTTTCCCCTAAGATCGAAGAGAACAACTTCAAGGTCTTTTTGCACCTTATGATTTTTGCAAGTTCATCAACCCTTCGCACCAGACCGTATCGTACGCCGCTGATAGGTCTATAAATACAGCACCTGTTTGCTGTTTTCTCTCGAACCCGTGCTCAATAATATCCGTAAGGGCAATGACCTGCTCCGTGGTGCACCTCCCTTCCCTGAAGCCTGCCTGCTCGGGTGGCAGGGCAGGTGAAGCAGACAGTCCTTGGCGACTCTCCGCATAGCCAGCACAGGCCGGTTTTTGTCACAGCGGGGCTGAAAATTCCGAGGGGTGTAGTCTCTCCCACTCTGCAGATGGAACTTCAGTAAAGCTAACTGGGAGGAATTCAGTTCATATATCGAGCAGGTTTGCCCTGCTATTCCTCCCAAGTCCGAGAACATTACCAGATTTAACCGGCTGCTGGTTAAGAGTGCTCACCATTCCATGGGGCAGTCCCAGGACGAAGCCGATAGACTACTTCAGTCTCTGACAGAAGGAGGGAAGCAATGGTGGCAGGAAACCGTGGAAATTCTCGACTTTACATACTCTAGCCGCCACGCTTGGCGACTGATAAATAAATTGGATCCGGACCGGAATTTCGCGAAGACTGCACCAGAATGCACCATGATGTGGTCTAGTGGTATGACACTCGCTTTCGGATCAGAAGGCTCTGGGTTCGAATCTCGATCGGCGCATAGTTGAGTCCTTGGAGAAGGCTCTTTTCTCACATTCTCTTACCGTACTCAGGTGTAAAATTAGTACCTGGCCGTTAACATTGTTGTCTCTGTCCGAAAAAATTGTAATATCGCCTAACACCCCTAACACAAATTTGTCCTGTCCCACTGAAGAAACCTTCTATTCAAAAGGGGTACCGCACTAGGACAGGACTGTCCCAGGACACACCTTGCGTATCGCTTGCGCGAATGCATTAATTTTCTTTTTACAAGATCAAGATTGAAAAGTTTATTTGTAGGCAATTGCCAATATAACGCATACAATAATATAATATTTTCATCAACAAATCAAGTAAATAAAATCAATAATAAAGCAAGGCAAACAATGATAGTAATAATGATAATAATAGTAATAATAATAATAATTAATAATAATAATAATAATAATAATAATAATAATAAAACTAATAATAATAATAATAATAAGAATCATCATCATCATCATCATCATCATCATCATCATCATCATCATCATCATCATCATCATCATCATAATAATAATAATAATAATAATAATAATAATAATAATAATAATAATAATAATAATAATAATAATAATAATAATTATAATGGTGATAATAATAATGTAAAACCTTCTAATTAATAGATTAGTTATTTAATAGATTGAATAATAGATTAATAATTAAAAAAAAAAGTCCTTGGTACAGCTCAAATAATTCATATTTTATGAATCAACATAAGATACGACATGACGATAATGATTTTTTACACTGTACGATGAGATTTCTTTACATAAGATTTATATAATCATGAAATATTCTTAAAGCAAGAGTAATATTATTGCTGTTGCTACTACTACTACTACTACTACTACTACTACTACTACTACTACTACTACTACTACTACTACTACTACTACTACTACTACTACTACTACTTCTACTACTACTACTACTACTACTACTACTACTACTACTACTACTACTACTACTACTACTACTAATACTACTACTACTACAGTAGAACTCGGAAATAGCGAGTTCGACGGGTCCACTCCTGATTACTCGCTATTTCCGAGTTCTCGCTATTCCCGAGTTGCCAGGAAAGGTCACTCGGCCGTACAAAAATATGGAAAGACAATGTGTGTGTGTGTGTGTGTGTGTGTGTGTGTGTGTGTGTGTGCCGCGCGTGCGTGCAAATGACTGTGTGTGGATAATGTGGGGTGAGGACGGGGTTGAACACGGCCTTCGTTAACTACGTAATGATGGCCACAGTTTGAAGTTGATCCACCCCTTCCATTTCCATCAAGATTTCATGTATGTGTGTGTGCGAGTGTTTGTATGCACTAGGCATGTTTGATGAGGTAAGCAAGCGCATCACTCAATCACTGACCCACTGAAATGATGGTTCCACGCTCCCCTCTCTCGCTGATCGTGTCGTTCGTTAACGAATGCGACTCGCTGACCGATGCTGCGAAGTGAGGCATGTTGGCATGGTGGCTGCCAGTGCTTACCTCGCGCGGCACCACATTGGGTGAATAATTGACCCCCACACGCACACAAACACACACACCCACCCCCACCCAAATTTGTTTCGCCTATTATGTACTCTAGACTAGGCTACTATGTAATATTACTCGTAACGATAAATAAGAAAAGAAAAGAAGCTAGGCTAAAAATATTTAAATCGCCCTTGTCTGGTGTTTTGCTTTACTTCGTTCCAAGTCCTAGGCTGGGGCAGGAAATGCTCGTTATTTCCGAGTTGACCTCTTTTTCATACTCGCTACTTGCATGCTAATTTTATTGACTCAAATAAGAGAAAAAAACGGGGATTTAGATTTTACTCGCTATTTCCGAGTTCTCGCTATTTCCGAGTACGTTACTTTCATGTTCTACTGTACTAGTAATGGATGAAATAGAGGTTGCATATTTCTGTGCTTTACTACGTGGGGAAAAAAAGACAAGGAAAGAGAAAACAATATTGGGTGCATCCTTTAATGAAACAAAGATTGCTCAAGGGTCAATTCCATAGACTCTATGGTGATCTTCGATCTTATCTTAAAATAACTTTCTTGGAATCACCTCACTTTACCCAGGTGCAAATGAGTACCAGTTCGCTGATGAAAGTAATCTTTGACGGACTAGCATCATTCAAGAGGATAATAGAAAGTCAGCATAGCAGGGTGGTACGGTCTTTGCTTCTTACCCGAAAGGTATATGTTCGATCACCCGCTGATGCGCTGTGTGGCCTTGAGTATGTCACCTCGCCCTAGCTCAATTTGCGGCGCTGCACTGCGGCTGATGCCTGGTTTATACCTCGCCCTAGCTCAATTTGCGGCGCTGCATTGCGGCTGACGCCTGGGTTATTCCAGTCTTCCCTTGGAATAGAACCTCGAGAAAAATTTTCCCTATGGAACGAAAAAAGGGAATTTTATTTTTTTAAATTTTAAACTGTTATCTGTCTGCTACACGCTAATAAGTTCCGGATTTATAAGCTTAGGAGGCAAGATGGCCGAATGGTCTGGACTCTGAGGTTCTGTGTTCGATTCCGACCGAAGCCAATTTGTACTTTCCTAGAGCAAGAAAATTTACCCCAATCACTCACTCCATTCAGGTGTAAAAGGGTACCTGTCAAGCTGGGATAGTAATCTGCGATCGACTAGCGTCCTGTTCAAAGGTTTTCAAACAAATACGTTAATTGTCCGCTACACGCTATTGAAACCGGGATAACCCCTGCACCATTGGCTACAAGGCTCTAAAGGACTTAATTTATCTTACAATGAGCCCAAGTGGCTCAGGAGGACTTACTTAAAAATACTTTCATTGAGAATTCCCGAAATAAAAAACGATAAAGATGATTGATCCCACAAGTTACCGAATAGACACGTTACTGCTGTGTCACAAAGTGTGACACTTCTTAAATTATATTTATAAACATACGTTTTTAAATTGCCGAAAATGTTTATGTTGCTATGCATTCTGTACGTGGTTTCATCACATAGAATTATTTTTTGAATTGTTCTTGCTTTTTTATATTCAGAATTGAAATAAATAAATAAATAAAAGTAATATACAAAAACATATAAAATGGACGTTTCGGGTTTGCCCTTCATCAACAAAACAGGATGAATGAAAAACTACAGACGAATGAGATAAGTGGTAGTGGCGTTGTTAAGATGCATAAACAAAAAATTGATGGGCAGGAAATTGTATGCTACTTTGTGAGGAAGCGCGAATTAAAACAGAGCAATAGAAATTTATAAAAGGTGCGTAATTAATTAATTCAACAGAGGGGAGGGGGGGGGGGGTAGGAACTGTGTAATGCAGTATAGAAAGTGAAATAAAATAAAGTGTGGACTACTGTTGGAAAAAAAATACAATGGAATTGGAAATAAATATAAAATATAAGGGATGTAGGTATTAATACATTAGTGGCATTAGCAGCAGCAGAAGCAACAGTAGTAGTAGTAGTAGTAGTAGTAGTAGTAGTAGTAGTAGTAGTAGTAGTAGTTGGGATGCAGAAAATAAAGACAGGCATTGCAACTTTGACACGACGCCGCCAAGTCTGGGACTTTTTTGTCCTAGTGCGGAAGGCTGTTATATTTTTCTACTATCACAAACGATATGAACACGGGACTGGGACAGTCCTGTCCCGTTGATTTTGTAGCATTTCACAACGGCCTGGGACACAACGGGACTGTTTTGTCCCGTCCCAATAGGTGAGGTAGGTTTCTCTAAATTATATATGTTACAGATTTGGGACAGGACTGTCCCAGGCAAGGAATTTACCTCGTTTAATTCTATGGTCCCAGGACACTCCTGTCCTAGTGCGGAAGGGGTGTAACAGGCGTCATGTACCGTCCTACATGTTAAATGTTGCTGTTGGCCAGTGACCCCTTGTAAAGCGCTTTGAGCACGTTAATGGATATTGCGCTATATAAAAGCTCAATTTAAAAAAAAAAAAGATATTTTTACGCCTACCTCATGCCTACTTAATTACCATAGGCCTACACTGTAAATCTTGCTATACCGTCATTTTTTCGAGGGAACAGGAAAAGTTGGCAGTATAGAAATGAATTTCACTATACGTCGTTAGTAAGTTTACCTAAAGACGAGGTTGGAGATATTGATGGGCTCGGTTAAATAAACTGGTACTGTAAGTACGAAGAGACACTCCGCTGATGATAAACAAATGTATAAAAGCGGTATCTATTCCTGAAAACCTCGTTATTTTTTATTTACCAAAAAAATCTGTTGAAAAATGTATTGTTGATGTAAGAAGGTGGGTGGATGTAAACAAAGTCAAACTTGATTATGGTGAAAAAAAACAACAAAAAAACAACAACAAACAAACAAACACACACAAAAAAACAAACAAAAGCAAAACAAAACAAAACAAACAACCCCCCCCCCCCCCCCCCCCCCCAAAAAAAAAAATAAAAACAAACAAAACAAAGAGAGAAAACGTTGTGTGGGGCAAAGAAAAATGGTTCTTTCCCCGTGTTGAATTTAGACAATAGTGGCAACTTTATTCAATCAAGCAAAACAATTAGAAATTTAGGAGTATTTTTGGATAGACGTATGAATTTAAGTGTTGATAATCTATGCAAAAGTATAAATTCATATCCCAAGAAAATTGCCAATGTACGAACTTTTGACTAAAGATGTATAACCAAAAGCTAGAAACAACATTTATATTAGCAAGATTAGATCTGAGTCTCCGAATTTTTTTATTTATTTTTTTATGTCTTCGACATAAATGTGCGGCTTTGTGGTCTAGTGGTATGACACTCGCTTTCGGATCGGAAGGTCCTGGGTTCGAGCCTCGCGCTCGGCACATAGTTGAGTCCTGGAAAAGGCTCTTTACTCACATTCTCTCACCGTACTCAGGTGTAAAATGAGTACCTGGCCGTTAACAGCGTTGTCTTTGTCCGCAAAATTGTAATATCGCCTAACAGGCGTCATGTCCCGTCCTACATGTTAAATGTTGCTGTTGACCAGGGAGCCCTTGTAAAGCGCTTTGAGCACATTTAGTGGATTTTTGCACTGTATAAAGCTCAATTAAAAAAAAAAAATTTATAACTCGGCAACCGGGAGAAAATAAGATGAGAGCAACACGGATCCGGAACGAAGTTTTAAGCCCTGGTTGCCAAAGTTGCATAATTTTGGTCAGTCTCGGCATTGTATATTATATGATCTTAGGCCGCGTGTCCAGCCAGCGCCACGGAAACGGCCATAAAACGACCAGTCTCTCTCTCTCTCTCTCTCTCTCTCTCTCTCTCTCTCTCTCTCTCTCTCTCTCTCTCTGTGTGTGTGTGTGTGTGTGTGTGTGTGTGTGTGTGCAGTGGGCAAAATCTGATCGGATCGTTTCTTTTACCCGTGTCCACCGAGACAGAAATGACACGACCCGTTTATTAGTGATAATAGTGGTGGTCGAAGTAGTATTTGTAGACGTATGTGTCACAAGGTCATTCTTGACTGAATTTTTTATTTTTTAATGCCAAATAAAATTGAAAAATTGTAAAAAAACAAAACAAACAAAAACGAATAAAATAAAATAAATAATTAGAAATACGCGCACACGCCTAGGTTTGACTAATTTTGAGGTGCTAAGTTCGATTTTGATATTACTCTTTGATTTGAGCACAAAAATATGTTTTTTTTTAAATGTCTCAGTCTCAGAGGAAGGAAATGGGTGATGACCATGGCCGACTAGAGTACTATAGTTACGTCATGGTGATGACTCATCACTCGCGGAAAATGTGAATATGTATGCAAAGAGATTGAGAAATGCTTACAGTGCGAGCTCTGTGACCAGTGGTTTCATACTTTGTGCGAAAAGATAGATGATGACACCTATCAACTGTTGAAGAAAGACTCAGAAAAAGAATGTCCGCTGCTGCATTACTACTGCTCTAAGTCCTGCAACAAAGTGGCCTCAAAGTTCTTGGGCAATTTCATGCAGCTTGAAAAGGAAGTAGATAAACTCAGGAAAAAAGTAGAAGACGTAGATAAAAGTGTGAATATCATTCAAAAAGGTGAATTCACAGAGGAGATGATAGAAACAGTGAAATCAACAGCAAAGGATGAGATAGAGGCCTACCCTATGTCTGAGGCGAGTGAGATTAAGGAGAGACTCAAGAGAAGTACAGAAGAAAAGTCAGATAGAGTAAGACAAGATATAAATGAAATGAGGAAAATCAATGAAACTGAGGAGAAGAAGCAGGCAATGGTGAAAAAGAACGTGGAACTAGAAGAAGAGAGAAATGAAAGGGCTAAGAGAGTGAAGAATGTAATTATATACGGCATACCAGAAGCAAAAGATGGCGACAACAAAGAAGATATAAGAAAAGCCCAAATGGTACTCAAAGAGTTGCAGGTTCATGGAGACAAAGACAGCCTAAACCCTATAGAGCAAGTGATCAGATTGGGCAGAAGAGAAAATAGACCAAGACCCATGAAAATAAGTCTGATGTCAACGGATCAGCGTAACACTGCTCTTAGGAACAGCAAACAGTTGAAAGACCATAAACGGGAATGCTTACAGAAGGTGTATATTGGAGCTGACCAAACAATTATGCAAAGAGAGCAGGCCAAGGAGTTAAGAGAGGAACTGAAGAGAAGACGAGAAGCAGGGGAAGATGTGGTCATATATAAGAAAAGGGTCATTTTCAGGGAAAAGTTTAGTGAACAAATAAGAAAGAGAGACAGCGATGTTGGAGGAAATGACTGGGACTGGGATGAGGAATGACTATATTGGAAACGTGTCAGTCCAATTGCCCAAAATGTTTCTGAGCAAGGACTCGAAGACAACAAGAAAATTCAAAAAAGAGAAGTACCAGTAAATGATAAGGAGGGGCAGCACGTGAATATGAAAAATACCCTGAAGTTCATGTACACGAACGCAGACAGTGTGATGAATAAGAGAGAGGAGCTAAAGGCTATGGCAGAAGAAGAAGATCCAGATGTGATAGCAATAACAGAAGCTAAGCCAAAGAATGCAACAACACACCCAACCATAGCAGAGTTAGGTATTGAGGGATACACTATAATAGCTAGCAGAGATTTTGAAACTTCCGGCAGAGGAGTATACTTATTGGTGAGGGAGAACCTCAAGGTTAACCCCATAGAGGAACTCACAGATCACGACTTTAGGGAGAGCGCTTGGTGCTCGATTGGAGTAACTGGACAAAGTCAGATACTAGTAGGAGTGATTTATCGGAGCCCAAATAGCACAGGAGAAAATAATGAGAGAATGTTGGAGATGATAAGGAGAGCATCACAAAAAAAGCATTCAGAGATAATTATTATGGGAGACTTCAACATGCCGGAACTGGAGTGGAAAGGGATGGACGAACCAAAAGAGGGAAGCCTGGAGGAAAGTTTCATAGAAACCATTGAAGATTGCTACCTACAACAGATAATAAAAGAACCCACGAGACAGAGAAAAAACCAGAAGCCCAACGTATTGGACTTGATATTGATGGAGGAAGAAAATGACATAATCGACCTAAGACTGAGCCACCCACTGGGAAAAAGCGACCATGCGACCATATTCCTAAAACTGAGGGCGACATCAGAGACTGTAGATGAAAAACTGACACTCAGATATAGGAAGGCTGATCTAGAGAGTATGAAAGAGGAACTGGGGCATATCAAATGGGAGGAAATACTATTCGAGGACACCGTAGGAAACAACTGGAGTAGATTTACCAGAGTACTTAACCAATGCTTCGAGAAAAACATCCGAAAAGCAGAGGGAACCGGGTTGGGAGAAGAAATCAACCTTGGATGACGCAGGAAGTGAGAGAGGCATTACGGAAGAAGAAGGCAGTAAATAGAAGATACTCTAGAAGCAAAAAGGAAGAGGATTGGGACAAATACAAAAGAGTGAGAAACGCAACTACTAAAATAGTCCGACAAGCGCATCAAAAGTATGAGAACAAGATAGCAGAGGAAACGAAAGAAAATCCTAAAGTATTCTGGAGTTATGTAAACAGTAAAATGAAGACAAGACAGGGAACCTGTGACATAAAAAAAGAAGATGGCACTTGGGCATCTGAAGATGAAGACAAGGCAGAGGTGCTAAATCTCTTCTTTGCAAGTGTCTTTACAGTGGAGAACCAGAAAAACTTGCCAGATATTGCTAAAAGAAGTAATATAGATACTACACAATGGCCGATTACTGAAGAGAGAGTAATGAAGAGACTACAAAACCTAAAGGAGAGTAAATCACCTGGACCTGACAAACTTCATCCTTACATCCTAAAAAACTTAGCAGAGCAGCTAGTAGAACCCCTAACCAAGATATTTAACCGGTCGATGAAAGAAGGAAGACTACCAAGGGAATGGAAAGAAGCTAACGTCACAGCCATATTCAAGAAGGGAGACAGAAAAAATCCAGAAAACTACAGACCAGTGAGCCTGACATCTGTCGTCTGCAAGCTCATGGAACAGCTGATTAGAGAAGAAATGGTTGATCATATGACCAAGAACAAACTATTCAGCAAAGATCAACATGGTTTCATGGCGGGAAGGTCTACAGTAACAAACCTACTTGAAACAATGGATGACTGGACGAGAGACCTGGAATTAGGCAACAATTTAGATGTCATATACCTCGACTTCAGAAAGGCATTTGACAAAGTTCCACACTGGCGCCTAATCAGGAAATTGGAACAGTATCAAATTAATGATCAGACAGTCAAATGGGTCCGAGATTTCCTCAAAGATAGAAGACAAAAAGTGATAGTGAATGGAACAGCATCAACGGAGAGACTGGTAACAAGTGGAGTTCCACAAGGAAGTGTACTGGGACCAGTTCTCTTCCTGATTTATATCAATGACTTGCCAGACAATCTATCATCTAAATGTAAAATCTTTGCCGATGATACTAAGCTCTATGGAGTAGCTAATACAGAAGAAGAAAGAAACACCTTACAACAAGATTTGAAAAAGCTTGAAGAATGGTCCGAAATATGGCAGATGGAGTTCAATGTAGATAAATGTGCAGTTCTTCACCTAGGAAAAAACAACAGAGAAGCAAACTATATAATGAAAGAAAAACCCCTGCAGAAATCCAATGGGGAAAAAGACCTAGGAGTATTTATTGATAGGAAGCTAAACTTCAAGAAGCAAATTCAAGATGTTCAATCTAAGGCAAGTAAAACACTCGGAATAGTGAAAAGAAATTTCAAGAATCTGAAAACAAAACACATGACTACCATCTACAAGACTATGGTTAGATCAAAGCTGGAATATGCTAACTGCATATGGTATCCGAAGTTTGAGGGAGACAAAGACTGTTTGGAAAGAGTGCAAAGGAGAGCAACAAAACTTATCACACACCTGAAAGACAAAACCTACTGTGAGAGATTGAAAGAATTAAATCTCCCGACCTTAGATTACAGGAGAAGAAGGGGAGATATGATCCAAACATATAAAATAGTAAAGGGAATAGACAGGGTAGAGGCAGGATTCCTTAAACCAAACAAGAACATTCAGACACGAGGAAACAGCAAGAAACTGAAAAAAGAACGTTTTAAAACAAATGAAAGAAGGAACTTTTTTTCATCTAGAATTGTAAATAACTGGAATAAACTACAAGAAACCACAGTATCAGCAAAAAATTTGAATAAATTCAAAGCAGAGTTGGAGATAAGCTACACCCTTGGAAACAAGTTCAATTATAAAAATTGGTCCAATCATTAATAGATGAGGAGGAGCGAAGGAGACTACACCAAGTCTAAAAGCTCTATACAGAGGTATCCAGGTATCCAGGTATCATACGTAGGTACCGTCCAAAACAGTGCACAAACTATTACCATCGTCTATCAGGAAATGGACTAAAGACATATCGTTCCGGATCGGTGCCAGTGGCACGGGTTGCTTTTCTTATAGTAGTCAGGTATAGGAAAATAAAGGTGTCCTTTTTAAAAAAATTTTTTTCGAAAGACTGACGACTTTTTAATAGGTGCCAGCGACATCTATTGGGGTAGGTGCTATTCTGTTTTGGTGGACTCAGGGCCTTGGTCTTAGTCGTAGTTTTATGCGGATTGCCATTTTGGTGTCTCCTTGGCGCTAAATTGATTTCTCATTTTATTTTCTATAGCTTCAACAGTCGAATACCTTTGATAATGCAGACTATGCAGGTCAACAGTTTTTTTTCTGCCCCTCCCCATGATAATCGGTTAAAACAAAATAATGCCCCTCTTTTTGAAAGTATGGAGCGCCAATTAGTATTTAGCTACATTTTATCTTGGACACCTGACAGACCAAACAAAACAAAACAAAAAATGGCTGACGGATAAACAAGATATTATGTCAAAAGCAAATAATAAATTCCACCAACACCACTCTTGTTGAATCCAGGCAATGGTTTTGTTTTTAATTTCATGAATCACGCAGGTTAGTATCTCGTAGACATTGAATGACCGCGCCTTATAGGACGAATAATCCAAAGAGAAAGAAGGCTGCCTTGAGTGAAGAGGACAAGAAGAGTTCAAGAAGTCTAGACGTCTAGATAGTAGCTATATTATATTATATCCACCCCTTCTTAAACCTTTAAACTTCCTCTTTTGCTTCAACTTCAATTTAGAATGTTCGATGATTGATATATCTATTTACTATTATTAGGTATCACAAGAGACAATTATAAATGTATAAAATGGGTTTACATTCCCTTTACACTCTGACTCTGATGAGAATGGGAGGGGAGGCCTTCCAAAAGCTCCTCAGGCTAAGACTAAGGGAAACAACCCAAATATTCCCTAACTAACCATAAGCAAGCCTCCCATTCTGATATCTATCTAGATACTGATAGTCATGGAAAACACTTAAAAATTTTTGAAAATCCATTCATAAATAAGAAGGCTGTCGTCGTTATTCTCAGACTCAGACATGTTGTCTGCCATCTGAATATTGGCAGACACCTGTCTGGCTTTATTCGCTTCTTTTCTCGTCTTGAATTTGCCGTTCTTTCCGATTAAAAAATAAAACAAATTAACAAACAAAAACAAAAATTACCCGTCAACCTATTAACTATTTTGATCCAGTTTTAAAGGCGTAAAGACAAAGAATGATTATTTAACTTCTCTACACATATTCATATATACTGTACTGTTTCATTAGCCACTAGTAACTCTTATTGTTCCTATCCTTACATAGTCTGTCATGAAAGCGTAAGAAAAAAATTGAATAATTTCGAAGTATTTTTATTTCTCCAATCTCCAAATTATAACTGTTGTAAGTACCATTTTTCCCAAATAAAATACACAATGGGAATGCTTTTTAAATTTTCTAATACTAACACATTTGTCATTTTGTATAACAGCTTGGGGAGGCAATTGCTTAGCAGTGGAAAGGAACAAAATAAATTCAAATATTAAAAAATCTATTAAATGCTATATAAATGATGTTGACGATGTAGATCTTTTATACGAGAAATTTTGTATAAATAAAATAACTAAAATATTAAATGACCAGTATCATCCACTAAGACCATCAGTTATTATGTCAGAAAGAAGTGGTCGCCCTTTCTCTATTTCAACGAAAACAGAGAGACACCGAAAATCATTTCTGCCGTCCAGTATTAGGCTTTATAACAACAAGCAATAATCATTTTATACAATTATTTCGCATTTTTACTTTCAAAAAATGTAAATATTAAATTATTAATTTATTTGTTTTGCAATCTTTTCAATTTTTAATTTATAGTGACAGTTTTGACTGTTTTACAGTGTTGAAATTATTCATATTATAAAGCGCAGCTCTGGTTATGGAGCTACTCCTTTTTCATATATTATACATCCTATTTCCATTGTATTTTTATCTTATTATGTAAATTATAACACGTCTGTACAAAAAATTTCCTTTTTGGGATGCAATAAAGTATTATTATTATTATTATTATTACATTGGGATGAATCATGTGCCTTTTGACTATTTATCTCTACAATAGTGGGTATTCCTATGCAATTGTTCAAAAAATGACATCACACCTAAGACCATAAAATCTACTCGAGTTATATCTAGACAAACAATCATTTTATCATAGCAACAACATGGCCACAATGAGTGTAGAGTGTGTGTAAATTTGTCACTTGTTTTTTGTTTAACAATAAATAGACATTAAGAGACAAACCAGATATGAAAAATATTACATAGATAAATTGATAAAATCAACACGTCGTTTAATAAAAACCATGGCTAAAAAGTCATCCAAAAAATTACAGGTTAATCAAAACTGAAAAAATTAAGGTTTTATTTAGGCAGTTCCATCATTATAACATACCCACTTACCGACCCAAGTTATCATTTGAAATAGCAATATATACCATGTTTATTCTTGTTTTAAACTATCTAAAACATAAATTATGATGGTACTTTAATAAAATATTCATGTGGTTTTCGTGAACTCTATTATTTTTGTCAATAATTTAAGATCTCATTCTTATGGCAATTTTGGTGCTGTTACAAACTACAATGAGGTGTAAAAAATCCGATCACACTCAAAGCTGAAAACAAGGATTTGGTGGGATTTTTAAAAATGCGATATCTTGGCCATCAAACAAACCCTCATTGAAACAAATTGGTACAACAAATAGAGATAATATGTTTGTCTTTTAGACAGACTCAGTTCAAATTTTATATCACTAACATGTCATTTTTTTTCGCTGCTGTAAAGTTTTTAAACGCCATTTTTCTACCTTTAACTTTAATACCCATTTGTTATCGTTGAGTGGTATAAGAATAAAGCTTAAATTTTCCTCCTTAAGGTGATACGAAATTTAGCTCTGTACATTTTTTGATGGTCAAGGTATTAATGGTTAAATGACCTGGTTTTAAAATAGTCATTTTCTCGACGCATGATGCAAAATATTTAGGCTTTTGTTCTGCCACAAAAATGACGTCTATTGTTGTACCTACTTTAAGTCTATAATTGTTTTATTCTCAATATGTTCTTGTTGACGTTGAAGTTACCTAAATAATATGCAAATGAGCAATTAAAAAATGTCAGGTCATTGATAAGTGAAAGAGTAACGTATCTAATGTAAATTTGTGTTCTCCTGGTTTCCTGTTCTCAGTTGGAAGAACAATTTACAAATAATATAGATACAAAATTTTGATTGCATGAATGCCTAGAAAATCTTTGTAAATTGAGACACTATTTTTTAAAAATCCAAGGAGTGTGTCTTATCTTAATCCTTGCTACAAGAATTTTCTTCCTTATATTAATAGTCAAGTTTTTCTCAACTTACAAGAGTGCAAAAAATTACAATTTTTGAGAAGCTGCATTAAAAAAATATGGCTTTGTTTTGACAATTTAAAAAACATATTAATTGATCATTTAATTCATTATTTTCAGGGATATCAATATTGTGTGGAAGATCAGTAAAGGTCTAAATTTCTGCTATAAGTTTCTGCCATGATATCCTTACCACCTCCTGTTGTTGACCCAACTTCATCAAGACCCAGTAGAACATCATCTCGAGACCCCAATCACAATTCTCATAGATCTCGTCGAAGTCATGGCCGTCGGTCACATTCAAGTGGAAGTCGTTCCAGAAACAGGCACGGGCACTCATCAGGAAGGCAGCATAGTCGACATAATTGCAGGACATATTTTCAGTACAAAGAACGCAACTTTGCCGCTGCCATAAGTTCAATGATTGCAATTGTTTTACTATGTACAGCTCTTGTCCCAGACTTGATTCACATGACGGTTTGTTTGGATGCGTTTTTCATTTATATTTTCATAAACCCACCCCATTTGCATTTGAAATCTAATTTAAATCTTGTTTACTACGACTATAATGGGATATAGTTTGAATATTCTTAATATTTCTTTTGGAATTATTTGAAAATGTTTTTTTTTTATTTAAGGCAGATTCTTGTTGGATTACCCTCTCAAACAGCCCAATGGGATTCCTTTCTGGCTTTCGTCTGTGCCATATGTCCTGTCTCTGTGGTTGTTCTTTCCATCCAGTCTATATGTCTGGAAACCACCTCTTCCTTAGCTACCCTCTGCTCTGCTTGCCCTCGCAGGCACCCTCCATGCAAAGCTCTTCTATTGAAGTGAGTCTTTTGACGTAGCCTAAGTTTGGCAACTTCAATTTCTTGATGGTTACCATGAGCTGGCAATCTACAAGGTCTATTCTCTCCAAGACGCAGATGTTTGATGTCTTAGCTGTCCATGAGACTCCTAGGATCCTTATGTCGCACTTCACCTTGAATGCATTTATTCATTCTTTTTTCATCTATTTTTAACCCTTAAAGGGCTGACCCTCTTCAAATATATTCCCCTCAGATGGCTGATGTAAGGGGTATTAATCTGGTTTGCTAATGAATGGGGTTAAAGAAAAAGACATAACTTTTTGATTTTTAGATACAGAGATGATTCTAACATTAAGAAATAGAAGAATGAATTGCCTTTTCTATGATATGTGACACATTATTTAATAAAATTATCAAGACTATGACAAAATGATAAAAGTTGATTGTAAACAAAATTCCAAATTTGAACACTTTTCAACCATTAAAAAAATCGTAACTTGGAATCTTTTGACTCAATCAGTGAACGGCAAAATAGAAACGAAAGTAGAACTCTTCTAGTTTTAGTAAAAATAATGTGTTCATGGCTAAAAGAAGAATAGACAACTTGAATCAGTACTGAAAAAGAGAATACCTGACACAAAAATATACAGGACGACCACGGACGATCCTGCACAATACAGACAGACCTTTTTTCACTACAATCATTTTTGTGCTTTTTTCCCCCCATTTTTTTTTCGTTTTGATATCTCTAGGGTCTATGGAATCTGTTCTGGATTACATTGTGTTTGTATTTTCAATGTATCTGGATAAATGTATTTTTAATGGTTTAAGCAGTAAACTTATTTACTTTTTAAAATGTTTATATGATTTTAATTTCATCATTTCAGGGAGGCGAATGTCATCTGTTCAACTCAAAAAAAGGAAGTTTACATCACTTGAGTACCCGCCAATTCTTTTACAGTGGAAACTTTTACGACAGCAAGTCTTTCACTTCTAAAACTGGAGATGTTATTTACCACTTCAGTGCAGACTCGTATGATAGTAAGTTATGATAGTAAGATACAATTTTTTTTCTAATCTGTAAAAGTTTGGCATTCATGGTTATCCTAGAAATTACAGGAGTGTTTTCTGAAAGCGTAGTAATAATGTTATGCCATAACACAATAACACTTTAGAGATAGACGAAAGCTGACGTCACTCAGGTCTTTGTTATTGTTTTTTTTTTTTTTGCCAGTCATGTTTATGAGTAATTCTCACTAAACTGTGTTAACCAGACTATAAACGTTCAAGATTACACATAGTTTTGTGTATTGGTCGGTTGGTCTGGATGGCAATGTTGTGAGTTTCTTTGCCAACTGCACAGCATCTATAATAGACTCTAGAACATATAAATGTGGTCAAAGGAAAGAGTTCGTTTTTACAGTGGACAGAACTTAAGTTGATCTCAATGGGATACAAGACAAAAAATAGATTTATCTGGAGAAAAAAAATCAAATTTTTTACAATCATACTGCAGGTGATTTTAATCTGCCCAATTGAAAAAGTGTTTTGTCAGAGGTTGCAGTGTTTTCTTGATGTTCTCTTAAAAGCAATAAGATTGAAAGGGGACAAAAAGCACGAGGGATAGGGATGCTTTACTGCAGCCAAACACTTCAACTTCAACATCTTTAATGTAGTTACTGATGTCACTTTTCCACTACCCGATCCAACTCCTGCCAGTGTGGCCATTGTTTTCTACATATTTCTACACGGAGTATTCTGATATGATGTTTCTACTTCACAATGCATTGTCTTTACATTTCCCTACCCGGTTTCGCTCTCTACATTCTCACCCCTCTTTAACTTTCTATACCCCCTTCAAACCTAGTAGAGCCAGTTTATCTAACCTGCAAATCTATGAATGCCTGGCACATTTTTTATTCCCTTCATAAATATCGGGTACAAGCAATGTGTTTGTAGTTTGTCCCTAGCCTCAATAAAAAGTTTGACTTGTGTGAAAACCAACTTATGAATGATACTAATTTTTTCCTCTTATCTTCATGTCTCTTAGGGCAGGACTGAATTTTTAAAAATCGATATACGTGGCATTAACTTATGTGTTGTCAATTGTAAACAGGCTTCCTCAAACAAAGGGGAAGGGGAGGGGGATCATTGGACAAGATTTAGTGAAAAAGAATTCTCATTTATGAGATTATTCATTTATTCAGAGGTTTGATACCAAAGGAAACTGGGTGGGGTTCCTGACCTCCCATAGTGGGCAAGGGGGTACATACTGTGTCCTCTATCTCCTTATATCTGTTTTCCAACATGCTTTCTGTCTTTGTCTTGGAATGAGATTACTTGGTTTTGTCCTGGCCCTGGCCGGAGTCCTAGCTGGGAGGGAAACAGTCAAATGCATAGTTATTGTTTTGGGAGATGATATTTTTTTCCTTGTAAATCATCTCTCTGTTATGTATTATTATATTTGTTATTTTGAATATATAATGTAAGCATTTGAGTGTATTCCTCTTTGTTGGATTTTGTGCTTGTTTCCGAATGAGACTTATAGGTGATCTCAAACAATGTGCATTGGTGGTATGCTCTAGGAATCTACCTCTGATCCCTTTGTGTTCCCAGTTCTCCTATGTCTTACTTTTTCTTGGGTGCTTTAATTGTACTTCTATAACTTTTTACTATCCCATTTTCTTCTTTTTTACTGGTGCTTCTTATAACCTAAATGTGTTGTAAGCGCCGTAAAACCCTTAAAAACATAACATAAACATACCAAAGGAGAATTCTGAAATATTCATACAGAGCATCAGAATTTATTGGGACATTTTTGAATGATGTACAAACCTCTGCACTCATGATTTCACACTTTAGATATTATCTTTCAGTTTATGCTGCGTTTATTATTGACTCAAGAATGACACATTTTTACATTTTTTTTTTTTTTAAAGACTGCCATATCCATTTTTGTTCAATTCTACTACAGTCAAAAGCCTTTAGCAGCTAAGTAATTGCTTTACCAATTGATATTTGACATTTTGTTGTCTTATTTCCTTACAGTCATGGTCAATTGTGTCACACATTCCAGTGTCTTGCTGTTCAAGGCCAGCATTGCCTTCACCCTCATTTCCATCTGCTTCAGTTTTATAGCTTTCCTTTTGGATTTGACTGGCCCGCGCTACAATATGTTGAAAGTGCTGAGAAGGAATGGAATTTTTAACATTCTGTCAGGTAGCTTATCATTCTTTAACTCTTTAAGATTCAACCCGACAAAAACCGACAACGGCATAATATTCATGGGTGGGGTAGCCAAAACTGGCCTCAGTAAGTAAAATCCAATCGTTGTGAAGGAAATGACAGGCCCTGTCACTGTCGCAGGATGTTTTCAGCTTTGATTTTTATAAATTTGCCGACAGAAAAGAAGTATGTTTCAGAAATTGCGATTTGGATCCTATTTTATTTTCGGGTGAAAGTCATTGACATTGCACTTTGTTTGGTAAAAATCGGTAAAAAATTACGACTTTGGTGATGAAAAATGACTTTGAAGACAATTATTGTAAACTTTAAAAAATATTATGTATAATTTATAACTCCCTTATTTGTGGGTCGATTTTGTCATTCGAGGTATCAATTTTATTGTAATAAAGAGATAGGAACTTCAGAGTTATTTTTTCTGATGCGAAATTATTACTTTGTAATTTAAGCACCAAGAAAAATAGTCGGTAAATAAATTTGTTACACCTCTTTGATTTACCGCCACCGTCCATTCGTGTAGAATTGTGAATCAAGCGTTTCAAAGTCTTCGACCAATCATAGGCTATCTATCCAGCTGGCCGAAACAAAGACGCTTCTCCCCATCAATGTATTACGCTATTGTTATGCAAGGAATATAACACTTTTTGAGTAGGCCTAAAAGCTAAAATCTAAAAGTAAAAAATATAATTCTGAGGAATTTGAAAGTCACATTGCTGAAATCAGCTTGAAAAAAGAAGTACATTGGTCTTTGTTTCAGAAAAATCGGTTGAAAACCAACTGTTTTACAAATAAATTTGATTTAAAAAATTGCTTTTGTTTATTTTAGCTTTTTTTAGCAACTTTTTTATTTATCGGTCGATTTTCTTGATTTTTATATCATTCTTTATATCTCAAAGAGACGAGATCAGTGATATACTTTGTTTCTTTCAAATGTAACTAGAATATAGTTTGGCTTTTTTACCTATCAACCATGCCTGGAGAATTTATTCATCAACGTGGCGATTGTGACGCAACTATTCCATGGCCGTCTTCCACTGCCTCAACGATGATTCAATTCATTGTTGACGGCTGTTGACACGTGGGCTGTCAGAACGACCAATTGTTGAAGGGTCAAGATGCTCAGTAGCCAATCGTTCTTCGGTCAAAAAACTTAAGAACTCACGAGAACAAAAGTTTGAAATTTGGTGATGGACGGACCTATGAAATCGTTTCTGGGCGGAGTTTAGCCATAAGTGACCGTAGAAAACAAAAATGCGACTGCAGATATCAAAGAGTAGGCTTATATCATCAAAAGATGTCTACATGATTGACATGGCCATATAGGGAACTCATTATCTACTCCCCCAAAAAGAATCTGAACACGAGAGGGTTAAATTGATCACATATTTTTACAAAAATGATTGTTTATATACACACCAACACATACAGATTGGTTTGGAAGGTTATCTATGTTAGGGAATCAGGAACAGAACTAGATAGTCTAATTCCTTATATCTAAATTTGGTTAATTTGTATTCTTTTTTAAAAAACTTGATGTGCTACTGTTTGTTTAAACTTTTTCTGATTGTCTTGACAGACACAAAATGCTTTTTCCGTTGATGTCCATGACATAGCTATTGTGCCGGTAATTTTTACAATAACTAAAAAATGGTCATGCAGTATGGCTTCCGAATGTTGATATTTATATCCTTTCAAATTTGGTGCAAATTGGTTCTTAAATAATGGAGTTATAGAAAATTTGGTGAGGGACATTAAATTTGAAACAGTAGGTATATTTTACATCTATTACTATTAGACAAAACAAATAGTGTGTACTCTTCAGCAAATGCAATCATTGTACATAATAAGTACAGAAATACTCACATATCTAATATCATATTTTTCTTGTTTTAAATAATCTCTCTCTTTCTCTTCAGTGATCATGTGTGTGACCATCAACCTTTTCACCTACCTCATAACAACGACTATAGAAAAGTTGCAGATAGCCACTCGCCTACATCCTGGCAGTAAGGTTGTTGTCACCTTTGATGCAAGTTTTTACCTTATCACAGCAGCTGGGGGAGTTTCTGTCTTGGCTACAGCTTGCAACTGCTTACGTAGACATTCCTTCTATCCATCATCATCGTCGTCATCAGCACATAGGACAACATTGCCAGATCATCTGTGTGATGATGATACTGAATCTCTACTTCCTCTGCCTCCATCATCACCATTGTTTGAATATGACATGCCCCTAGGTGCTGATCTGCCTCCTCCTCCAGCTTACACTCCTTAGAGAGAGAGAAAATATAGAAGCATATCAAAATAAAAATGAATTTTTAAACGTAATTTGCTGTACAAAGATATTTTATGATGATAATGGGAGTTTATTTTTTAAGGAGATTTTAGACTGAAGTTTTGAAGAAATCCTCTTTTGAAAGTTATTGTTGATTTCTAATGTTTGAGACAATCATGATAATAGAGAAAGAATTCAAGGGAAAAATCATTCATTTAAAAGATGTTTTTAAAAAGTACATTTTAAAGTCTAAATAAGGAATTATCATTGCTAGTTTATTTACCACATATTTTAGTTTTAAAATTTGATGTGCAAAATATCAGTAAATATAAACCAATGGATCTGTGGTTCAAATATTAAAAAATTATCATGCAATTTATTATTTTATATCCAATGAAATAAAAAATGTAATCTTTGTTGATGTCCAATCATTTTGATACTTTGTACTGTTTTCTTTTGGATTTTAACATCAAAAATAATAATTTTATATTTTAGTGAAATTTACCCATTCAGAGTTGGGCTCTGATATAAAGTTTATCAATACTACAGTGCAGCCCACTTATAACGACATCCTCTCTATTGCAACATGATGTATGTTTCTTGTATGTCATTAGTTATGAAAAACTCACCAGGATGACATACTTTTTAGTAAAAACCTTGTAATGCGTCATAGATGCAGCAATAATCATCAACTCCAAATCAACAGTCAAGACGAAATATTTTGGTCAATGAAAACGCCTGTTTCCAACCAATGATATCATGTGCTCACAGCTAATGAAAAGGCTTGTGATATCCAGTCCCCTCCAGGCCTGATGTCAGAGGCATGTTTCGTAGATGAGGTAAAACAAGACAACAAAACTAGCTTATCTGGTGTATTGCATTACATAAGTGTTCACAAACTGGTTATATGGTGCACACTCGCCCTTTTACGCAATTGCAATCGACTGGCTAGTTAGCGCTCTTGCAATTTGCAGCAGCACCAAAGCTAGCTGTCTCGCTTTGCCTCACCTACGGAACAGCTTGTCTACGATCAAGAACCTGGAGAAAAGTGAACAGCATGGGTTTGAACCACAATCCCCTCTTTCCCCCCCCCCCCCCCCTTCCCCACACACACACACACACTCACACCCCACACATGACAACAAATGTTGCTGTTGATGTATCTGTACTGCCTGACATAGTTCAGATTCAGAGTTCAGCGATCAACGCATGACATTGTGGCCAATCATTTTAGACCAGGTGAAGATCATTAATAATAGGTCTCCCAATGGAACACAGCCACACCCCTTGACCTGATTCTGTCAATAATGGCAATGATTGCTAAACTGACAAATTACACATGTAGTTTATGTAACAACAACTCTCTACAACAACTTTGTTTTTTTTTCTGGTCCTGACTAATGTCATTATGGAGAGGTTGCACTGTACTTAAAACATATTACACTTGGAAGGTATAATAATTGCCCCAAAAGTAAATGATTTAAATATGTTTAGCTGGACAAATTGTTGTAAATTGTGTATTTTTGATAATAACAGTCCCAATATTAGATCAACTGTTGGTGAGATAAATGAATGTTATCATTATTCAAACTGCTGTTCAAACATTCAGTTTGTAAGATGGCAAAATTGTCATACTTACCTTGGCGAGAATTATTTTCTTCTGTTTCAGTCAAGATTTTACAATAAGACAGGTTAACTTAGAGTAAACTGTCCTCATATGGTTTGCTATATGATGCTTACTATTTTTGGGCCAAAATTTTGTTAAATTCTGTCGTCATAGGCATGGGACAAGGGGTCGCATATTGTTGAATGGGTCAAATTGAGTTATTGATACCATCATATTCTTGAGCCGAACAAACATTTTTCTATCTGGATTTTGTGACTCTAAGTCAATAAATAAAAATAAATGTTTTATTACAAAAATAAGATGTACGACTTAGTAGAGACAGGAGGAACAAATATTATTTGGTTCTCCTGTAAACTTTAATTTTTTCGATATGCAATTTTTCGTCTTAAGACGGCAGAATGCAGAATGTTGTGTCTTCTATCCCCCTTTAACTGTTTTCCTTTCCAAGTTGTTCTTGACTTTGTTCTGAATTGACATATCTGGGCTTTTTCACCTGGTCCTGATATGGATCCTTAGATGATGATATATTTTTCCCTTGTAAATCTCTCTTTTATGGACTATTATCGGTTTTAGTTCTGAATATATTGCACCTACGTTGTTATCATTTGATTTATCCTTCATTGTGGGACGGTTATAATGCCAAAATTTGCACATTGATAGATTGCTCATGGAATTTTCAGTTCCCTATTTCAACCAGTCCTCTTTGTATTACTTATTTTGCGGTGCTTTCAACTTCAGATCAACAACTTTTCCCTATCATCTCCCTTTTTCTACTGGCACTCATCTCACTGTATCTATCTGGGTGGGGTTCCTGACCTTCCATAGTGGGCAGGGAGATACTTACTGTGTCTTCTATCCCCTTATATCTGTTTTCCAACTTGCTTTCTGTCTTCATGGAATGAGATTATTGTCCTGGTCCTGGCCGGATGCCCTCGCTTACAGGGAAACAGCCAAATGTATAGTTAGTTTTGGGATATGATATTTTTTTCCTTGTAAATCATTTCTCTGTTATGCACTGTATTAATATTATATATGATTTGTAAAACATTGAGTGGATTCCTTAGTAGGGACCTGTGTCTGGATGAAACTTCTAGTGATCTCAAACTAAGTGCTTTGATAGTGTGCTCTTGGAATCTACACCTGTTTCTTATTTGAACTAATTCCCCTTTGTCTTACCTTTTCTTGGGTGCTTTAATTGTAATTCTAGAACTTTTTACGATCCCATTTTCGTCCTTTTTTTCTGGCACTGATATGACCTTAATGTGTTGTAAGTGCCGTAAAACCCTTAAATACAAATAAATATCACTGTATCCATCATGTTAAATTATCACCAGTACTTAATAATTTGTATAAAGTATGCTGTATATAAAAATTGTCAAGGGTGCAAACTGTCAGCACATATGCATACAAACTAATCGGGTTCAATTTTATGTAGAGTCTGCGGGTGGTTGGATGGGAGCATCACCCTTGAATCATATACCTATGATGTTCGCATGGGTGTACGATCCGATAGTGATGTCGTTTCTTCTTCTCGTTACTAGCCTATCCTGCTTCTTTGGTTTGTGATTGTATTTTTGACAGGGGATTTTTTTTTCTTTCTGTAAATCTTCTGCCTGTTTGTTCTTGGTTATTTATAGTTTAGCTTATGATATCTTTAGGTTATGATTTTGATTTACATTTGTACTATTTTTGTTAGATTGCTTTTTTTTTTGTTTCAGCGGTCTCTCATATAACCTCAATTGTGTTGGAAGAGACCTAAAGCAACAAACAAACAAAAAAAATATGTAGAGTCTGGATCCTTTGTATTTTGGGAAACTTGAGTTTAAGTTTAAATTATATCAGTCATTTTCTAAAAAGGTAGTTAATGGCAGTTACAATATTTTGAACATTACAGAAATTGGGATCAACTCTTACCCTATAGGCTTGGTGGCTCTATAAAGACTACTACTAGTACTACTACCCTAGTTATATTGTTCATCAAAAACATATTGGGCCGCCGTTGTTAACTATAAAATATTGAATGCTCCGTAAATTTGCAGATTGTTTGGCAAAAAAAAATAAATTGTACTGCATTTGCAATGTAGTGGTAAGAATATAACCAAAAAAAAAAACATGGGGCTGTTGAAACTTTTACGAGCCACATACTTTATGTTCGTGGATATAAGGATTTTTAATTTCATGAAACATTTCTCTCAAAACAATATTGCAGCTTTCTGATCGAGCTTTAGACTATACTCAATACATGATTTTATCAAAAGCACCAAATAAAAATTATTGGAGTTGTTAGAAAAACTGAAAGAAGTAATGATGGATAGTTTGAAAAATTGATGAAATAGTAAATAGGCACCGATGATCAGTACTTAAAGAAAATAAACAAAATATAGGTAAATATTACTGTCCGCAGCATGACTCTTGACTTAATGTAGCTACTACTTTTTGGAGAGACAGACAAAAGCTATGATTTAGAAACATCCATATCTCACATTTTGGGTCGTATGTGTGTCTCGTTTAAACTTATATGTTATTTTTCATACATATTACACAAAAATATTAATTTGCAGATTTGATAAATATTATTATATTCTTAAAATATGTTTCTCTACAATTCCACTTTTTTTTTTTGCTTGATAGGGGGAATGATTCTGGTAATCTATAAAACTTCAAAGGCGAGCCATTTTTTTTTTTCTTCATCCATTGAATGTATTTGGGCAGAATTCAATCCCTTGTACTTTTTTTTTCAACACTACACATTGTAAATATGACTATATGCATAGGATTGAGAAACGCATACAATATTTATTGTTGAACATCCGATCCATGTTTTTAAAATATTTTTTCATAACAAGGATAACAATTATTTAGCATATAGATATTTGTATTCTAATTTGATTTTTTTTTGTTGTAAATTAGAGTAGGTACCCTATTTTGCTGTAAGGACAAACATTGCGTAATTCAATTTTAGGTCAACTTGAAATATTTATATATTTGTCATCAGAATGAGCCTTCATATATATTCACAGGATCTTTAAAGTCAGTTCTTGATATATTTTTAAAAAATGAGAACTTACACACCTACTAGTGATGGCGATTAACATTGTAGCTGGCTTGTAAAATGAGATTTTTCTGTAATACAGAGTTAAATGACAACAATATTAATGGATTAGAGCCATCCCTTGATCTTACCTTTTAAATCTTTACGTGTATTATATATTTCGATTAATATGATGCAGCTAATATTACTCTCTCTTTTCCTTTATTTATTTATTTTTTTCTGTTTTTTTTTTTGGTTTGTATAGTTTTGTTGCTAGGTACGAATATTATAAAGCAAGTTGACGATAAGCCAAAGGAATAACCCTGTACAATTTTGCTTTAGATTGATTTTATAATTTTTATTTTAACTAAACCATTTAAAAAGATATATTCTGGGTGGGGTTCCTGACCTCCCATAGTGGGCAGGGAGATACTTTCTTGTCTTCTATCCCCCTATATCTTTTTTCCAATTTGCTTTCTTAGTGGGGACCTGTGCTTGTGTCTGGATGAGACTTTTAGGTGATCTCAAACTAAGCACTTTGATAGTGTGCTCTTGGAATCTACTTCTGTTTCCTATTTGAACCAATTGCCCTTTGTCTTACCTTTTCTTGGGTGCTTTAATCGTAATTCTAGAACTTTTTACTATATCATTTTGTTCTTTTTTTCCTGGCGATGATATGACCTTAATGTGTTTCAATAGCCGTAAAACGTTTAAAAACAAAAACAAACAAAAATATATATTGATTGTAGACTTTCTCTTTATGTAAATCATTCTGAAAAACTGATGTTAAAAACATTAGACATTAAAATCAATGTTTTATGGTGCATTTGTTTTTAAAGCTTGCGCTGAACACATGCTATGATTGATGATATGAATGGATCGTAGATTTAGATGATGATGATACCGTAATGATTATAGGAAATTTTTTTTGGTCATTTTCTCAGATATACCAGTGGACCATAAAAAGAGTTCAACCAATTAAATTGCATCAAAACTTCCTGTGTTGCACCAAATATCACCATCATTTAATACAGTCAACTCAATTGCATTGAGATTTATGTAAACAGAACATTCAAAACAAACCTCCATAAACGTTACAGGGCTTAAGTGTGAAGTACTATTTTGGAACAAATTTTCAAAGAATTCAAAGCTTGTTTATTGAACATTTTAGGCTTGACAACAGAAAAATACATCATATACTTTCGCCTAAAACAGTGTTGAAATGGGTTCATGGTTTCGATAATCATAGGTTATTGTTAACAAAAATCAAAGTCTTAGGACTACCATACTGGGCTGGGAGGTACTTACTGTGTCTTCTATCCCTCAATATCTGTTTTCCAACTTGCTTTCTGTCTTTGTCTTGGAATGAGATTACGAGAGGCCTTCCGAAAGCTCCTACATCCCCAGTATTCTTTTTTTTTTTTTTATAATGTTCTAGTATGGGGCTTGGGAGGGGGAAAACATTTTTTTATAATGTTCTAGTAGGGGGTTTGGGAGGGGGAGACTTTAAACAATAAAAACTTTCCCCCCTCCCAAACACCTACTAGAACATTATAAAAAAAAGGAATACTGGGGATGTAAGAGCTTTCGGAAGGCCTC
This sequence comes from Berghia stephanieae, assembly GCF_034508935.2. Lineage (NCBI taxonomy): Eukaryota > Metazoa > Mollusca > Gastropoda > Nudibranchia > Aeolidiidae > Berghia > Berghia stephanieae. The sequence continues at coordinate 71,873,416 of NC_088361.1, forward strand.
TCGAGATTACTTAGTTTTCTCCTGGCCCTGGTCGGATACCCTGGATGGGAGGGGAACAGTCAAACATATAGATAGTTTTGGGAGATCATAATTTTTTTCCCTTGTAAATCATCTCTCTGTTATGTACTGTATTATTTTTTGTTTTACATATCTAATGATTTGTAAACACTTGAGCGTGCTCCTGTGCTGGTGTCTGAATGAGACACCAAACTATCTCAAACTAAGAACACCTTTTGTATGCTCTTGGAATCTATATCTGCTATCTATTTGTCTTACTTTTTCTTGTGTGATTTCAATTGGAAGTCTATAATTTCTTGACTATCCTATTTTCTTGACTATCCTATTTTCTTCCTTTTTTTCTGGTGCTGAAATGACCTAATTGTGTTGCAAATTGTGTCGCAAGCACTGTAAAACCCTTAAAAACAAATAAACAAACAAAGTTGTAGGACATGCCAAGAGGATGTCCTTCTTCTAATTGGTCACTAGCCAAACTCCAAATATTTTTGTCCATCGATCAAGAAATGCATAGATAGGTGGGAAAAGCACTTTATCTAATTTTGATTTCATTGAAATGTTGACAGAGTTGATGTGGGTAGATGTTCCACTAATGTACAAAACTTTGATGTACCTTAAATTTTTTTTTTTTTTTTTTTTGGTGGTCACTGGTATCACTCATACATACAATGTAATCATGCAAATAATATAACAAGGCGTGCCTCTTTTGTGTCATGTTATCTGTGATGAATAAATTCCCATCATGTATGTCTTTGTTTTTCCTTCATTGATTTTATTTAAATGACAGGAAATGATATAGTCCTCATTCATAAAACACGTTTCTACAGATTTCTTGTGCTCAGATTGTTCTACAATGCTAATCTCTTTTCCCATTTTTTATTTTTATTTGCATGGAAATGTTCTTTATGCACCACCATTCTGTACTTAGGTAATTGTTGGCTATTATTTGCAGGGTCTTTGATCTTTAGTTTATCCCCAATCTGTTTAAGCCATTCTGTCACGAACTAGGCTGGTTTTGTCTAGTCTCGGGTTCTGAGTGGGGTTCCCGACCTCGCATAGTGTACTTACTATGTCTTCTATCCCCCTATACCTGTTTTCCAACATGCGTTCTGTCTTTGTCTTGGGATGAGATTACTTGGTTTTATCCTGGCCTTGGCCGGATACCCTAGCTGGGAGGGAAACAGTCAAATGTATAGTTAATAGTTTTGGGAGATGATATTTTTTGTCTTGTAAATCATTTCTCTGTTTTGCACTATATTAAATTGAGTTCAAACCTACAGAGGGAAACAAAGAAGAGACTGTTCCTGGCAACGGTAGAGTCAATGCTTCTATATGGAGCAGCGACATGGACTCTTAACAAAATCCCTTGAGAAGCAACTGGACGGCTGCTACACTCGTATGCTGCGGATGGCCTTCAACGTAAGCTGGAAAGAGCACATCAAATGAAGAGCTCTACAGTGACCTCCCCCAATGACTTCGAAGATACAAAAGAGAAGACTGAGACTTGCGGGGCACTGCTGGAGACACAAGGAGGAGATTGCAAGCAGTCTTGTGCTATGGGAGCCACCTGAGAGAACCAGAAGCAGAGGCAGGCAGAATAAAACGTACATTGACTGTCTGCTAGATGACAGGAATGGACAACACCCGGGAGCTGCGTACGCTTATAGAGGACAGGACAGAATGGCGAAGACTTGTGGCTCATGTCGGGCGGCCTTAGTAAGTATGTTTTGTTTACATATTATATATGATTTGTAAACATTCGAGTGTATTCCTCTTAGTGGGGACCTGTGCTTGTGTCAGGATGAGACTTTTAGGTGGTCTCAAACTAAGTACACTGATAGTATACACTTGGAATCTACACCAGTTCCCTATTTGAACTAATTCCTCGTTGTCTTTCTTTTTCTTGGGTATTTTAATTGCAATTCTAGAACTTTTTACTATCCCATTTTCTTCCTTTTTACTGGCGCTGATATGACCTAAATGTGTTACACGTACAAGCGCCGTAAAACACTTAAAAAATAAAACAACAAAAACAACATAGTCTCGAGTTGGGCTCATTTGTTGAGAAGGAGGCAGCTAGATGCAAGCATGCGGCTTGTACAATATTTTTTAATCAGGGAGATTATAACTTTTTAAAAGAAATCTAAGTTATCGATGTGTTAAAAGACTAAGTGTGACCGTCAGGGTTCTGGAGCTAGGTTTGTGTGAGGTTTATGGTAGTATCATATCTTACACTTGGGTAAATCACTGTAGGGTAGGTTGCCCCAAATCTGTACATATCCCAAATCCATACGCTTCGGAGTGTGTCATATAAAACCTTTTTGCGTGTTTACATAACGTTCTCTTTCAAGGCAAATTGATTTTTTTATAATCAGATCTTGAACTTCACTTAAAAATTTGGTTTCTTTTCCAAGTTGAAACCAAGTAGTCTACCACGATTTATCACACAATATTTTTATTTATACCACTATGATAAATCGATTCTGTAAAAAATATTTTCCTCTATCACTTGTGGATAATTTTTATTTTAATATGATAAGCAGAGATATTAAATTTGTGATTTACATAAGTGTTTTGTCAGTAAAATTAGTATAAAAAGCCTTTAAAGCGTATTTTTCTCTCTCTTACGGATTTGGGGCATGCTACTTTACCCCATGTACCAAAATCGTACATGCCTCGCATCAAATCCGAACTGTCAATCCAATATCCAAAATACCACGTTAATTTCAAAATGTCAGCATTTATACAGAGCATGTCCACTAAATTTAAAATGTGATTCTAAAAACAAAAAGGGTTTCAAACTGGGTGGGGTTCCTGGCCTCCCATAGTGGGCAAGGGGGGGGGGTACATACTATGTCTTCTATCCCCTTATATCCGTTTTCCAACATGCTTTCTGTCTTTGTCTTGGAATGAGATTACTTGGTTTTGTCCTGGCCCTGGCCGGTGTCCTAGCTGGGAGGGAAACAGTCAAATGCATAGTTATTGTTTTGGGAGATGATATGTTTTTCCTTGTAAATCATCTCTCTGTTATGTATTATTATATTTGTTGTTTAGAATATATAATATAAGCATTTGAGTGTATTCCTCTTTGTTGGATTTTGTGCTTGTGTCCGGATGAGACTTATAGGTGGTCTCAAACTAAGTACTTTGATAGTGTGCTCTTGGAATATACATCTGATCCCTATTTGTTCCCAGTTCCCCTATGTCTTACTTTAAAAAACCCCAATAGTAACAAATTTTCAATATGTATTACTATCATGCCTTTTGTGTTATATTAATATGTATGTCGTTTGATAAAGGGTAAACCCGAAACGTCCACACCATTCTTTTTTATACAAACGGAAGTTGCAATTCTACCAAGTCATTGTCATATAAACTTAAAAAAAAAAAATATATATATATCAGGCTGTATGACTATAAGTTGAATGCTGTACGGGTTTGGGGCATGTGTGTAGGTACGTATTTGGGGCGAGGGGGGTTAGTAGTCTATTTTGGTTTTTTTTTTTTTTTAATAGCTAGGTTATCCTATTAAACCTCACGTGTATTACATCAAGGCAAACCAATCAAAAGACGACAAATAATTGAGTTTCTCAAACAGTGCAGAATTTAGTTGAACCAACCCGCCAAGAGTTGTTAGAATGTGAGGTATAGAAAAAGTACGGATTTGAGGCGACCTACCCTACTCTTTCGATTCTTCTTTTATCTAGTTTACTATACGGAATAAAAGACATGTTCAAAGATGCTTAAATGATACTTCTTTTCAAAGAATCTAAGTTTTAGAATCTGACGTCACAAATTATTATGGTCAGCATATTATCATTACGTGTTACTATAGGGAGAGGGGTAGAATAATATTTAATCTAACATTTTATAGACATCTTTTAGTCAAGAATATCAACAGTCTGAAATAATCAATTGTAAATTTATTGGTTGTGTAATAATTTTTCCTTTTTTTCCATGGGTGCTGCTACATATAAAAAATGTAGTGCTCACTTTTAACTGGCATATTCTATTAGAGCTTTTAGAATTTGAGGTATAGAAAAAGCGTACGGATTTGAGGCGATATACCCTACTCTTTCGATTCTTCTTTTATCTAGTTTACTATACGGTTTCGATTCTTACACTCTTGCTTTTTGTAATTCCGGACGTGTTCCGGGGAGGATAACTCCCCACCATCTCTTTTTTGACTCATATAATATGTTTATATAAAAAATCGTCGGATTTTACCTACTCTCACAACTTCAACACCTTGACATAAAATTTGGACTCTACAGAGATGACGGGCTCGCATTATTCAACAACAACAAAAAAAACCCTAGACAAACAGAAATGATAAAGAAAGAAATATGCAGAATCTCAACAACAACAACCTAAATTTCCTGGATATAACAATCACTAATCAAAGGCACATACCAACCATTCTCGAAACCCAACAACACCCCGGTGTACATCCATAGCTATAGCAATCATCCTCCATCTATAATCAGCAACATTCCAAAGAGCATTAAAAAACGAATATCATACTCCACAAACGGCGAAATATTCAACAAGGGAACGCCACCTTATACAGACGCACTAAATAAATGTGGTTACAAATACA
>NC_088361.1:71883030-71888030 GCF_034508935.2 Berghia stephanieae
ATAGTAGGATTTTGTTGTCGTGTCTTTCATGCAGTGGTTTTCCATTGGAGATCGTTTATGAGCTGAGCTACGCGCATATCCCGCTCATAGTTTTCACTGACAAATCTGGCCGCCCGACGTTGGACTTTTTCTAGCTCATTGATTATTATATTCCAGTATGGGCCTGACATATGTTTCATAGCATTTCTTTTTCACAGATTGGTAGCAGTGGCGGATTTGTCTGTTGAGAACGGCCGTGGTTCCATTTGCCTTAGTAGCTGTATTGGCAATATGCTTCTTCCGCTTCATACTACTGTTCAGGGTCACGCCGAGATACCTTGCATTCTCCACATATGGTCCGTGTGATATAGATTAGGTCAACGCAGACGAATGAGAACATCTCATATAACATATCGAAGAATAAACCATAGATTTGATGGTGATAACATGCAAAACGTTCAAATCAGAGGTTATGGCTCTTTCATGGTATGGGGAGGGATTTTCGCCTTTGGTTCGAATTGAAGGAAGAATGTGTGCTCAAGACAAGAGTACATAACTCAAGTTCTTGTTCCTTTTCTTAACAATTCTAGCAATAGTGTTGGTGTATTCGTACGTGATAAGATAATGCCCCACCTCATAGAGCACTTGTTACTAAACTGTTTTTACAAGAGCATCGTATTGATACAATGAATTAGTGGTTAGTCCAGACCTAAATCCAATTGAGCACGTGTGGAGTCTTATCAAATACAATAAGATGCACAAGGAACCCCAAAATGCCGTGGAATAGTTGATCCAGCAACTAACAGACATTTGGAATGACTGCTTCCACGGGGAAACGTATAAAGATACTGAAGAAAGCGCAGGGTGGATACACAAAATACTAACAAAACATTGTTGTCATGCCCTAAAAATTCAGCCCGTTTTAAAAAGTGCTGTATTATTATGATCTATTTCATGTTATTGTAATTATGTTCACTTTTCTTACCTTTCTTGTCGTATATAGAGCGTGATAAATTGATTACATTCCATGCACTAAAATTTGAATTCTTCTTGAGGAACTTATTTTTGGAAGTGACTGTATATATTTATAAAAATCTGATTTTAAAATCAAAGCAATATAAGAATAACAACAATAAAAAACCTGAGGGTAAAATATTTGTGTAATAGGTCAGACGATAGGGTATTTGATCATAATGGCGAGTGGTAGTAGTGGAAGAGTGTAAGCCCGTGGGAGTAAATGGATTCGGTCCCCGGGTCAACTTAGGCGTTCCAGACTGTAACCGTGGCGGTGGAGCACAGGTGAGAAAGATAGAAGCAATGAAGTGACGGAGTTTAGCATGACTTCACGTATCAGAAAGAGAAATAGGAAGTTGATTTCATGAGTGAAGAGCACACACCACAATCAAGTCCAGAAATTCCATCGTCTACCCTCTTCTTAGCCCATCCACTCCAGAGTAGTGAGAGACGATCAACACAAAGGCGAATGAGTACTAAAAATGAGGGCTTTATTAAGTTCAAGAGCAATGTTTTCTTTCATTGTTCACATTATTACACACAACATGCAATTTGGCTAGAATCATCACGGACGGCAGGGAAAGCAACTATGTCACCCGTACAGAGAGAGATACAATTTACGAAAGCGGGAAATCCCGATCGAGTTGTGTACAATCCATATATATATATATATATATATATATATATATATATATATATATATATATATATATATATATATATATATATATATATATATATATATATATCGGCTTTACTACAACTATGTGTAGCTATATCACGTCTTCATGAGTAAAACAAGTAGTACAAGTAGCATAAGACATGTGTGAAGAGACGAATTAGTCTCAACAAAAGAGTTATGTACTAGATATCTAATATCAATCATGGGAATTTATAGAAATAAAGTGTGAAATGATAAGCTTGTAATTTATAATCAAAGGTGTTGATGTTATTGTTATATAATAGGATATTTAAATAACAATTGCCAAATATTTATTAGAACCATGTAGATTTAGATAACCCAAATATTATGTGAGTAAAGGCAATGATCTGCTAAATTTAGTGATATTCATTTGAAAACACTCATAGTTGACCAGAGATTTATAAATACTATTTTAAACCTATGTATTTGACAAAGTGAAGTTATGAAAATGAGATAGTGAATGAAAGCACACAAAAATACATCAAGCCAGAAGTGGAACACACAGCGGAGAATTATAATGATACTACATGGCTAGGCTACCTTTGCGGTTAAGGTCATTTACTGGTCATAGCAACACACACCAGCAGAAGTGTGCTACGCACGCCCGAACCCTGGTGCGCACAGTCTTGCATACAATACAGTGTCCTACTAATTGCCGCCCATTGCCGCCCGGAGCCTTCCGGCGACATAGGAAAGCCGTCCGGAGGTCATCTGAAGCATTCTCAAGCCATCCGGAGGCCCTCAGAACTGTACGAAGCTTTACAGAAGTCGTCCGAAAAGGAGGCCTTCCGAAAGCTCCTCCTTCTGCTCGAGCGGCAATTAGTAGGACCGTACAATACACAGTGATAGAAGCGACAAGTAATAGTAATAGAGAACAAAATCAAATAAAATGAAAAAAAAGAGATAAAATGGTCGTTCTATTAGAATTTACTTTGTTTGCCATGTATTGTAGCATGGTTAATACTTGGCGTGTCCAACTTTGAAATATCCCGTTCTTGATATGTGACCAATCGTCTCAAAACAGTACAATGGCGGATACTCATTATGGTCATGATACTTACTTAACCAGTTAACTGTCGTACTCTGGAGAGACACGCTTTTAAAAATTCGGCCAGAAAACACATCCTTCAAATATTGATCGATTTAAATGAATCTCGTGTTTAAGAGTTTTGCCAAGATGAAGGTCCTTTTAAATCGATCGATATTTGAAGAACGAGTTTCCTGCCAAATTTTTAAATATGTGTTTTTGCAGAGTACCGCAGTTAACTGGTTAAAATTAAATTTGTGATAAAATAAATGCATTGATTGAGAAGGCCGAGATTTCTTTTTTCGAACACTCCTGATGTACTAATTTTGATCATTTTTCCTTTGGACTCAATTTTCGCCATCAAGGTCATTCCGACATAATGGCACGGTAGGACAGATATTCAGATGAATGTGGCACATCATTGTATATTTATTTTGTCTGGTCGATTACGACGTACCTTAATTTAGATGAGAAAAGTAATTTCCTTTACATGTTCTTATTTTTCTCATGTCAATCATGCCTACATGCATTTTGATTTGCCTGGCTTCGTTTGAGAAATAATCTCCATCGTTACTAATCGTCTCTCAACTGTGGATTCGAACACATTTTGAAAGAAGTAGCAAAGGCAGATTTGTAGCGACTAGAAACATGAATGTAGAAAAAGAAATTGATCGAAGCATTCACGGCATCGAACCAAAACCGTATATGGAAAGCGATATAGAACAAATTTTGGTTGACTCCCTGAAAACTCACTCCAGGAAAAACCATGACTGCTATACCAGGTATTAAACCTATCAAATTACAAACAAGAAAAATACTCGCTGTTGTGTTGATAAACTTAATAAGTTCTATGTCCTTTGAGGACAATGGTTTCTTTGCACGGTTTGAGGTCATGTCGCCTTTGGTATCCGTACTAGCTGAATCGCTTGAGTTCTTTAATCTCCATTTTTTGACTTGGATAAGTTTTTTCGTCATAAGCACTGAATTTATAGAGACGATACAGACAGCCAAAACAGGTGAAATTTGATTTGTAATGAGTTGGTGGTAATAAAGAACAACCTCTGTTGTTGGTGAGTCTGTGATGAAGGCAATAGTTGTGTTGAACTCCGGTACAAAAACCCACACTAAAGACGTGAAGGAAGAATAAAGGACTTGCAGCGATATAAAGATAATAACGATAAACGTGATGACTATTGTTGTTGTTTTGGGAGTAAATATCAACTTTACCTTTAAGGGGAAAACAACACAAAGACTCCTTATCAATGATATGTACACAGTTATCCATGTGCTCATATTTTGCAATCCGACATGTGCATATATGAAAAGTACTCCAAAGGCAGTACACGTATAATGATTGACAAGGCCATCCGTGGATCGAACTATGTAACACAAACTATATGGTATTAATGTAGCGCAGCCTAAGAGATCGCATAAGGATAAACACATGAAGCCAATATTAGTATTGTCGTTTCGAACTCCCTGCTCAATAAACACGCGAATGTTGATGATATTTGTAACGACGCCCATGACGTTCAGTGGCAGCATCGTAAACCAAAGAGCAGGTTGAAGAATATTTCGAAATTGGTCACTTATGACTCCTTTTTCTGATAATTCCATTTTCTGCAAAGGATTGCCAGATGTGTTCTCCCTGAAAATTTCCCCCACGCCCATCTTAAAGCTGGTTTATGAGGGTTATAAAAATATGGGTACCCTCTCACTCGAGAGGGAAAGAGTCAACTCTGATCGAATAATGTAGTAATAAACCATCAATGCATGCGCAAACACCGTTTCATTGTGGATATCATATTATGTTTTGATTTTTTTTTGTTTCTCTACATGATTGACACTAATGAGACCAACTCGACGTACTTCGGACCAACACCAACGTGTTAAAACCAAAATGCATGGCGCCGCCCCCGCCGATCTTAAGCAATATTATGGGCGCAATTTGTGATCTGGTTTCAGATTTTTGATAAGGGAATTTGGTGAGATGTGTAAGAAAACAGTGATGTTTTATATAGGGCAATGCCCCCTAATTAATGTGGTCAAAGAGCTTTACATGGGTCCCCAGACAACAGTATCATTCAACTTGCAGGATGACGGCGAGAAAATGTGAATGTTTAACATTGCAATGCCCATAGCGGGATTCGAATGAGGCACCTTCAGGTCAGAGGCCGAATGTTATAACAATAACACACGACCACAAATTAATGCAAAGAGAAGGAGGAGAGGGAGAGCTAGTTAATGACAAAATACAAAACTATCAAAGAAGAATAA
>NC_088361.1:71890530-71903030 GCF_034508935.2 Berghia stephanieae
CGTTATTTACATCATGAGGACAATGGGAGAATGTTCTATTTGTACTGTTTTGTCCTTATGTATGGCACTGCACAGATTTTGCCTGCTGATGATGGGTTTTTAACAGAAAAAACGAAAGAAAGAAAGTATATAAGAATATTGCATATGCCTAATAAAGGTATGCGTTTGCATGATTTCAGACACACAATGGCAAAAAGAACTGCTCCCAGAGACTGGGACAAGTGTTTGATATACCAACAAGATAACCCAGACCGTTTAGAATGTCCCTCTAAGTCGATGACGTATGACAAAGGCCAAGGCCATTAAATTCTTTTTGAAGATTTAACACAATTCAATTCTTTGGTTTGTCATGAAAACAAGTTGGATGTATCTGTTTTTTCAAATTCATCAGAAAGAAATGAGATTATTGAAAGCTTAAAACAAAATGATGCTAAGTGTCCGGCATAAGTATTGTCGTGTAAAATTTAATGCCAACAAAATTAGGCGATAGAATTAAAGAAATCTAAAAGAAATGCCTTACAAGAATTCCAAACTTCGTCATTTGACTGCGAGGAGTCAACGAATGAGATTTATTTCGCCACCCATGAGAATAATGAGACAACGTTCAAAATTAGAGATTGGCTGTAATAAACAAACGTGCTTTTTTGTAAAAACATGGAATCGGGAGTACTCCATTCTGTAATGACAACAATGGAAGAAAATATTCGTGAAAAAGCGTTTTCCATCAAAGATTCTGATATGTTGTCATTTATTGCTGGAGGAGATTTAGTCGCGCAGGAGGCACACTGCCATAAAATTTGTCATGCACGATACTTAAAAAACAAGCTTTAAAAGATGTTACTGCTGATGATAATGATGATGTCAGAGTTCTTGAAAGAAGTCGAGCTTTTGCTAACATTATACCTTTTATAGAAGAGAACCCTGCAACAAATGTGATCGACATGAACCACTGTGGAGCTTATTTCTAGAATTGTAAAAAGTGTCCCAAAAACTCATCAAATGTTCATGTAAGAGAGAATGTATCGGCACCCGATTCAGGTGTTTAAGGTCCGGTTTGCCTTGCACGGACTTGTGTAGATGTTTTTTTTTTGGGGGGGGGGGGTGTTAGGTCAGTACAGTAATGAGTAAAAATCTCTCTCCCCCCCCCCTCTCTCTCTCTCTCTCTCTCTCCCTCTCTCTCTCTTCTCTATCTCTCTCTCTCTCTCTCTCTCTCTCTCTCTCTCTCTCTCTCTCTCTCTGTCTTTCCGTCTCTCTTACTCACTCCCTCTCCCCCCTCTCACTCTTATACCTACTAGTTACAACACGAAATAACCATCAGTTAGCTACCGTAAATAGTTACCAGTGTATTTAAAGTTTTAGAACGCACATTACATTATCGTGGTTATTTCCTCGGATAAGTAATGCTATATAGGAAAACATAAAAGTGCTAAAAACGCACTGTTATGATAAATTGCCAGAGTGGTTCTATATCAGTTGTTATTTATACGGGTCTTAGCTACATATATGCCAATTTTCAGGATTTCAATCCCAATGTGCACGGTTTTAGCCTAATTTTCCCTAATACAATGAATATGAAGAAAAAAAAATATTTTACGCAGTTATTTCCCTTGTTTAATATAGCTGTAATAGGTAAAATCGAAGGCCTTAAACCGATACGTTATGATTGATTGCCAGAGTGGTTCTATATCAGATGTTTTTTCTATGGGTCGTAGCAACCTGTATGCAAATTTTCATGCTTTCAACCCGAATTTGCACGGTTTTAGCCTAATTCCTCCTACTGCAACAGGAATACCATAAAAATAAGCTGCTCGTGTTTGTGCAACATAGAACAAATAATTTCAAGCCGTAACAAAAAAAAAAAAATTAAAAAACCACCAACAAGAACAAAACCCACCCACCAGAAAATGCAACTGCAGAAATAAGGAGCATTGTCCGTTAAACAAACAATGTTTAGAATCAAGTTTCATTTACCAAGCCACAGTCACCGAAACTAAAACAAACAAGCAGGAAAAATATGTAGGACTAACGAAAAATCATTTCAAAACAAGAAACAACCTCCACACCTCAACCTTTAGAAACACCAACGAAAAAACATCAACAAAACTCAGCGAACATATTTTGAAATTAAAAGGCAACAAACTAGACCACAGCATTTCATGGAAAATTATATCTAAAGCAACAGGATACACACCATCATCAAAACAATGTAGCTTATGCCTGGAAGAAAGATATACTATAATCAAACACCCTCATGAAGCCACGCTCAACACGAAAAATGAGAGGTACAACAGCTGTCCACATAGACGAAAACACCTACTAATCAACTACAAACCTACGGAACCACTTCAACAAGCAACAACACACAACAAACCAAACTCATGTAACACACAGTCCTGACGATGGCTGAAAGGCCTGAAACATCGATGTAGACTGACTCCAACATCGTGGTAAATATTACAATAATACTCTCACCGTACTCGGGTGTAAAATGAGTACATGGCCGTTAACAACGTTGTCTCTGTCAGAAAAAAAATGTAATATGGCCTAACAGGCGCCATGTCTCGTTCTACATGTTACGTGCTGCTGTTTGTCAGGGATTTCTTGTAAGGCACTTTGAGCACGTTTTATATATATATATATATATATATATATATATATATATATATAATATATATATATATATATATATATAAACTTGAGCTTTTTATGCAGTGCAATAACCGAGAAACGTGCTCAAAGTGCCTTACAAGAAATCCCTGACAAACAGCAGCACGTAACATGTAGAACGAGACATGGCGCCTGTTAGGCCATATTACATTTTTTTCTGACAGAGACATCGTTGTTAACGGCCATGTACTCATTTTACACCCGAGTACGGTGAGAGAATGTAAGTAAAGAGCCTTTTCCAAGGACTCAACTATGCGCCGAGCGAAGCTCAAACTCAGGACCTTCCGATCCGAAAGCGAGTGTCATATCACAAGACCACATAGCTGCATATATATATATATTGTCAGTGGTGGGATCGGTCTTACCTCCTTTCTTATGAAATGATTATTTATCAGTCAAAGAAATTAAATTATAGAATATATAAAAGCCATACGGTGATCGAGCAAAATACTGTTGAGGTAAGACAATATAAAACTAAAGCAGCAGGTCAACAAGGGATACTAAGATGATAACGATTCACAATTCGATCTCTGTGTGTGTCTGGAAACATGTCCTGATTAATGAGTGGAGAACAGTCTGGATATGTATCTAGACGATCACTTTGATATGATCATCTGCCCATAATAATATAGGTTCGGGAAAAGTAATCATTAACTTGCTAATAATATATCTCCACAGTTGATCCCTCTAGATGTATTAATTCTTGTCAGTTTTGGAGGAATTAATCAACGTTTGTTTTTATTAAGGCGCTGTTATTAAATGTTGGATTTTGTATCAATTTGTTGTCCTGACTTGATGTAATGATGTTTTTTAAAACATATTTTAAATTAATTAATGAAAGTTTCCAAATTTCAAACCATGAGCAGTTTTTGTTTTTAAGGGTTTCAAGGCGGTTGCGACACACATAATTTAGGTCATTTCAGCGTCAGTAAAAAGGAAGAAAATGGGGTAGTAAAACACACAAGAAAAGTAAGACGAAGGGGAATTGTACAAATAGGGAACAGAAATAGATTCCAAGAGCACATTATCAGTGTACTTAGTTTGATATCACCTACAAGTCTCATCAAGACACTGGCACAGGATCCCACAAAGAGGAACACACTCAAATGTTTATAAAAAACAAGAAATATGACAATACATCACACAGAGATAAATTTCCCAAATTTTTAACTATACATTTGATTGTTTCTCTCCCAACCAAGGACTCTGACAAGGGAAAGGCTTGCTATCTTTGAAATAAACACGTCGATAACAAAGTACAGTAATTACATACGTACATGTCCAGTAAGAACAGAGACCGGAACGTTTCGCTTGCACGAATATTTGTCTATTTGGTTTACATGACGTGAAATGGATTATATTCATTGCTTGCTACCATTTGGATAAGACGTTAATATATCGCAAAGTACTTCCCGACAGATCTACTAGACCCTGCAACCCAATAAATTGAATAACGGCTGGGTAGATTGGGGGGGGGGGGGGGGGGGTCAGAAATAAACTCTCGAGGACCCAACTTGACAAATGGTTTAAGTCACCATCACGTTATGTGACCAGCGCCCTTTGTCATGAACGTGGACTAGCGCGTCTCTTGTGTATAGTCAAGGACTTGAAAAAATCGGATAAACTGACTAAAAGAGTCCCAGACTACAATCACAGCACCTTCGGACTAAGTTTGGCCAAGTTTTAAAGGCTCCATACACGCACGGTTTTGATAGGCGTCCGAACCACGATCAGGCAAACCGGGGTGAAAACGCAATGTGTGTGGCCAAATACCTGGCCGATAAACCTAGGTACGGTCGATCGCCCTCACAGCCCGCTTTGCTTAATATTTTTCGAGGCGATCGGCGATCGGGGGCGTGGCAGTATAAAAAATTGGACAATTTTTTCCGGATTTTCGCTGTTTTGACGTCAGATTCGTGATCAGCGTCGAATTTACAATAGGTTTGATACCAAGAACTATGTTTTTACTCCAAAAATTGATGAAATTAGAAATAAATTTTAATTAATATTGAGGCTATGTGGCCGACAGAAAAGTGCCCCTCCCTGTTTTGTGATGGATCAAGTGGTATGACTCTCGCTTTCGGATCGGAAGGTTCAGGTTTCGAGACCCGCTCTGAGTGGCGCAGAGTTGAGTCCTTGGAAAAGGCTCTTTACTCACATTCTCTCACCGTACTCAGGTGTAAAATGAGAACATGGCCGTTCGTTGTCTTTGTTGGGAAAAAATGTCACATCGCCTGACAGGCGTCATGTCTCGTCTTTCAAGTCTAATATTGCTGTTGCCTTGGGACCCCTTGTAAAGCGCTTTGAGCACGTGGATATTGCGCCAAATAAATGCTGTGTTATTATTTTTTTTAAATAATATTTTTATAAATGTTGCGCCAGGAAGAGGTAGATGGCAAAAGTTTCGTTCTTGTTCATCGTAAAACTTATAAAGGATTTCATACAAAATAAAAAATAGTTTTCATAATTTTCAATGTAATGATATAATAATATGCCAGTTCTTTTTTTTTTTTTTCCTCCTCACCTGTTGACGCGACATGACGGTCGACCTTGACACAGACATTTGGGATTGGCAGATGCCAAAAAGCCTTGGAATGGGGTGGGCATTGTAACCTTGAATTATAATCTACAAACAACGCCCCCCCCCCCCCCCCCCAAAAAAAAAAAAGAAAAAGAAAGAGAGCTGTGTGCGTGTGTGTGGTGGTGGTGGTGGTGGGGGGGTGGGGGGGGGGGGGGGGGGGGGGGTGCGAATGCGAGTAGTCCCGAGGAGTACCCGTTTAACCTGCCACGGGAACACTGTCGATTTGTTTTATAAATAATAATAATAATAATAATAATAATAATAATAATAATAATAATAATAATAATAATAATAATAATAATAATAATAATAATAATAATAATGATAATAATAATAATAATAATAGTAATAATAATAATAATAATAATAATAATAATAATAATAATAATAATAATAATAATAATAATAATAATAATAATAATAATATAATAATAATAATAATAATAATGATAATAATAATAATAATAATAATAAAAATTGGAAAACACCATGTGACGTGTGCAAAATTTTGGTCACGCATTCAAAACAATAGTCTGGCCGCATGTGGTAAAACACGTGCTCCTGCCTTTGACCGCTCACCTTCCATAGCAAATTATAGAAAAAAATATCCATTAAAATGTGGCTGTCGGGTGGCAAAATAAACACATACTCATAAATACTCGATCGTGCATCAAATAATGTCTAGATGTTGATATTTTATTAAACAAATGGTGAAATTTATCAAAAATAAATGTCAATCTATTTTTAGACCAGGGTAAAGTTAATTATTCAAAAATTAATGCGCTTGTGTGAACAAAACAAGAACTATCTGTAACCAGATTTTCAGAATAATATAGACATATATGTTGAATTTAACTACATTAAAATTTTATTTACACATGTTTGTTTTAACTGAAAGTGTATTATCTATAATTTAAACAACAAAGACGGAAGATCTATTTTGGACGCAACGTTGTCCGGCTTCTACCGTTCCTAATCAGCAGCAATGAACAACCGGAGATCAAATAATTCAAAGGTACGGTTTCATTTTCAGTGTTTTAGTTTGTAATCTGCATCGATTGCTTTAAGAGAAGGTAAATATTTAGTTCAATGTTAACACGTAGTAGCTTTCCGGTATTTAACTTTGGATGTTTCACTCGCATAATTCTAGAATGCTTTGTAGATGTTTTTCATCTAGTCTACGATTCACTTCGCATTGTCAGTCACTATCTTAGACAGCTCCACTCACCGAGATTCTCACTCACAAAGTTGACGTCTCCTTCGCTAATGTCTGCTTCATGTTCAAGCAGTGACTGATTCTGATACTGTTTGAGGAAACACACTTTTCATAATAATAGTTGGATAATATTTTTAAATTGTCGTGTTGTGGGTAACAGCTACAATCTAGAACGTGTGGTGTATCAATTCAATCATAATTTAACTCCCCCCCCACAAAATAAAAAAGAAAAGAAAAAAGCAGAACCCCCATTAGTAGGTTGGAATGTCAACAGAAGCAAAAATAAAAAAATTAAAAAAATCAATAAGTAAAATAAAAGAAATCCCATCTGTCGTAGTGCGTGGCTTTCACCACTTTCAACTGGAAAAAGTCTAGCCTAGTCGTATTATTCACTCTCGCCTTGTCCTTGCAATATGTTCCGAGTTCGGAACAACCTTTAGGTCTTTTGATACCTGCCGACGTGCACTTATTTGCAGGTCTGTTAATCCAATTCACTATTGGCTCATTGTTGTAATGGCTTTTTTTTTTTTAATGACACAAAATTTTGCCAATAACAAAAATATTAAACTAGGCCTAGCATAGCATTCGTATGTCAGACCTGCATATATGTACACGTCGATACCTGCTCATTGCTGGAAAAGTAACAAATAAGGGATTCCTGCTACTGACCTTCAATATCTTAAGTTATTTGCAGGAGTTAAGGTGGTAGCCGCTTTGCCACAAAATACTTTATTGTTGTTTTTGTTTTGTTTTGTTTTTTTGCTTAGAGTGTGGGGAAGGAATGGCAGAGTGGGGTGAAGGATGAAAGAATGAGAGGGGCAGATGGAAAGGGGAAAGGGGGGTGGGGAGGGAGATTTAAAAAACAACAACCAAATTCTCCTACTCAACCGCTTGTCGCATCTTTGATATTTGAAAGGTGTCAAACTATGACACTTAGCATCTTCTAAGCTGTTTCGCCTTATTTGACAAGTGTGAGAAAGATAAAAGGCTTTAATTGTAAGATGCAGGGAGGAGGGTCAAAGTTAATTTCTATCTTGGGCCCCTCACTGTGCTATATTTTTTTTAATAGTGTGTAAATTTAATGAGTGGTTTTAAAAATTAAGACTATCTCCCCTGGTTCTAGAAAAATGAATATACCAAAAAAGTATGAATGTTTGTGTGTTTTGAGGAGGGGGGGGGGGGGGGGGGGGGGGGGGGGAGAGGGGTTGCTGGTTTTTGTTAAAGTTTTATACACATCCCTATCAGTTCAATCAATTTTTGGGGGTAATGATAGAGGGGCCTGATACCGCAGCTTATTACGAATTTACATTGGGTTGATATTAAAAATAAACCTCTCTGATTACTTTAGATTACCTACTTTTGATTTATTTTTAGCCCATTTCTTTCATCACCGCCAGTAATCAAGAGTCTTCATAACAAGAAGCTTGTAGGATTTTGTCATACATATGAAATACTATATATGTGAAATGTGTCTTATTTAGATTTTGCCTACGGAATGATAAGGAAGCTCTCTCAATTGATATCTTATTTGACTTTAAAGTGAAATCAAGAGGCATTAATTTTTCAGTTTATTCGAATTGGCTACTGTGACCAAAAAGTTAATAAAAGAAAACATGTCTTCAATTAAATCTCTGATAAAATGAGATCTGACACAACGGTTTTACAACCTTGTGGTATCTGAGGTCTAGGTTAATTGTGTTTTCTAATGTTTTTATTGAATATAAGCAAAAAATTTAAGACATATGGCATGTTTATATTATCAAAACACTAAATGGTATTTCACCTTACATTGAAATGTGTGGTCCTTTGGAGTCATAGTCATGGAACTAGAGTTATTCCTGTTTCTGTAACACGAAGCAACAAACTTTAACAAGTGCTTTCTACTCTCTGAATAAGTTTCAAATTTACATATATTAGACCCATCTATCTATTCAAACATTGCTATATTAATTTCAAATTTTCATTCAATATCAGAAGTTAAATAAATCCATTGAAAATAATAATGAAATGTGGTAATTATAGCTCTTGTTCATTGTTAGCTCTATATGAATATCATTCAATGACTGAATGTGAGATGATATTGCTTTCTATGTTTCTAACCAAGAGAAAACGCTGTGGACTGCCATAATTATTCCAACTGAATCAAAAACTTTTTTTTCAGATTTAAATAACATAACAATCATGAGCCTCTGCATTTCTTGAGATATTGGTGTGCAGTCCTGGAAGTATTGCCCTGCCCACATTCTGGCAATTAACCAATCAATATTCACGAAAATGTATTATTATTATTATTATTATTATTATTATTATATTATTATTATTATTATTATTATTATTATCATTATTATTATTATTATTATTATTATTATTATTATTATTATTATTATTATTATTATTATTATTATTATTATTATTATTATTTTCATCATCATCATCATCATCATCATCATCATCATCATCATCATCATCATCATCATCATCATCATCATCATCATCATCATCATCATCATCATTATTATCATCATCATCATCCTGATCATGATGATGATCATCATCAGGTATCATTATTATTATTATTATTATTATTATTATTATTATTATTATTATTATTATTATTATTATTATTATTATTATTATTATTATTATTATTATTACTATTATTATTATTATTATTATTATTATTATTATTATTATTATTATTATTATTATTATTATTATTATTATTATTATTATTGTTATTATTATTATTATTATTATTATTATTATTATTATTATTATTATTATTATTATTATTATTATTATTGTTCTTATTATCATTGAGCCTTCCCCTCAAGATTATCAAAATAGCTTTCAACTTTACTGTATCTTATAGAATTTCTCAACATAAAAAAAAAAATTCTATAGTATTTATACAATCTCTCAGCTGTATTAACCTAACCTATTGATCCATAGTCTAGAATCTTGAGGGTGGCGATTAAGCCGAGAGAACAGAACCTTATTTTGCTTTCAAGCGTTTTCAAATTATAAAATCTTGCCGTTACTTTTAAAGATTCTATTTAACTTTTTTTCTAATGCTAGTACAAGTTAAAAGCCTTATTATGAAGATCCTTAGATGATCTAAATTTAGACAGCTATCACTCCATGTCATTGGTACTGGCTCCTGTCTCTTTATACAATAAATTCATATTTCCAGTGTGCTTATCATATACTTTTACATAGGACAGTCAAGAAAATATGCCAAAAACTTGTTTTTTTGGTTTTGCATATGAAGAAATTTTGCAATACTATATTTTGTTACAGTATATACTCTTTAACTTGCCAACATTTTCTATATTAAATATATTTTATTCTTTTCTTTCTTGTTCACATTTATCAATAGGCAGGATAAGAGTGCTGATAAAACTCTAATTGTAGCTGATTTGTAATATTAGTATAATTTGATAGATTGGTCTTTTGACCATGTAATGTTGCAGTTGCTATTGAAAATGTAATATAATCTACCATTTATTGTACATATTTCACTAAATGTAATATGTTTTTTTTTGTTTTTGTTTTTAATATATGAAAAATTACTTTATATGGTAAAAACAACTTTTTGATTTAAAAAAATTCATTACAGAAACCAAATCTAACATGTGTCATGGAGTCTGCACAGGAAGCAGACTGAAGGAGGGAAATGAGAAGAAAAGCAACTGGCAGCTTTTAACATGAATTGAGACTGTTAGGCTCAACGTTTATGTACCGGATATTCAAGTTATATATCTCAGAAAAATAGGTATAATTGTAGATACATAGAATTCCTTCAGATTATATCAGTTTGATAGTTTGCAACATGTTTCTGGCAATATAAATCAAGTTAACTGCAAATTATCTTGAGTTCAACTTGCATGGTAAGTTGGTATAAAATTTCATATTAATTGATTCTGAATGCATAATTTTCCTTTATTTCATTTGAAAATTATCTGATGCAGCTATAGAGCAGAGAAAATAGGTTCATTAAATTTTTAAACAAATTGATAAAAGAAAGACAAACGTTTCTATTACTTTTTTAAAAGAAGATTTATTGACCAAAACTTTTTCTGGAGGCATTTAATCACACAATTTTCCCCCCCCCCCCCCCCACCTCCCCTTCTCTTCACAGGATGAGAATACAATACCAACATACCTGTAGTGGAGATACATCTAATTCTAATCTATAGATTTTGTGATTATCAGCATGTGCATTATAAATGAAATGGCAATAAAAGTGATATGTATAAACTTGCAATATGTTTTTTAATAATGCTTTTTTAATTTGACAAGTCAAATATATATAATGGCCCTCAGATGCAGATGGTGGTAACTCCAATAGTCTGTTTGGAACCATATACCCTTTTCATACAGTACCAATCGAGTATTTGACTTCCTTTAAGCACTAAAATTCTTACCAAATTTTTCCCTGCCTGCCTGAAAAAAGATCTAAAAACAAGAGTGATTTAAACTCCCAGCGCCAGGGCATGAGTCACCATCTGTAATCATTTAAAAACTGGTCCGTTTGACCTGGCGAACTAAATTGAATGCTGTATTTAGCAGTGGAAATAACGAGCACATATCTGAAAATGGAAACAGGCTAGACCGTGTCTTCCGCCGGACCGATCAAAACACCATCCAGGATCTATCGGTTGAAGACAACCTCCAGTCTGATCACCACCTCGTTAATTTTGTACTCAATGAGAAGAAAATCTAAGCCTGAAAGGAAACAACTTGTCATGGTCTCAAGTGAGTAAAGAGCTACTCAACTATGAATTTCTATGGAAATTACTCGATATCCTTTAAATAGGATGCTAGTCTATAGCAAAGTAATTTCCGCTAAAAACAAGAGACCCAGCTATCCAATTAAATAATAAAACGTGTGAAAGGGGAAGTCTCTCTCTCTCTCTCTCTCTCTCTCTCTCTCTCTCTCTCACTCCCTGTCTCTCTCTCTCCCTCTCTCTTCATGTATTTCCCTATCTATCTATCTTTCTCCACTTATCAATCAATCAATCAATCTATCTATCTATCTATCTATCTATCTATCTATCTATCTATCTATCTATCTATCTATCTATCTATCTATCTATCTATCTATCTATCTATCTATCTATCTATCTGACTACCTATCTATATATCTATCTCTATGTCTTTCTCACACACTCTCTCTCTTCTTTTTTTTTTCATTTTCACTCACTCTCTCATTATATTCGTTTAAGGACCACCATTTCGGTAATTAGTTCTCATTGCAATCCCTCTTACTTCTTAACATAAACGTTTAAGGTTACACTTAAAGCGTGTAAAGATGACAATGGAATTTGCTTACTATTCTTATACTGTGTAGTTTTTTGACGTAGTCTTTTAGAGCAAGTAGGCCCATGGATCCACAATATTTCTATCGAAATTAATCGCTATCCTTTAAATGGGATGCTAGTCTATAGCAAAGTAATTTCCACTAAAAACAAGAGACCGGCTTTCCATTTCAATAATATAACGTGTCAAAGGGGAAGTCTCTCTCCCTCTCTCTCTCTCACTTCCTGTCTCTCTCTCCCTCTCTCTTCATCTATTTCTCTATCTATCTATCTATCTATCTTTCTCCATCTATCTATCTATCTATCTATCTATCTATCTATCTATCTATCTATCTATCTATCTATCTATCTATCTATCTATCTATCTATCTATCTATCTATCTATCTATCTATCTATCTATCTATCTATCTATCTATCTATCTATCTATCTATATATTCCTCTATCTATCTATATATCTATCTATCTATCTATCTATCTATCTATCTATCTATCTATCTATCTATCTATCTATCTATCTGTCTATCTGTCTATCTATCTATCTATCTATCTATCTATCTATCTATCTATCTATCTATCTATCTATCTATCTCTATCTCTTTCTCACTCTCTCTCTCTCTCTTCTTTTTTTTCATTTTCACTCACTCTCTCATTATATTCGTTTAAGGACCACGTGATTAGTTCTCATTTCAGTCCCTCTTACTTTTTACAATAAA
>NC_088361.1:71908030-71923910 GCF_034508935.2 Berghia stephanieae
GGTGAAGATGATGATGATATTGATGGTGGTGAGGGCAATAAAGATGATACTGATATATTAATGACAGTGATGAAGAAAGTGAAGGTGATTGCGGTGATTGCTGATGCTAATGTATATTGATAATAATGATTCTGATAGATAATGACAAAGATGATGATAATGATAATGATGATGATGGTGGTGGGGGAGGTAGTGGTGGTGAATGAAGATGAATATAATGATGGTTGCAAAGACGGTGATGTTGGTAGTGGTAGGACTGATGATGATGATGATGATGATGATGATGATGATGATGATGATGATGATAATGAGGAAGATAAATTGATATCCACAAAGAAATAGAGCTGATATAACAATTACTGTGACCTCAGTTTGTTCATCTTCCTTTATCCGACTGCTTCTTCGAATTGAAAATTGAAAATCTCTTCATAAATATATTGGACAGGCTTAGAATAGCCTTTACAGGAACACACACATCGATTGCAAATGTCTCTGCAAAATTGCCAAGAATTACGGCTAATCTTGCCCTACATATTTTTGATTTATTGTTAACAAAGAAACAATATGAAAGGAGTGAAAATTCTAAAAACAACTCGCACGGTGAAGATAAACCATCCCTGTCCCTAGAATTAAAATACTCTGTTAACCCAGAGTTTGGCACAACACACGCTCTGCTTCGTAGTTCCTGCTGTTGGAAAAATTTAGAATAGATGGTGAAATCTGCTACATTTTTGGTTTGTCGTGTAATTTTTCCTAGGGTGGACTTAGAAGGGAGATAAAGGTGACCACGTAAAGAAGAATATATCACTCTTGACCTCGTGTACCACGAAAAAGCAAGAATTAAATCATCTGGACAGTAAATCCGTTGATTTTTTCTGAGCATTCAGGAGCTGAATCTGGCGTTCTATAAATTTCTGGATAGCCTTAGACTTCTCGATTGAGGATTCATTTTCTTCATCTGCAATGGAAAAAAGTAGAAGATAATGAAATAGACGATACATGATTGGAAACAATGAATTTTATTTTTAAAATGCATTTCAAAATTTTAATTTCGTGAATCTATAACGAATCAAAAACAACAGCAACACAGCAAGGGCAATAGTTCTTCTTCTTATCATCATCATCATCATCATCATCATCATCATCATCATCATCATCATCATCATCATCATCATCATCATCATCAACATCATT
This sequence comes from Berghia stephanieae, assembly GCF_034508935.2. Taxonomy (NCBI): domain Eukaryota; kingdom Metazoa; phylum Mollusca; class Gastropoda; order Nudibranchia; family Aeolidiidae; genus Berghia; species Berghia stephanieae. The sequence goes on from NC_088361.1 coordinate 71,909,225, forward strand.
ATCATTATCATTATTGTTGTTGTTATTATTATTATTATTATTATTATTATTATTATTATTATTATTATTATTATTATTATTATTATTATTATTATTATTATTATTATTATTATTATTATTATTATTATTATCATTATTATTACTATTATTATCATCATCGTCCTCGTCGTCGTCGTCCTCCTCCTCCTCCAACTCCTCCTCCCCTCTTCTTCTTCATCATCTCTTCTTCTTCTTCTTCTTCTTCTTCTTCTTCTTCTTCTTCTTCTTCTTCTTCTTCTTCTTATTATTATTATTATTATTATTATGTTCACGTTGATAATAAAACTGACGCTAACGCATTTAAAAATTAAAATAGTAGGTTAACTCACCTTCTAGTTCTAGTTGGGAGTCCAGTGTGTAGAATCGAAGTATTTCTGTAAGTTCACTCCAACGCTTTAAGGTTCCATCTGAGAAAGTCTGGTGTTGGCTTTGTTTAATTCCAAAGAAACCCTCATATTGAATTGACCTGATGCTGTGATCATCGTTCACCTCTTTAACTGTACAGTAGATACTAAATGAGTGGACCATACCGATCCTAGCACGACTATGAAGACTAAACTCAGAATCTGAAGAAGTCCAACAACACCATGAGAGGAAATCTCTTGAACAAATCTTTAAAGGTCTTTCCCAACTCATTTTCTGTATTTTCAAATAAATCTTTCTTTTTAAAAAAATTGATAACTCATCAATATCCTGACGCCTGTCTCTAAATTCACTTGTCGAATTTAATGTCTGACGAGATGGTGCTGTTTTTCGCAAACAAGAAGGGGGTATTGTATTTGGCCATTTATTTGGAGGAATAGCAGGTGAAGGATACCTTGATTTCCGTCTCATAGGAGCATCATGATGCCAATGATTGGCACAGATACCCATATAGTCAGTAACATCACTCGAATAGATTTTATTTGGAAGTGCATTAATCCATATTTGTCTCTCAATTGGATCCGAAGGAAATTTATATACAGTTGTCTTTTCGCCATGTCTATAATTTGAAGTGCAATCAAAAACAACATTTTCGAGGCATTTTCGGTTATTATTGATAAAAAAATAATGATAAAATGTTTATTATTTGCTTAAAATGCATAGCCGAATCCACTGTACAGGGAAAATGAGCAATAAGCAACGGCAATTCACAACTACAACAAAACTTAATGGTCACTCCATGAAAATGAACAACAGTTTAAGGGCGATCCACAACTACAAGTGGTCAATATGTACAAGCAAGACTGAATTCTTAAAAGTGTGACATATGGCACTACTTGACCTAGGTGATGCTAATTGTGTGTATGTGTGTGTGTGTGTGTGTGTGTGTGCGTTTTAGTCTTAAAACTCTAGATTGCTTTGGTATGCGTGCGAGCGTGTTTGAGTAATGTAATTAATGCCATATCATGCAGCTAACCGAGGTAACTCAACTCTCACCCCTTCCCCCAGTTCAAAAAAACCATGGGCCTTCCAGATTTTTTTGGCCACGGTCGCTCGAACTGCACGTCTCTAGAGTGCTATGTGAAGGGTGCATAGTTCGGGTCATTTAAATCTAATTATGAAAAAAATCTGGGTCATTTTTTTCTAAATAGTTAGCTCAGCGTACGGCCGGTATAAAGTTTCAAAGACAACTTTCCCTCAATATTAAATATATTTATTGACAAAAACATATCCTCTTTTATAAATAACACAGGGAAAATAATCTAATGCAAGCGTTAGCTGAGAAAATTGGTTCATTGCTTCTTGAGGGACGCATCTCTGTGCGAACAGACACTGGAGGCCGAAGTCATCGTGTACTCGACTGACACTGGACAATTGGAGATTGTTACGGGACCCCAAAGAAATTCATACATAATGCATTACATACATAGGTTTGTGATGAAAAGAAATCGACATAAATCAATAATTCTAAATGGTACTAACCTTTTTTAAGCCAACTGCATCATAAATAGGGTGCGAATCGGACACAAAAATTTTGACAACAAAGTGACAAACTTTTGCACTCGTCACTAAGGAATTCCCTTTCTATTATAAGCGATCATGTGATTAGATAGGTCTTAAGTCTAATACTAAGTCCTAAATTATGATCTGCTGAAACACTCTATTATCACGCGATTTGACTGAATTAGCAAGTAATTTTTAAGTTCCTTGTAAACTACGGCCTCATGTGTCTTAAAGCTTCAAGAGTACCACTTTAAAAAAGCAAACTTAAATGTGAATTCTATTGAAAATTATCACGGGTTCTTTTCTATCGAGGTAAAAATCAAAGACCATACTTCTATTTGAAGTTGTGTTAGTTTTGGATGTATTGTTTTAGAGTCACAAGGACCTTCGTTATCTTGTCAAAACGGCACAAAAGTGTAACATGTATTGTAATATACTGGAGTTGTTTGGATTTGTGCAAATGTACGTGCGGCTGTGTGTAATTATGTTAGGGTTCTTTCTAGAGGTACGTATTTTGTGTTGTGCATGTTGTGAGCTTTCATGATTATTTTTTTCATTAATATTTCATTGCACTGTGAACTTTGTACATTTATGATTCATTCGATCATGACCAATTTTCAATTACCAGTATTCTATGATAGTATTTTTCGATTTTACATTGCCGTATTGATACATTTTTCCTGATATTCAAAGTTGTGTAAAACTGTCTGTGAATGATACAATGCAAGCTATATGAGATTCTGTAATTATAAACTATTTATAAGGCATTTAAAGGATAATTCCTATTAAGCCTTTAGTAAGATAAGATACGATAAGATAAGATAAGAGTGTGAATGTTGACTGCGTGAACGTATTAGCACTTTTTGTCTCTTAGAAACATCGTAAGACGATTGTTTTGTGTTAGGTTAGTTACTGAAATAACTCCGCCCTAGATGGTAGTATTATAATTTTTGTTTTAAATTTACCATATTATAATTGATAATTAATAAATTGAATTAACGAAGTCTGACCCAGAGTCGTTACAATCAGTGACAATCTCGGGTGTTTATGATAGACAGTCCCATTTGTTCTAAGTAAGTGTAAAGCGACCCTTGCACATTTTGTATGACCCCCCCCCCCCCCCACACACACACCATACAACCATTCACAATTACATTTTGCTTACAGAATCTAAAATATATTTGGAGAACAAGGATTCCATATGCTTATTACTGAAAGAATTGACTTCTTTTAGTTGAAGGGCCTCTGTAATTCGTCATCCAGTACGAGCAATACTTTCTTCTCGCACAGGACCAGCTGTAACTTCAATGTTACTACATTGTCAATATAAATAGAAAGAGTAAGGCAGAATGCACTGTAAGAAAATGTGTATTCTACTTTATTTTTCGTATTTATATCTAGCACACACAACATTTCTAGTTTCCTCTCCAGGTAGTGAACTTTTTCAAGCACGGTTTCCTCGAACTTCTCGGGGCATGCAAAAAAGTTCGAGGAAACCGTGTCTTCCCAAAACGACTTGATGGAAAGGGGGAGGGGGGGGGGGGGGGGGGGGGGGATACCAGGTTCGAAATTTCATCACGTTTTGTGGCCCTAAACAAGCCACCTCTACCTAGCTCAATTTGCGACGCTGAGCTGCGGCTGACACCTAGGTTATCCCAGTCTTTCCTTGGAATAGACCCTACGACAAATCTCCGCTTGAGGATGAATAAAGGGAAATTTATTATTTACGCATTTACTTTATTGATATGTTGAGGGAAATAATGTTTGACATAACATGCTACAGGGTGTTGGTATGTGTGTGTGTGTGTGTGTGTGTGTGTGTGTGTGTGTGTGTGGAGAAAGGGTGGATGGGGGTTGCTGTATCACAACATTCGTTCAGTGAAACATGGCGGGTGGCTTTGAAATTAGAACCAATGGCAACTGTTGACTGTAAACTGCATGTTTCATTTGCCATAAAATAATTTCTTTGTTTTTTCAAAACAAAACCAAAAACCAACCCCCCCCCCCCCCCCAAAAAAAAAAAAAAAAAAAAAAAATTCGTGACAATTATCATTTGGAATCATGCATATAAGTTTGAAATTAAACTATAAAAGTTGACTTGCTAAAAAGTCTGCAGTAAAAGGGCGCGCGTCCATCGTTCCACAGGGGGACGATTGCGCCTTATGATGGAAATTTGAAATCTAGATTTAAACTAATTTAGCGTTTTAAAGGGAAAAATAGTGTGAATTTCATAAGCATGAAGTTATCCATTATCAATGCGATAAGGATTTATATCATAACAACCCTTATAATTGGAAAATTCTCAAAGAATACCGAAAGTATTTCATAGAGAATTAAGATGTTATCTAAGGTAAAAACTTGAGATTTTGACAAAGTACTCCATTAAAATGGAAGTGGCTCTGCGCATGGTGGAAGTCATCGTATTTTTTTTTAATGAAAAAAGGACCACGCCCACTTTCCTTAACATTCATGGAAGGAATATTCAGGTGCGCTGTAGTTTCAACACTTTAGCTAGGCTATTGTCATTTCTCAGTAGGCCCTCTCTACACAATTTCTCATCGTTCGCATTTTACAAATATTGTTTATCCAAGAGGGCTGAGGAGTTACATAACCCTATTCGGATTTTTTTTCAACATAAAATAAATTTTACATCCATTCCAAGGGTATCTGCGTGTTTTATGTTAACAACACATGTAAATCACAGTGTTGACACATAAAATAGCCTAATTATTGCATTTTTTAATCCTAAAAAAAAGATCTAAAAACAAGAGTGATTTAAACTCCCAGCGCCAGGGCATGAGTCACCATCTGTAATCATTTAAAAACTGGTCCGTTTGACCTGGCGAACTAAATTGAATGCTGTATTTAGCAGTGGAAATAACGAGCACATATCTGAAAATGGAAACAGGCTAGACCGTGTCTTCCGCCGGACCGATCAAAACACCATCCAGGAACTATCGGTTGAAGACAACCTCCAGTCTGATCACCACCTCGTTAATTTTGTACTCAATGAGAAGAAAATCTAAGCCTGAAAGGAAACAACTTGTCATGGTCTCAAGTGAGTAAAGAGCTACTCAACTATGAATTTCTATGGAAATTACTCGCTATCCTTTAAATAGGATGCTAGTCTATAGCAAAGTAATTTCCGCTAAAAACAAGAGACCCAGCTATCCAATTAAATAATAAAACGTGTGAAAGGGGAAGTCTCTCTCTCTCTCTCTCTCTCTCTCTCTCTCTCTCTCTCTCTCTCTCTCACTCCCTGTCTCTCTCTCTCCCTCTCTCTTCATGTATTTCCCTATCTATCTATCTTTCTCCACTTATCAATCTATCTATCTATCTATCTATCTATCTATCTATCTATCTATCTATCTATCTATCTATCTATCTATCTATCTATCTATCTATCTATCTATCTATCTATCGGACTACCTATCTATATATCTATCTCTATGTCTTTCTCACACACTCTCTCTCTTCTTTTTTTTCATTTTCACTCACTCTCTCATTATATTCGTTTAAGGACCACCATTTCGGTGATTAGTTCTCATTGCAGTCCCTCTCACTTCTTAACATAAACGTTTAAGGTTACAATTAAAGGGTGTAAAGATGACAATGGAATTTGCTTACTATTCTTATACTGTGTAGTTTTTTGACGTAGTCTTTTAGAGCAAGTAGGCCCATGGATCCACAATATTTCTATGGAAATTAATCGCTATCCTTTAAATGGGATGCTAGTCTATAGCAAAGTAATTTCCACTAAAAACAAGAGACCGGCTTTCCATTTCAATAATAAAACGTGTCAAAGGGGAAGTCTCTCTCCCTCTCTCTTTCACTTCCTGTCTCTCTCTCCCTCTCTCTTCATCTATTTCTCTATCTATCTATCTATCTATCTATCTATCTATCTATCTATCTATCTATCTATCTATCTATCTATCTATCTATCTTTCTATTCTATCTATCTATCTATCTATCTATCTATCTATCTATCTATCTATCTATCTATCTATCTATCTATCTATCTATCATATCTATCTCTATCTATCTATATATTCCTCTATCTATCTATATATCTATCTATCTATCTATCTATCTATCTATCTATCTATCTATCTATCTATCTATCTATCTATCTATCTATCTATCTATCTATCTATCTATCTCTATCTCTTTCTCACTCTCTCTCTCTCTTCTTTTTTTCATTTTCACTCACTCTCTCATTATATTCGTTTAAGGACCACCATTTTGGTGATTAGTTCTCATTTCAGTCCCTCTTACTTTTTACAATAAACGTTTCAGGTTACACTTATTTTGGACATGAGTAGAATTCATTTGACCAAATGAAAAAGCGATGTTAATTGATTGTCGCCGGAATGTGAGTGATTAATATTCACTAACGTCCTCCTTGTTACAAAATTAAAACAATGATGGTGACAAGAAATATCCTTTGGACAGAACTCTGATTTATCGAAAAGTACTTTCTGCTCAATGTAAGAGACCTAAATGCCAATCACGGTGCCAAATTATATAATATGTTTGTGTGTAGGGAAAATTCAATTCAATATTTAGACACACTCTCTATATTCCTCTCTATCACCCTCTCAATCTCTATCTTTCCCATTGTTATATTATCCGGATCTCCACTTAGGTGATTAGTTCTCATAGAAATCACTCTACTTAACCTTAATCGTTAAAGGTTGCACGTATTTCGCTTGTACATTCATCTAAGTACAAGAACGGGTGAGTATTTTATTTAACGCATAGCATCATTAGGGAAAGTGCGCCACAGTATATAATGATTGGAATGGTGTAACAATGACAATGGCATTTGCTTACTATTCTTATACTGTGTTGTTTTTTGACGTAGTCTTTTAGAGCAAGTAGGACCAGGGATCCACAATATTTCTATGGAAATTACTCCCTTTCTTTAAATAGGATGCTAGTATATAGCAAAGTAATTTCCGCTGAAAACAAGAGACCCGGCTACCCAATTAAAAAATATAACGTATGAAAGGGGAAGTCTCTCTCACTCTCACTCTCTCACTCACTGTCTCTCTTTCCCTCACCCTTCATTTATTTCTCTACCTATCTATCTTTCTCCTTCTATCAATCTCTCTATCTATCTATCTTTCTATCTATTTATCTATCTATCTATCTATCTATCTATTATTATATATATTATATATATATATATTACTATATATATATATATATATATTATATATATGCATTTCTCTATCTATCTATATTTCTCCATTTATAAATTTATCTATCTATCTATCTATCAATCTATCATCTCCTATCTATCCATATATCTATCTCTATCTAATTCTCACTCTCTCTCTCTCTTCTTTTTTTTCATTTTCACTCACTCTCTCATTATATTCGTTTTAGGACCACCATTTCGGTGATTAGTTCTCATTGCAGCCCTCTTACTTCTGAACATAAACGTTTAAGGTTACACTTATTTTTGACATGAGTTGAATTCATTTGACCAAATTAAAAAGCGATGGTAATTGATTATCGCCGGACTTTGAGTGATGAATATTCACCTACGTCCTCCTTGCTACAAAATTAAAACAATGATGGTGACAAAAAATATCCTTTGGACAGGACTCTGATCTATCGAAAAGTACTTTCTGCTCAATGTAAGAGACCTAAATACCAATCACGGTGCCAAAATATATAATATTTTTGTGTGTAGGGAAAATTCAATATTTAGACACACTCTCTCTATTCCTCTCTATTACCCTCTCCATATCTATCTTTCCCATTGTTATATTATCCGGATCGCCACTAAGTGATTAGTTCTCATAGAAATCACTCTACTATAACCTATAATCGTTAAAGGTTGCACGTATTCTTTTCGCATGTACATTCATCTAAGTACTAGAACGGGTGAGTATTTTATTTAACGCATAGCATCATTAGGGACACTGCGCCACAGTATACAATGATTTAAATGATGTAAAATAAACAATGGAATTTGCTTACTATTCTTATGCTGTGTTGTTTTTTGACGTAGTCTTTTAGAGCAAGTAGGCCCATGGAAACACAATATTACTATGGAAATTACCCGCTTTCCTTTAAATAGGATGATAGTCTGTAGCAAAGTAATTTCCGATGAAAACAAGAGACCCGGCTACCAAATTAAATAACAAAAACGTGTGAAAAGGAAGTCTCTCTCTCTGTGTCTTTCTCTATCTCACTCCCTGTCTCTCTTTCTCTCACTCTTCATTTATTTCTCTACCTATCTATCTTTCTCCATCTATCAATATATCTATCAATCTATCTATCTGTCTATCTATCTATCCATATATCTATCTCTATCTCTTTCTCACTCTCTCTCGTCTTTTTTTTCATTTTCACTCACTCTCTCATTATATTCGTTTAAGGACCACCATTTCGGTGATTAGTTCTCATTGTAGTCCCTCTTATTTCTTAACATAAACGTTTAAGGTTACACTTATTTTTGACATGAGTTGAATTCATTTGACCAAATGAAAAAGCGATGGTAATTGATTATCGCCGGACTTTAAGTGATGAATATTGACTAACGTCTTCCTTGCTAAAAAATTAAAACAATGATGGTGACAAAAAATATCATTTGGACAGGACTCTGATCTATCGAAAAGTACTTTCTGCTCAATGGAAGAGACCTAAATACCAATCACGGCGCCAAAATATATAATATGTTTGTGTGTAGGGAAAATTCAATATTTAGACACACTCTCTCTATTCCTCTCTATCACCCTCTCAATCTCTATCTTTCCCATTATTATATTATCCGGATCGCCACTTAGGTGATTAGTTCTCATAGAAATCACTCTACTATAACCTATAATCGTTAAAGGTTGCACGTATTCTTTTCGCTTGTACATTCATCTAAGTATAAGAACGGGAGAGTATTTTATTTAACGCATAGAATCATTAGGTACACTGCGTCACAGTATATAATGATTTAAATGGTGTAAAATAAACAATGGAATTTGCTTACTATTCTTATACTGTGTTGTTTTTTGACGTACTCTTTTAGAGCAAGTAGGACCAGGGATCCACAATATTTCTATCGAAATTACTCGCTATCCTTTAAATAGGATGCTAGTCTATAGCAAAGTAATTTGCGCTGAAAACAAGAGACCCAGCTTCCCAATTAAATAATATAACGTGTGAAAGGGGAAGTCTCTCTCTCTCTCTCTTTCTCTCTCTCTCTGTCTCTTTCTCTCTCTCTCTCTCTGTCTCTCTCTCTCTCTCTCTCTCTCTCTCACTCCCTGTCGCTCTTTCCCTCACTCTTCATTTATTTCTCTACCTATCTTTCTCCATCTATCAATCTCTATATCTATCTATCTTTCTATCTATTTATCTATCTATCTATCTATCTATATATATATATATATATATATATATATATATATATATATATATATATATATATATATACATATATATATTTCTCTATCTATCTTTCTCCATCTATCAAAATATCTATCTATCTATCAATCTATCTATTTGCCTATCTATCTATCCATATATCTATCTCTATCTCTTTCTCACTCTCTGTCTCTCTCTACTTTTTTTTCATTTTCACTCACTCTATCATTAGGAAAGTGCGCCACAGTATATAATGATTGAAATGGTGTAACAATGACAATGGCATTTGCTTACTATTCTTATACTGTGTTGTTTTTTCACGTAGTCTTTTGGAACAAGTAGGACCAGGGATCCACAACATTTCTATGGAAATTACTAGCTATCCTTTAAATAGGATGCTAGTCTATAGCAAAGTAATTTCCGCTGAAAACAAGAGACCCAGCTTCCCAATTAAATAATATAACGTGTGAAAGGGGAAGTCTCTCTCTCTCTCTCTCTATCTCTCTCTCTCTCTCTCACTCCCTGTCGCTTTCTCTCCCTCACTCTTCATTTATTTCTCTACCTATCTATCTTTCTCCATCTATCAATCTCTCTATCTATCTATCTTTCTATCTATTTTTCTATATATATATATATATATATATATATATATATATATATATATATATATATATATATATATATATATATTGTGGCGATCTCCGTTTCCTACGAACTACGAAGACTTACCACATACTGCTGACTGCAAGACTACTCTACACGCCAGATCAGACATAACGAAAACACGAGAGAACTCATTAAATTTATAAAATTCACTACACATTGCTTTCATTGTTTGTTGTTTCCAGTAAAGTAGATGCTACATTGGTGACCCCGACTTAAAACAACTTAAGAGATAGGTATATATTATTATTATTACTATTTACCAGTTCAACTCTTCACAAGAACATAATAATAATAGAAATGTCTATCGACGCCGTAGCATTGAAATTGCCCACATTCTGGACCACTTGTCCTTCAGCGTGGTTTGCACAAAGCGAGGCACAATTTGCCTTACGCGATATAGCAAGCTATGAAACAAAGTACTACTATGTAGTGGCTGCCTTAGACTCAGACACAGCAACTAGAGCCCTTGCTATTCTATCATCACCACCCAAGGAAGGTAAATATGAAATACTGAAAAAACTTCCGGCTGTCTGCGTTCGGCCTTTCGGAAACAGAGAGAGCGGAATCTCTACTCAACATGAATGGTTTGGGCGACTTAAAGCCATCTGAGTTAATGGATAGGATGTTAGTGCTCCTCGGCAAACACAAGACCTGTCTGCTCTTCAGACAGTTATTCTTAAGACAACTTCCAGCAAACCTCAGACTTCCATTAGCAAACTCGTCCAACCTGGATGATTACAGGGCACTTGCCAGAGAAGCTGACAATTTTTTTCTACGCTGCTCACTCAAACTCTAACTCCTTTTCAATTTCTCATACTACTTGTGAAGTTGACACACCAACCATGACCAGTGAAATAGATTCCCTCTGCTGGTACCATCAACGGTTTGGTTCAAATGCCCGTCGATGTGCACAAACATGCAAACTCTTCAATTCATTTAAGAAAAACAAGAAGAACCAGGGAAACGCCAAGCCGGGTCAACAGTAAATTCTGCTGTCGACCCGGATTCTTACTCAGCCAACGCGCCCACATCAAAAAATCTCCAACTCATCGTCGTCGATGAAAATTCAAACCGACGTTTTTTAGTAGATACTGGAGCTCAAGTATCTGTCACACCCGCCTCTGCGCCAGACAAAAGCTTGGGTTCCTCTGATCTCGCATTACAAGCTGCTAATGGTTCTACAATAAAAACATACGGATGCTTCGAAACTAACATACGTATTGGATCGCGTTCATTCAATGCACGACTTATCAAAGCTGATGTCAAACGTCCCCTACTTGGAGCAGATTTTCTACGTCATCATAATCTGCTTGTGGATATTCGTGGTCGACGCCTTATCGACGCTGAAACGTTTTCGCACGTACCTTGTTCAGTAAGTTCAGTTTGCGCAAACGCCGAACTCTCACCACTCGAGCCGAACTGCAATACATTCAGAAAATTATTGAATAACTATCCAGAACTACTTCAACCAACATTTTCAACGGCAACTGTGAAACATGGCGTGCAACATTTCATCACAACCAAAGGTCGCCCAGTATTCGCACGTGCTCGTCGCCTGGCTCCAGAAAAACTCTTGTGTGCAAAAAAAGAATTTTTGGAAATGGGGAAAATGGGCATAATTCAAAAATCAAAGAGCCCTTGGGCTTTCCCATTACACATGGTCCCCAAGGCTGATGGCACAATGCGTCCCTGCGGAGATTTTCGTCGACTTAACGATGCTACTATACCAGATCGATATCCTGTCCCACACATTCATGATTTTACAGCAAACTTAGACGGTAAGATCATCTTCTCGAAGATCGACCTTGTCAGAGGATACCACCAAATTCCAGTCGCTCCAGAAGACGTCCCAAAAACGGCAGTGATAACCCCTTTCGGCCTTTGGGAGTTCTTAAGAATGCCATTTGGATTAAAAAATGCAGCACAAGCATTCCAACGTTTAATGGACTCCATTTTACAAGATTTAGACTGCGTATTTTGTTATTTAGACGACATTCTGGTTGCAAGTTCAACTGAGGCAGAACACATGGAACATCTCAAAATCGTATTCGAAAGACTTAGAAACCAAGGCCTCGTTATCCGTCTTGAGAAATGTCTTTTCGGTGTGAGATCTCTTAACTTCCTTGGCCATCACATCTCGCATTCTGGATCTGTCCCAATGGCGACAAAAATTGAGGCTGTTAAACAATTTCCGCAACCAAAATCCATCAAGTCACTTCAAGAGTTCCCCGGGATGTTAAATTTTTACCATCGTTTCATTCCGAGACTAGCTGAAATACTTCGACCCCTATATAGTGCTTTGAAAGTCAAAAAACAACGTCAAGCACTTACGTGGAAGCAAGAAATGTTGAAAGCATTTACTGACGGTAAAAATGCACTAAGTAACGCTACAATGTTAGCCCATCCTTGCTTGAACTCACCCCTCGCTTTAACGTCTGACGCCTCCGACCAAACTGTGGGCGCTGTCCTTGAACAACTTAATCATCAAGGTAATTGGGAACCATTGGCATTTTTCAGCAGGCAGTTACGTAAACCTGAACAGAAATACAGTACCTTTGATAGGGAGTTGCTTGGCATTCACTTAGCCATCCGTCATTTCCGTTTCATTATTGAAGGGAGACATTTCGCTATTTTTACTGACCATAAACCTTTAATCCATGCCATGTCCAAATCAACTGAACCATGGTCAGCTGGTCAACAAAGGCACTTATCTGCCATATCCGAGTTCACAACTGACATCCGACACATTTCTGGAAAAAACAACACTGTCGCAGATTGTCTCTCAAGAGCAGTTACAAACTCAGTCTCAATTGGCATCGACTATCAAGCTATGGCGGAATCCCAAGAAAATAGCATTGACATACAGGCTTACAAAACTGCATTAACAAGCCTCAAAATCGTCAAAACATCCGTTGACTCGGGTCCAGAGTTAATTTGTGACATCTCAACTGGCTACCCAAGACCTATCGTTCCTACCGACTTCAGAAGACCGGTTTTCGAAATTATTCACAATATGAGTCATCCTGGAGTTAAGACCACAGTCAGACTTATCAGCAAGAAGTTTATCTGGCATGGTCTTAAGAAAGAAGTGTCAGCATGGGTTAAGCAATGTCACAACTGCCAATCTTCGAAAATTCAAAAACATATACGAGCACCGTTAGAAACATTCCATGTCCCAGGAAAGCGATTCTCACATATAAACATTGACCTCGTTGGACCATTACCTCAGTCAAGGGGGTTCACCCATCTCCTTACTATAATTGACAGGAACACCCGATGGCCTGAGGCAATACCGTTACAAACCACAACAACAGAAGAATGTGCAAAAGCCCTGATCTCCAATTGGATCTCGCGGTTTGGTATTCCTGTTGATATGACTTCTGACAGGGGCTCACAATTTACATCCACGCTATGGAAACAGATGGCCAGTCAACTTGGTGTGCAGATTCATCACACAACTGCGTATCACCCTCAGTCCAACGGCATGATTGAACGGTTTCATCGGTCCTTGAAATCATCCTTCAAAGCTCGTCTAATAACTCCAAATTGGGTGGATGAGCTACCTTGGGTTCTGCTTGGTTTAAGAACTGCACCTAAGGATGATATCGGTCATTCTTCAGCTGAGATGACTAGTCCGTGTTTGGGGGGGGGGGGGGGGGGGGGGGGGGCATGTGTGGCGATCTCCGTTTCCTACGAACTACGAAGACTTACCACATACTGCTGACTGCAAGACTACTCTACACGCCAGATCAGACATAACGAAAACACGAGAGAACTCATTAAATTTATAAAATTCACTACACATTGCTTTCATTGTTTGTTGTTTCCAGTAAAGTAGATGCTACAATATATATATAAATATATATATTTCTCTATCTATCTTTCTCCATCAATCAAAATATCTATCTATCTATCAATCTATCTATTTGCCTATCTATCTATCCATATATCTATCTCTATCTCTTTCTCACTCTCTGTCTCTCTCTTCTTTTTTTTTCATTTTCACTCACTCTATCATTATATTCGTTGAAGGACCACCATTTCGGTGATTAGTTCTCATTGCAGTCCCTCTTACTTCTTAACAAAAACGTTTAAAGTTACACTTATTTTTGACATGAGTTGCATTTGACCAAATGAAAAAGCGATGGTAATTGATTGTCCTCGGACTTTAAGTGATGAATATTCACTAACGTCCTCCTTGCTACAAAATTAAAACAATGATGGTGACAAAAAATATCCTTTGGACAGGACTCTGATCTATCGAAAAGTACTTTCTGCTCAATGTAAGAGACCTAAATACCAATCTTGCTGCCAAAATATATAATATGTTTATGTGTAGAAAAAATTCAATATTTAGACACACTCTCTCTATTCCTCTCTATAATCCTCTCCATATCTATCTTTCCAATTGTTATGTTATCCGGATCGCCACTTAGGTGATTAGTTCTCATAGAAATCACTCTACTGTAACCTATAATCGTTAAAGGTTGCACGTATTCTTTTCGCTTGTACATTCATCTAAGTACTGGAACAGGTGAGTATTTTATTTAACGCATAGCATCATTAGGGACGCTGCGCCACAGTATATAATGATATAAATGGTGTAAAATAAACAATGGAATTTGCTTACTATTCTTATACTGTGTTGTTTTTTAACGTAGTCTTTTGGAACAAGTAGGACCAGGTT
>NC_088361.1:71924008-71937725 GCF_034508935.2 Berghia stephanieae
GAAGCGATCCGTATAATATAACATGGGAAATATAGAGATTGAGAGGGTGATAGAGAGGAATAGAGAGAATGTCTCTAAATATTGTATTTTCCCTCCAAACAAAAATATTATATATTCTGGCACCGTGATTGGTATTTAAGTCTCTTACATTGAGCAGAAAGTACTTTTCGATAGATCAGACTCCTGTCCAAAGGATGTTTTTTGTCACCATCATTGTTTTAATTTTGTAGCAAGGAGGACGTTAGTGAATATTCATCACTCAAAGTCCGGCGATAATCAATTACAATCGCTTTTTCATTTGGTCAAATGAATTCAACTCAAGTCAAAAATAAGTGTAACCTTAAACGTTTATGTTAAGAAGTAAGAGGGACTGTAATGAGAACTAATCACCGAAATGGTGGTCCTTCAACGAATATAATGAGAGAGGGAGTGAAAATGAAAAAAAGAAGAGAGAGAGAGAGACTGAGAAAGAGATAGAGATAGATATATGGATAGATAGATAGGTAAATAGATAGATTAATTGATAGATAGATATATTGATAGATGGAGAAAGATAGATAGAGAAATATATATAGATAAATAGATAGATAGATAGATAGATAGATAGATAGATAAATAGATAGACAGATAGATAGATAGAGAGATTGATAGATGGAGAAAGATAGATAGGTAGAGAAAAAAATGAAGAGTGAGGGAAAGAGCGACAGGGATTGAGAGAGAGAGAGAGAGAGAGAGAGAGAGAGAGAGAGAGAGAGAGAGAGAAAGAGAGACTTCCCCTTTCACACGTTATATTTTTTAATTGGGTAGCCGGGTCTCTTGTTTTCAGCGGAAATTACTTTGCTATAGACTAGCATCCTATTTAAAGGATAGCGAGTAATTTACATAGAAAAATTTTGGATCCCTGGTCCTACTTGCTCTAAAAGACTACGTCAAAAAACAACACAGTAGAAGAATAGTAAGCAAATTCCATTTTTTAATTTACACCATTTGAATCATTATATACAGTGGCGTAGTGTCCCTAATGATGCTATGCGTTAAATTTAATACTCACCTGTTCTAGTACTTAGATGAATGTACAAGCGAAAAGAATACGTGCAACCTTTAACGATTATAGGTAATAGTAGGGTGATTTCTATGAAAATTAATCACCTAAGTGGCGTTCCGGTTAAAATAACAATGGGAAAGATAGAGAATGAGAGGGTGATAGAGAGGAATAGAGAGAGTGTGTCTAAACATTGAATTTTCCTTACACACAAAAATATTACATATTTTGGCACCGTGATTGGTATTTAGGTCTCTTACATTGAGCAAAAAGTACTTTCCGATAGATCAGAGTCCTGTCCAAAGGATATTTTTTGTCAACATCATTGTTTTAATTTTGTAGCAAGGCGGACGTTAGTGAATATTGATTACTCAAAGTCCGGCGACAATCAGTTACCATCGCTTTTTCATTTGATCAAATGTTAAGAAGTAAGAGGGACTACAATAAGAACTAATCACCAAGATGCTGGTCCTTAAACGAATATAATGAGAGAGTGAGTGACAATGAAAAAAATGAAGAGAGGGAGAGTGATAAAGATATAGAGATAGATATATGGATGGATCGATAGGCAGATATATAGATTGATAGATAGTTAGATATATTAATAGATGGAGAAAGATAGACAGAGAAATATATATATATAGATAGATTGATAAATAGATAGAAAGATA
Organism: Berghia stephanieae; assembly: GCF_034508935.2. Classification (NCBI taxonomy): domain Eukaryota; kingdom Metazoa; phylum Mollusca; class Gastropoda; order Nudibranchia; family Aeolidiidae; genus Berghia; species Berghia stephanieae. Next base: position 71,925,722 of record NC_088361.1, read on the forward strand.
GATATATAGAGAGATTGATAGATGGAGGAAGACAGAAAGGTAGAGAAATAAATGAAGAGTGAGGGAAAGAACGACAGGGAGTGTGTGTGAGAGAGAGAGAGAGAGAGAGAGAGAGAGAGAGAGAGAAAGAGAGACTTCCCCTTTCAAACGTTATATTATTTAATTGGGTAGCCGGGTCTCTGTTTTCAGCGGAAATTACTTTGCTATAGACTAGCATCCTATTTAAAGGATAGCGAGTAATTTCGATAGAAATATTGTTGATCCCTGGTCCTACTTGCTCTAAAAGACTACGTGAAAAAACAACACAGTATAAGAATAATAAGCAAATTCCATTGTCATTTTTACACCATTTAAATCATTATATACTGTGATGCAGTGTCCCTAATGATGCTATGTGTTAAATAAAATACTCACCCGTTCTTGTAATTAGATGAATGTACCAGCGAAAAGAATACGTGCAACCTTTAACGATTATAGGTTTTAGTGGAGTGATTTCTATGAGAACTAATCACCTAAGTGGCGATCCGGATAATATAATAATTGGAAAGATAGATATGGAGAGGGTTATAGAGAGGAAAAGAGAGAGTGTGTCTAAATATTGAATTTTTCCTCCACACAAACATATTATATATTTTGGCAGCAAGATATGGTCTCTACTTTTCAATAGATCAGAGTCCTGTCCAAAGGATATTTCTAGTCACCATCATTGTTTTGATTTTGTAGCAAGGAGGACGTTAGTGTATATTCATCACTCAAAGTCCGGGGACAATCAATTACCATCGCTTTTTGATTTGGTCAATTGAATTCAACTCATGTCAATAATAAGTGTAACTTTAAACGTTTATATTAAGAACTAAGAGGGACTGCAATGAGAACTAATCACCGAAATGCTGGTCCTTAAACGAATATAATGAGAGAGTGAGTGAAAATGAAACAACAAAGAAGATAGAGAGAGTGATAAAGACATAGATAGATATATGGATAGATAGATAGGCAAATAGATAGATTGATAGATAGATAGATATGTTGATAGATGGAGAAAGATAGATAGAGAAATATATATATATATATATATATATATATATATTATAAATAGATAGATAAATGGATAGATAGAAAGATAGATAGATAGAGAGATTGATAGATGGAGAAAGATAGATAGTTAGAGAAATAAATGAAGAGTTTGGGAAAGAGCGACAGGGAGTGAGAGAGAGAGAGAGAGAGAGAGAGAGAGAGAGAGAGAGATAGAGGGGGGGGGAGAAAGAGAGAAAGAGAGTGATAAAGACATAGATAGATATATGGATAGATAGATAGGCAAATAGATTGATAGATAGATAGATATATTGATAGATGGAGACAGTTAGATAGAGAAATATATATATATATATATATATATATATATATATATATAGATAGATAGATAGATAAATGAAGAGATAGAAAGATAGATGGATAGAGAGATTGATAGATGGAGAAAGATAGATAGGTAGAGAAATAAATCAAGAGTGAGGGAAAGAGCGACAGGGAGTGAGAGAGAGAGATAGGGAGAGAGAGAGAGAGAGAGAGAGAGAGAGAGAGAGAGACTTCCCCTTTCACACGTTATATTATTTAATTGGGAAGCTGGGTCTCTTGTTTTCAGCGCAAATTACTTTGCTATAGACTAGCATCCTATTTAAAGGATAGCGAGTAATTTCCAAAGAAATGTTGAGGATCCCTGGTCCAACTTGTTCTAAAAGACTACGTGAAAAACAACACAGTATAAGAATAGTAAGCAAATTGCACAGTTTATTTTACACCATTTAAATCATTATATACTGTGGCGCAGCGTCCCTAGTGATGCTATGCGTTAAAGAAAATACTCACCTGTTCTAGTACTTAAATGAATGTACAAGCGAAAAGAATACTTGCAACCTTTTACGATTATAGGTTATAGTAAAGTGATTTCTATGAGAACTAATCACCTAAGTGGCGATCCGTATAATATAACATGGGAAAGATAGAGATTGAGAGGGTGATAGAGAGGAATAGAGAGAATGTCTCTAAATATTGTATTTTCCCTCCAAACAAAAATATTATATATTCTGGCACCGTGATTGGTATTTAAGTCTCTTACATTGAGCAGAAAGTACTTTTCGATAGATCAGACTCCTGTCCAAAGGATGTTTTTTGTCACCATCATTGTTTTAATTTTGTAGCAAGGAGGACGTTAGTGAATATTCATCACTCAAAGTCCGGCGATAATCAATTACCATCGCTTTTTCATTTTGTCAAATGAATTCAACTCAAGTCAAAAATAAGTGTAACCTTAAACGTTTATGTTAAGAAGTAAGAGGGACTGTAATGAGAACTAATCACCGAAATGGTGGTCCTTCAACGAATATAATGAGAGAGTGAGTGAAAATGAAAAAAAGAAGAGAGAGAGAGACTGAGAAAGAGATAGAGATAGATATATGGATAGATAGATAGGTAAATAGATAGATATATTGATAGATGGAGAAAGATAGATAGAGAAATATATATATATATATATATATATATATATATATATATATATATATATATATATATATAGATAGATAAATAGATAGACAGATAGATAGATAGAGAGATTGATATATGGAGAAAGATAGATAGGTAGAGAAAAAAATGAAGAGTGAGGGAAAGAGCGACAGGGATTGAGAGAGAGAGATAGAGAGAGAGAGAGAGAGAGAGAGAGAGAGAGAGAAAGAGAGACTTCCCCTTTCACACGTTATATTTTTTAATTGGGTAGCCGGGTCTCTTGTTTTCAGCGGAAATTACTTTGCTATAGACTAGCATCCTATTTAAAGGATAGCGAGTAATTTACATAGAAAAATTGTGGATCCCTGGTCCTAGTTGCTCTAAAAGACTACGTCAAAAAAACAACACAGTATAAGAATAGTAAGCAAATTCCATTTTTTATTTTACACTATTTAAATCATTATATACAGTGGCGTAGTGTCCCTAATGATGCTATGCGTTAAATTTAATACTCACCTGTTCTAGTACTTAGATGAATGTACAAGCGAAAAGAATACGTGCAACCTTTAACGATTATAGGTAATAATAGTAGGGTGATTTCTATGAAAATTAATCACCTAAGTGGCGTTCCGGTTAAAATAACAATTAGAAAGATAGAGAATGAGAGGGTGATAAAGAGGAATAGAGAGAGTGTGTCTAAACATTGAATGTTCCTTACACACAAAAATATTACAAATATTGGCACCGTGATTGGTATTTAGGTCTCTTACATTGAGCAAAAAGTACTTTCCGATAGATCAGAGTCCTGTCCAAAGGATATTTTTTGTCAACATCATTGTTTTAATTTTGTAGCAAGGCGGACGTTAGTGAATATTGATTACTCAAAGTCCGGCGACAATCAGTTACCATCGCTTTTTCATTTGATCAAATGAATTCAACTCATGTCAAAAATAAGTGTAACCTTAAACGTTTATGTTAAGAAGTAAGAGGGACTACAATGAGAACTAATCACCAAAATGGTGGTCCTGAAACGAATATAATGAGAGAGTGAGTGAAAATGAAAAAAAAACGAAGAGAGAGAGAGAGAGTGTGAGAAAGAGATAGAGATAGATATATGGATAGATAGATAGGCAAATAGATAGATTGATAGATAGATAGATATTTTGATAGATAGAGAAAGATAGATAGAGAAATATATATATATATTGATAGATAGATAGATAAATGAATAGATAGAAAGATAGATAGAGAGATTGACAGATGGAGAAAGATAGATAGGTAGAGAAATAAATGAAGAGTGAGGGAAAGAGCGACAGGGAGTGAGAGAGAGAGAGAGAGAGAGAGAGAGAGAGAGAGAGAGAGAGACTTCCCCTTTCACACGTTATATTATTTAATTGGGAAGCTGGGTCTCTTGTTTTCAGCGGAAACTACTTTGCTATAGACTAGCATCATATTTAAATGATAGCGAGTATTTTACATAGAAATATTGTGGATCCCTGGTCTTACTTGCTCTAAAAGACTACGTCAAAAAACAACACAGTATAAGAATAGTAAGCAAATTCCATTGTCATTTTTACACCATTTAAATCATTATATACTGTGGCCCAGTGTCCCTAATGATGCTATGCGTTAAAGAAAATACTCACCTGTTCTTTTACTGAGATGAATGTACAAGCGAAAAGAATACGTGCAAACTTTAACGATTATAGGTTATAGTAGAGTGATTTCTATGAGAACTAATCACCTAAGTGGCGTTTCGGATAATATAACAATGGGAAAGATAGAGATTGAGAGGGTGAGAGAGAGGAATAGAGAGAGTGTCTCTAAATATTGTATTTTCCCTACAAACAAAAATATATATTTTGGCACCGTGATTGGTATTTATGTCTCTTACATTGAGCAGAAAGTACTTTTCGATAGATCAGAGTCCTGTCCAAAGGATATTTTTGTCAACATCATTGTTTTAATTTTGTAGCAAGGAGGACATTAGTGAATATTCATCACTCAAAGTCCGGCGATAATCAATTACCATCGTTTTCATACTTTATATTTTCAATTGGGTAGCCGGGTCTCATGTTTTCAGCGGAAATTACTTTGCTATACACTAGCATCCTATTTAAAGGATAGCGAGTAATTTCCATAGAAATATTGTGGATCCCTGGTCCTACTTGCTCTAATTGACTACGTCAAAAAATAGCACAGTATAAGAATAGTAAGCAAATTCCAGTGTCATCTTCACAACCTTTTGATCATTGTATACTGTGACGCACTTTCCCTAATGATGCTATGCGTTAAATAAAATACTCACCCGTTCTAGTACTTAGATGAATGTACAAGCGAAAAGAATACGTGCAACCTTTAACGATTATAGGTTATAGTAGAGTGATTTCTATTAGAACTAATCACCTAAGTGGCGATACGGATAATATAACAATGGGAACGACAGAGATTGAGAGGGTGATAGAGAGGAATAGAGAGAGTGTGTCTAAATATTGAATTTTCCATACACACAAACATATTATATATTTTGGCACCGTGATTGGTATTTAGGTCTCTTTCATTGAGCAGAAAGTACTTTTCGATAGTTCGGAGTCCTGTCCAAAGTATATTTTTGTCACCATCATTGTTTTAATTTTGTAGCAAGGAGGACGTTAGTGAATATTCTTCACTCAAAGTCCGGCGATAATCAATTACCATCGCTTTTTCATTTTGTCAAATGAAATCAATTCATGTCAAAAATAGGTGTAACCTTAAACGTTTATGTTAAGAAGTAAGAGGGACTGCAATGAGAACTAATCACCAAAATGTAGGTCCTTAACCGAATATAATGAGAGAGTGAGTGAAAATTTAAAAATAGGAGAGAGAGAGAGTGAGAAAGAGATAGAGATAGATATATGGATAGATAGATAGGCAGATAGATAGATTGATAGATAGATTGAGAGATGGAGAAAGATAGATAGGTTGAGAAATAAATGAAGAGAGAGAGAGAGACAGAGAGAGAGAGAGAGAGAGAGAGAGAGAGACTTCCCCTTTCACACGTTATATTATTTAATTGGGTAGCCGGGTCTCTTGTTTTCAGCGGAAATTGCTATAGACTAGCATCCTATTTAAAGGATAGCGAGTAATTTACATAGAAATATTGTGGATCCCTGCACCTACTTGCTCTAAAAGACTACGTCAAAACACAACACAGTATAAGGATAGTAAGCAAATTACATTGTCATTTTCACACCCTTTTGATCATTATATACTGTGACGCAGTGTCCCTAATGATTCTATGCGTTAAATAAAATACTCACCCGTTCTTGTACTTAGATGAATGTACAAGCGAAAAGAATACGTGCAACCTTTAACGATTATAGGTTATAGTAGAGTGATTTCTATGAGAAATAATCACCTAAGTGGGAATCCGGATAATATAACAATGGGAAAGATAGATATGGAGAGGGTGATAGAGAGGAATAGAGAGTGTGTGTCTAAATATTGAATTTTCCTTACACACAAACATATTATATATTTTGGCACCGTGATTGGTATTTAGGTCTCTTACATTGAGCAAAAGATACTTTTCGATAGATCAGAGTCCTGTCAAAAGGATATTTTTTGTCACCATCATTGTTTTACTTTTGTTGCAAGGAGGACGTTAGTGAATATTGATCACTCAAAGTCAGGGGACAATCAATTACCATCGGTTTTTCATTTGGTCAAATGAATTCAACTCATGTCAAAAATAAGTGTAACGTTAAACGTTTATGTTAAGATGTAAGAGGGACTGCAATGAGAACTAATCACCGAAATGGTGGTCCTTAAACGACTATAATGAGAGTGAGTGAAAATGAAAAAACAAAGAAGAGAGAAAGAGTGATCAAGAGATATAGATAGATATATGGATAGATAGATAGGCAAATAGATAGATTGATAGATAGAAAGATATATTGATAGATGGAGAAAGATAGATAGAGAAATATATATATATATGTCTATATATATATATATATATATATATATATATATATATATATATATATATATATATATATATATATAAATTAATAGATAGAGAGATTGATAGATGGAGAAAGATAGATAGGTAGAGAAATAAATGAAGAGTGAGGGAAAGAGCGAAAGGGAGTGAGAGAGAGAGAGAAAGAGAGAGAGAGAGAGAGAGAGAGAGAGAGAGAGAGAGAGTCCTCCCCTTTCACACGTTATATTATTTATTTTGGAAGCTGGGGCTCTTGTTTTCAGAGCAAATTACTTTGCTATAGACTAGCATCCTATTTAAAGGATAGCGAGTAATTTCCATAGAAATATTGTGGATCCCTGGTCCTACTTTCTCTAAAAGACCTCGTCAAAAAACAACACAGTATAAGAATAGTAAGCAAATTCCATTGTTTATTTTACACCATTTAAATCATTATATACTTTGGCGCAGTGTCCCCAATGATGCTATGCGTTAAATAAAATACTCACCCGTTCTAGTACATAGATGAATGTACAAGCGAAAAGAATACGTGCAAACTTTAACGATTATAGGTTATAGTAGAGTGATTTATATGAGAACTAATCCCCTAAGTGGCGATCCGGATAATATAACAATTGGAAAGATAGATATGGAGACGGTGATAGAGAGGAATAGGGAGAGTGTGTCTAAATATTGAATTTTCCTTACACACAAACATATTATATAATTTGGCACCGTGATTGGTATTTAGGTCTCTTTCATTGAGCAGAAAGTACTTTTCGATAGATCAGAGTCCTGTCCAAAGTATATTTTTGTCACCATCATTGTTTTAATTTTGTAGCAAGGAGGACTTTATTGAATATTCATCACTCAAAGTCCGGCGATAATCAATTACCATCACTTTTTTTTTTGGTCAAATGAATTCAACTCATGTCAAAAATAAGTGTAACCTTAAACATTTATGTTAAGAAGTAAGAGGGACTGCAATGAGAACTAATCACCGAAATGGTGGTCCTTGAACAAATATAATGAGAGTGTGAGCGAAAATGAAATATAAAGAAGAGAGAGAGTGAGAAAGAGATAGAGATAGATATATGGATAGATAGATAGGCAGATAGATAGATATATTGAAAGCTGGAGAAAGAAAGATAGATAGAGAAATATATATATATGTATATATATATATATATATATAGAGAGAGAGAGAGAGAGAGAGAGAGAGAGAGAGAGAGAGAGAGAGATTGATAGATGGAGAAAGATAGATAGGTAGAGAAATGAATGAAGAGTGAGGGAAAGGGAGACAGGGAGTGAGAGAGACTTCCCCTTTCACACGTTATATTATTAAACTGGGTAGTCGGGTCTCTTGTTATCAGCGGAAATTTCTTTGCTATAGACTAGCATCTTATTTAAAGGATAGCGAGTAATTTACATAGAAATATTGTGGATCCCTGGTCCTAGTTGCTCTAAAAGACTACGTCAAAAAACAACACAGTATAAGAATAGTAAGCAAATTCCATTGTCATTTTTACACCATTTAAAACATGATATACTGTGACGCAGTGTCCCTAATGATTCTATGCGTTAAATAAAATACTCACCCGTTCTTGTATTTAAATGAATGTACAAGCGAAAAGAATACGTGCAACCTTTAACGATTATAGGTTATAGTAGAGTGATTTCTATGAGAACTAATCACCTAAGTGGCGATACGGATAATATAACAATGGGAACGATAGAGATGGAGAGGGTGATAGAGAGAAATAGAGAGAGTGTGTCTAAATATTGAATTTTCCCTACACACAAACATATTATATATTTTGGCAAGGTGATTGGTATTTAGGTCTCTTTCATTGAGCAGAAAGTACTTATCGATAGATCAGAGTCCTGTCCAAAGTATATTTTTTGTCACCATCATTGTTTTAATTTTGTAGCAAGGAGGACGTTAGTGAATATTCTTCACTCAAATTCCGGCGACAATCAATTACCATCGCTTTTTCATTTTGTCAAATGAAATCAATTCATGTCAAAAATAGGTGTAACCTTAAACGTTTATGTTAAGAAGTAAGAGGGACTGCAATGAGAACTAATCACCAAAATGTAGGTCCTTAACCGAATATAATGAGAGAGTGAGTGAAAATTTAAAAATAGGAGAGAGAGAGAGAGAGAGAGAGAGTGAGAGAGAGATAGAGATATATATATATGGATAGATAGATAGGCAGATAGATAGATTGATAGATAGATTGATAGATGGAGAAAGATAGATAGGTTGAGAAATAAATGAAGAGAGAGAGAGAGAGAGAGAGACTTCTCCTTTCACACGTTATATTATTTAATTGGGTAGCTGGGTCTCTTGTTATCAGCGGAAATTTCTTTGCTATAGACTAGCATCCTATTTAGGGATAGCGAGTAATTTCCATAGAAATATTTTGGATCCCTGGTCCTAGTTGCTCTAAAAGACTACGACAAAAAAACAACACAGTATAAGAATAGTAAGCAATTTCCATTGTCATTTTTATACCATTTAAATCATTATATACTGTGGCGCAGTGTCCCCAATGATGCTATGCGTTAAAAAAAATACTCACCCGTTCATGTACTTAGATGAATGTACAAGCGAAAAGAATACGTCCAACCTTTAACGATTATAGGCCATAGTAGAGTGATTTCTATGAGAACTAATCACCTATGTGGCGATCTGGATAATATAACAATGGGAGAGATAGAGATTGGGAGGGTGATAGAGAAGAATAAAGAGAGTATGTCTAAATATTGAATTTTCCCTACACACAAACATATTCTATATTTTGGCACCGTGATTGGTATTCAGAACTCTTACATTGAGCAGAAAGTACTTTTCGATAGATCAGAGTCCTATCTAAAGCATATTTTTTTATTATCATCATTGTTTTAATTTTGTAGCAAGGAGGACGTTAGTGAATATTGATCACTCAAAGTCCGGCGACAATCAGTTCCCATCGCTTTTTCATTTGGTCAAATGAATTCAACTCATATCAAAAATAAGTGTAACCTTAATCGTTTATGTTAAGAAGTAAGAGGGACTGCAATGAGAAATAATCACCAAAATGGTGGTCCTTAAACGAATATAATGAGAGAGTGAGTGACAATGAAAAAAATGAAGAGCGAGAGAGAGTGATAAAGATATAGAGATAGATATATGGATAGATAGATAGGCAGATATATAGATTGATAGATAGTTAGATATATTAATAGATGGAGAAAGATAGATAGAGAAATATATATATATATATATAGATAGATTGATAAATAGATAGAAAGATAGATATATAGAGAGATTGATAGATGGAGGAAGACAGAAAGGTAGAGAAATAAATGAAGAGTGAGGGAAAGAACGACAGGGAGTGAGAGAGAGAGAGAAAGAGAGAGAGAGAGAGAGAGAGAGAGAGAGAGAGAGAGAGAAAGAGAGACTTCCCCTTTCAAACGTTATATTATTTAATTGGGTAGCCGGGTCTCTGTTTTCAGCGGAAATTACTTTGCTATAGACTAGCATCCTATTTAAAGGATAGCGAGTAATTTCGATAGAAATATTGTGGATCCCTGGTCCTACTTGCTCTAAAAGACTACGTGAAAAAACAACACAGTATAAGAATAGTAAGCAAATTCCATTGTCATTTTTACACCATTTAAATCATTATATACTGTGATGCAGTGTCCCTAATGATGCTATGTGTTAAATAAAATACTCACCCGTTCTAGTAATTAGATGAATGTACCAGCGAAAAGAATACGTGCAACCTATAACGATTATAGGTTTTAGTAGAGTGATTTCTATTAGAACTAATCACCTAAGTGGCGATCCGGATAATATGATAATTGGAAAGATAAATATGGAGAGGGTTATAGAGAGGAAAAGAGAGAGAGTGTGTCTAAATATTGAATTTTTCCTCCACACAAACATATTATATATTTTGGCAGCAAGATATCGTCTCTACTTTTCAATAGATCAGAGTCCTGTCCAAAGGATATTTCTAGTCACCATCATTGTTTTAATTTTGTAGCAAGGAGGACTTTAGTATATATTCATCACTCAAAGTCCGGGGACAATCAATTACCATCGCTTTTTGATTTGGTCAATTGAATTCAACTCATGTCAATAATAAGTGTAACTTTAAACGTTTATATTAAGAAGTAAGAGGGACTGCAATGAGAACTAATCACCGAAATGCTGGTCCTTAAACGAATATAATGAGAGAGTGAGTGAAAATGAAACAACAAAGAAGATAGAGAGAGTGATAAAGACATAGATAGATATATGGATAGATAGATAGGCAAATAGATAGATTGATAGATAGATAGATATATTGATAGATGGAGAAAGATAGATAGAGAAATATATATATATATATATATATATATATATATATATATATATATATATCGATAGATAGATAGATAAATGAATAGATAGAAAGATAGATAGATAGAGAGATTGATAGATGGAGAAAGATAGATAGTTAGAGAAATAAATGAAGAGTTTGGGAAAGAGCGACAGGGAGTGAGAGAGAGAGAGAGAGAGAGAGAGAGAGAGAGAGAGGGGGGGAGAAAGAGAGAACGAGAGACTTCCCCTTTCACACGTTATATTATTTAATTGGGTAGCCGGCTCTCTTGTTTTCAGCGGAAATTACTTTGCTATTGACTAGCATCCTATTTAAAGGATAGCGAGTAATTTCGATAGAAATATTGTGGATCCCTGGTCCTACTTGCTCTAAAAGACTACGTCAAAAAACAACACAGTATAAGAATAGTAAGCAAATTCCATTGTCATTTTTACACCATTTAAATCATTATATACTGTGACGCAGTGTCCCTAATGATGCTATGAGTTAAATAAAATACTCAACCGTTCTAGTACTTAGATGAATGTACAAGCGAAAAGAATACGTGCAACCTTTAACGATTATAGGTTATTGTAGAGTGATTTCTATGAGAACTAATTACCTAAGTGGCGATCCGGATAATATAACAATTGGAAAGATAGATATGGAGAGGGTTATAGAGAGGAATAGAGAGAGTGTGTCTAAATATTGAATTTTCCCTACACACAATCATATTATATATTTTGGCAGCAAGATTGGTATTTAGGTCTCTTACATTGAGCAGAAAGTACTGTTCGATAGATCAGAGTCCTGTCCAAAGGATATTTTTGTCACCATCATTGCTTTTATTTTGTAGCAAGGAGGACGTTAGTGAATATTCATCACTCAAAGCCCGGTTTCAATCAATTACCATCGCTTTTTCTTTTGGTCAAATGAATTCAACTCATGTCAAAAATAAGTGTAACTTTAAACGTTTATGTTAAGAAGTAAGAGGGCCTGCAATGAGAACTAATCACCGAAATGGTGGTCCTTAAACGAATATAATGTGAGAGTTAGTGAAAATGAAAAAAAAACAAAGAAGAGAGAGAGAGTGATAAATAGATATAGATAGATATATGGATAGATAGATAGGCAAATAGATTGATAGATAATAGATATATTGATAGATGGAGAAAGTTAGATAGAGAAA
>NC_088361.1:71937824-71970324 GCF_034508935.2 Berghia stephanieae
GGATCCACAACATTTCTATGGAAATTACTCGCTATTCCTTAAATAGTATGCTAGTTTATAGCAAAGTAATTTCCGCTGAAAACAAGAGACCCGGCTACCCAATTAAGTAATATAACGTGTGAAAGGGGAAGTCTCTCTCTCTCTCTCTCTCTCTCTCTCTCTCTCTTTCTCTCTCTTTCTCTCTCTCTCTCTCTCACTCCCTGTCGCTCTTTCCCTCACTCTTCATTTATTTCTCTACCTCTCTATCTTTCTCCATCTATCAATCTCTCTATCTATCTATCTTTCTATCTATTTATCTATCTATCTATATATATATATATTTCTCTATCTATCTTTCTCCATCTATTAATATATCTATCTATCTATCAATCTATCTATTTGCCTATCTATCCATCCATATATCTATCTCTATCACTTTCTCACTCTCTCTCTCTCTCTTCTTTTTTTTTTTTTCATTTTCACTCACTTTCTCTCTCTCTCTCTTTCTCTCTCTTTCTCTCTCTCTCTCTCTCTCACTCCCTGTCGCTCTTTCCCTCACTCTTCATTTATTTCTCTACCTCTCTATCTTTCTCCATCTATCAATCTCTCTATCTATCTATCTTTCTATCTATTTATCTATCTATCTATCTATATATATATTTCTCTAGCTATCTTTCTCCATCTATTAATATATCTATCTATCTATCAATCTATCTATTTGCCTATCTATCCATCCATATATCTATCTCTATCACTTTCTCACTCTCTCTCTCTCTCTTCTTTTTTTTTTTTTCATTTTCACTCACTTTCTCATTATATTCGTTTAAGGACCACCATTTAGGTGATTAGTTCTCATTGCAGTCCCTCTTACTTCTTAACATAAATGTTTAAAGTTACACTTTTTTTTGACATGAGTTGAATTCATTTGACCAAATGAAAAAGCGATGGTAATTGATTGTCCTCGGACTTTGAGTGATGAATATTCACTAACGTGCTCCTTGCTACAAAATTAAAACAATGATGGTGACAAAAAATATCCTTTGGACAGGACTCTGATCTATCGAAAAGTACTTTCTGCTCAATGTAAGAGACCTTAACACCAATCATGGTGCCAAATATATAATATTTTGTGTGTAGGAAAATTCAATATTTAGACACACTCTCTCTATTCCTCTCTATAACCTCTCATATCTATCTTTCCAATTGTTATATTATCCGGATCGCCACTTAGGTGATAGTTCTCATGAAATCACTCTACTATAACCTATATCGTTAAGGTTGCACGTATTCTTTTCTCTTGTACATTGATCTAAGTACTAGAACGGTGAGTATTTTATTTAAGCATAGCATCATTAGGGACACTGCGTCACAGTATATAATGATTTAAATGGTGTAAAAACAATGGAATTGCTTACTATTCTTATACTGTGTTGTTTTTTCACGTAGTCTTTTAGAGCAAGTAGGACAGGGATCCACAATATTTCTATGGAAATTACTCGCATCCTTTAATAGGATGCTAGTCTATAGCAAAGTAATTTCCGCTGAAAACAAGAGACCGGCTACCCAATTAAATAATATAACGTGTGAAAGGGGAAGTTCTCTCTCTCCTCTCTCTCTCTCTCTCTCTCTCTCTCTCTCTCTCTCTCTCCACACCCTGTCGCTCTTTCCTCACTCTTCATTTATTTCTCTACCTATCTATTTTTCTCCATCCATCAATCTATCTATCTATCTATCTTAATTCTATCTATCTTTTATTTATTATTTATTATATATATTTTTTATATTTATTTTACTATCTTTCTCCATCTATCAATATATCAATATCATCATCTATCTATTGCCTATCTATCTATCCATAATCTATCTCTATCTCTTTTCTCTCTCTCTCTCTCTTCTTTTTTTTTCATTTTCACTCACTCTCTCATTATATTCGTTGAAGGACCACCATTTAGGTGATTAGTTCTCATTACAGTCCTCTTACTTCTTAACATAAACGTTTAAGGTTACACTTATTTTGACATGAGTTGAATTTATTTGACCAAATGAAAAAGCGATGTAACTGATTATCGCGGACTTTGAGTGATGAATATTCACTAACGTCCTCCTTGCTACAAATTAAAACAATGATGGTGACAAAAAATATCCTTTGGACAGGACTCTGATCTATCGAAAAGTACTTTCTGCTCAATGTAAGAGACATAAATTACCAATGCGGTGCCAAATATATAATATTTTTTTTTGTAGGGAAAATACAATATTTAAGATCACTCTCTCTATTCCTCTCTATCACCCTCTCAATCTATCTTTCCATTGTTATTTATCCGGATCGCCACTTAGGTGATTAGTTCTCATAGAAATCACTTACTAAACCTATATCGTTAAAGGTTGCACGTATTCTTTTCGCTTGTACATTCATCTAAGTACTAGAACGGTGAGTATTTTATTTAAGCATAGCATCATTAGGGACACTGCTCACAGTATATAATGATTTAATGGTGTAAAAATAACAATGGAATTTGCTTACTATCTTAACTGTGTTGTTTTTTTCACGTAGTCTTTTAGAGCAAGTAGGACCAGGGAAAATAAATTTTTATGAAATTACTCGCTATCCTTTAAATAGGATGCTAGTCTATAGCAAAGTAATTTCCGCTGAAAACAAGAGACCCGGCTACCCAATTAAATAATATAACGTGTGAAAGGGGAAGTCTCTCCTCCTCTCTCCTCTCTCTCTCTCTCTCTCTCTCTCTCTCTCTCTCTCACACACGCCCTGTCGCTCTTTCCTTCACTCTTCATTTATTTCTCTACCTATCTATTTTTCTCCATCTATCAATCTCTCTATCTATCTATCTTTCTATCTATTTATCTATCTATCTATATATATATTATATATATATATATATAATATATATATATATTTCTCTATCTATCTTTCTCCATCTATCAATATATCTATCTATCTATCAATCTATCTATTTGCCTATCTATCTATCCATATATCTATCTCTATCTCTTTCTCCTCTCTCTCTCTCTTCTTTTTTTTCATTTCACTCATTCTCATTATATTCGTTGAAGGACCACCGTTTAGGTGATTAGTTCTCATTACAGTCCCTCTTACTTCTTAACATAAACGTTTAAGGTTACACACTTATTTTTGACATGAGTTGAAATCATTTGACGAAATGAAAAAGCGTTGGTAATTGATTATCGTCGGACTTTGAGTGATGAATATTCACTAACGTCCTCCTTGCTACAAAATTAAAACAATGATGATGACAAAAAATATCCTTTGACAGGACTCTGATCTATCGAAAAGTACTTCTGCTCAATGTAAGAGACATATTTACCAATCACGGTGCCAAAATATATAAATCTTTTTTGTAGGGAAAATACAATATTTAGAGTCACTCTCTCTATTCCTCTCTATCACCCTCTCAATCTCTATCTTTCCCATTGTTATATTATCCGGATCGCCACTTAGGTGATAGTTCTCATTGAAATCACTCTACTATAACCTATAATCGTTAAAGGTTGCACGCCTTCTTTTCGCTTGTACATTGATCTAAGTACTAGAACAGGTGAGTATTTTCTTTAACGTATAGCATCATTAGAGACACACTTGACATAAACGTTTAAAGTTACACTTATTTTTGACATGAGTTGAATTCATTTGACCAAATGAAAAAGCGATGGTAATTGATTGTCCTCGGACTTTGAGTGATGAATATTAACTAACGTCCTCCTTGCTACAAAATTAAAACAATGATGGTGACAAAAAATATCCTTTGGACAGGACTCTGATCTATCGAAAAGTACTTTTTGCTCAATGTAAGAGACCTAAATACCAATCTTGCTGCCAAATATATAATATGTTTGTGTGTAGGAAAAATTCAATATTTAGACACACTCTCTCTATTCCTCTCTATAACCCTCTCCATATCTGTCTTTCCAATTGTTATATTATCCGGTTCGCCACTTTGGTGATTAGTTCTCATAGAAATCACTCTACTATAACCTATACTCGTTAAAGGTTGCACGTATTCTTTTCGCTTGTACATTCATCTAAGTACTAGAATGGGTGAGTATTTTATTTAACGCATAGCATCATTAGGGACACTGCGTCACAGTATATAATGATTTAAATGGTGTAAAAATGACAATGGAATTTGCTTACTATTCTTATACTGTGTTGTTTTTTTACGTAGTCTTTTAGAGCAAGTAGGACCAGGGATCCACAATATTTCTATCGAAATTACTCGCTATCCTTTAAATAGGATGCTAGTCTATAGCAAAGTAATTTCCGCTGAAAACAAGAGACCCGGCTACCCAATTAAATAATATAACGTGTGAAGGGGGAAGTCTCTCTTTCTCTCTCTCTCTCTCTCTCTCTCTCTCTCTCTCTCTCTCTCTCTCTCTCTCACTCCCTGTCGCTCTTTCCCTCACTCTTCATTTATTTCTCTACCTACCTATCTTTCTCCATCTATCAATATCTCTATCTATCTATCAATCTATCTATATGCCTATCTATCTATCCATATATCTATCTCTATCTCTTTCTCACTCTCTCTCATCTTTTTTTTCATTTTCACGCACTCTCTCATTATATTCGTTGAAGGACCAACACTTCGGTGATTAGTTCTCATTACAGTCCCTCTTACTTCTTAATATAAACGTTTAAGGTTACACTTATTTTTGACATGAGTTGAGTTCATTTGACAAAATAAAAAAGCGATGGTAATTGATTATCGCCGGACTTTGAGTGATGAATATTCACTAACGTCCTCCTTGCTACAAAATTAAAACAATGATGGTGACAAAAAATATCCTTTGGACAGGACTCTGATCTATCGAAAAGTACTTTCTGCTCAATGTAAGAGACATAAATACCAATCACGGTGCGAAAATATATAATATTTTTTTTGTAGGGAAAATACAATATTTAGAGACACTCTCTCTATTCCTCTCTATCACCCTCTCAATCTCTATCTTTCCCATTGTTATGTTATCCGGATCGCCACTTAGGTGATAGTTCTCATTGAAATCACTCTACTATAACCTATAATCGTTAAAGGTTGCACGCCTTCTTTTCGCTTGTACATTGATCTAAGTACTAGAACAGGTGAGTATTTTCTTTAACCCCACAGTATATAATGATATAAATGGTGTAAAATAAACAATGGAATTTTCTTACTATTCTTATACTGTGTTGTTTTTTGACGTAGTCTTTTAGAGCAAGTAGGACCAGGGATCCACAACATTTCTATGGAAATTACTCGCCATCCTTTAAATAGGATGCTAGTCTATAGCAAAGTAATTTGCGCTGAAAACAAGAGACCCAGCTTCCCAATTAAATAATATATCGTGTGAAAGGGGAAGTCTCTATCTCTCTCTCTTTCTCTCTCTCTCTCTCTATCTCTCTCTCTCTCACTCCCTGTCGCTTTTTCCCTCACTCTTCATTTATTTATCTACCTATCTATCTTTCTCCATCTCTCAATCTCTCTATCTATCTATCTTTCTATCTATTCATTTATCTATCTATCTATCTATATATATATATATATATATATATATTATATATATATATATATATTTCTCTATCTATCTTTCTCCATCTATCAATATATCTATCTATCTATCAATCTATCTATTTGCCTATCTATCTATCCATATATCTTTCTATATCTCTTTATCACTCTCTCTCTCTCTTTCTTCTTTGTTTTTTTTTCATTTTCACTCACTCTCTCATTATATTCGTTTAAGGACCACCATTTCGGTGATTAGTTCTCATTGCATTCCCTCTTAATTCTTGACATAAACGTTTAAAGTTACACTTATTTTTGACATGAGTTGAATTCATTTGACCAAATGAAAAAGCGATGGTAATTGATTGTCCTCGGACTTTGAGATGAATATTCACTAACATCCTCCTTGCTACAAAATTAAAACAATGATGGTGACAAAAAATATCCTTTGGACAGGACTCTGATCTATCGAAAACTACTTTCTGCTCAATGTAAGAGACCTAAATACCAATCTTGCTGCCAAAATATATGATGTGTTTGTGTGTTGGGAAAATTCAATATTTAGACACACTCTCTCTATTCCTCTCTATAACCCTCTCCATATCTATCTTTCCAATTATTGTATTATCCGGATCGCCACTTAGGTGATTAGTTCTCATAGAAATCACTCTACTATAACCTATACTCGTTAAAGGTTGCACGTATTCTTTTCGCTTGTACATTCATCTAAGTACTAGAACGGGTGAGTATTTTATTTAATACATAGCATCATTAGGGACACTGCGTCACAGTATATAATGATTTAAATGGTGTAAAAATGACAATGGAATTTGTTTACTATTCTTATACTGTGTTGTTTTTTCACATAGTCTTTTAGAGCAAGTAGGACCAGGGATCCACAATATTTCTATCGTAATTACTCGCTATCCTTTAAATAGGATGCTAGTTTATAGCAAAGTAATTTCCGCTGAAAACAAGAGACCCGGCTACCCAATTAAATAATATAACGTGTGAAAGGGGAAGTCTCTCTCTCTCTCTCTCTCTCTCTCTCTCTCTCTCTCTCTCTCTCACACACACACACACACTCCCTTTCGCTCTTTCCCTCTCTCTTCATTTATTTCTCTACCTATCTATTTTTCTCCATCTATCAATCTCTCTATCTATCTATCTTTCTATCTATTTATATATATATATATATATATATATATATATATATATATATATTTCTCTATCTATCTTTCTCCATCTATCAATATATCTATCTATCTATCAATCTATCTATTTGCCTATCTATCTATCCATATATCTATCTCTATCTCTTTCTCACTCTCTCTCTCTCTTCTTTTTTTTTCATTTTCACTCACTTTCTCATTATATTCGTTGAAGGACCACCGTTTAGGTGATTAGTTCTCATTACAGTACCTCTTACTTCTTAACATAAACGTTTAAGGTTACACTTATTTTTGACATGAGTTGAATTCATTTGACGAAATGAAAAAGCGATGGTAATTGATTATCGTCGGACGTTGAGTGATGAATATTCACTAACGTCCTCCTTGCTACAAAATTAAAACAATGATGGTGACAAAAAATATCCTTTGGACAGGACTCTGATCTATCGAAAAGTACTTTCTGCTCAATGTAAGAGACATATTTACCAATCACGGTGCCAAAATATATAATATTTTTGTTTGTAGGGAAAATACAATATTTAGAGACACTCTCTCTATTCCTCTCTATCACCCTCTCAATCTCTATCTTTCCCATTGTTATATTATCCGGATCGCCACTTAGGTGATAGTTCTCATTGAAATCACTCTACTATAACCTATAATCGTTAAAGGTTGCACGCCTTCTTTTCGCTTGTACATTGATCTAAGTACTAGAACAGGTGAGTATTTTCTTTAACGTATAGCATCATTAGAGACACACTTGACATAAACGTTTAAAGTTACACTTATTTTTGACATGAGTTGAATTCATTTGACCAAATGAAAAAGCGATGGTAATTGATTGTCCTCGGACTTTGAGTGATGAATATTAACTAACGTCCTCCTTGCTACAAAATTAAAACAATGATGGTGACAAAAAATATCCTTTGGACAGGACTCTGATCTATCGAAAAGTACTTTTTGCTCAATGTAAGAGACCTAAATACCAATCTTGCTGCCAAAATATATAATATGTTTGTGTGTAGGAAAAATTCAATATTTAGACACACTCTCTCTATTCCTCTCTATAACCCTCTCCATATCTGTCTTTCCAATTGTTATATTATCCGGTTCGCCACTTTGGTGATTAGTTCTCATAGAAATCACTCTACTATAACCTATACTCGTTAAAGGTTGCACGTATTCTTTTCGCTTGTACATTCATCTAAGTACTAGAATGGGTGAGTATTTTATTTAACGCATAGCATCATTAGGGACACTGCGTCACAGTATATAATGATTTAAATGGTGTAAAAATGACAATGGAATTTGCTTACTATTCTTATACTGTTTGTTTTTTTACGTAGTCTTTTAGAGCAAGTAGGACCAGGGATCCACAATATTTCTATCGAAATTACTCGCTATCCTTTAAATAGGATGCTAGTCTATAGCAAAGTAATTTCCGCTGAAAACAAGAGACCCGGCTACCCAATTAAATAATATAACGTGTGAAAGGGGAAGTCTCTCTTTCTCTCTCTCTCTCTCTCTCTCTCTCTCTCTCTCTCACTCCCTGTCGCTCTTTCCCTCACTCTTCATTTATTTCTCTACCTACCTATCTTTCTCCATCTATCAATATCTCTATCTATCTATCAATCTATCTATATGCCTATCTATCTATCCATATATCTATCTCTATCTCTTTCTCACTCTCTCTCATCTTTTTTTTCATTTTCACGCACTCTCTCATTATATTCGTTGAAGGACCAACACTTCGGTGATTAGTTCTCATTACAGTCCCTTTTACTTCTTAATATAAACGTTTAAGGTTACACTTATTTTTGACATGAGTTGAGTTCATTTGACAAAATAAAAAAGCGATGGTAATTGATTATCGCCGGACTTTGAGTGATGAATATTCACTAACGTCCTCCTTGCTACAAAATTAAAACAATGATGGTGACAAAAAAATATCCTTTGGACAGGACTCTGATCTATCGAAAAGTACTTTCTGCTCAATGTAAGAGACCTAAATACCAATCACGGTGCCAAAATATATAATTTTTTTTTGTAGGGAAAATACAATATTTAGAGACACTCTCTCTATTCCTCTCTATCACCCTCTCAATCTCTATCTTTCCATTGTTATGTTATCCGGATCGCCACTTAGGTGATAGTTCTCATTAAATCACTCTACTATAACCTATAATCGTTAAAGGTTGCACGTATTCTTTTCGCTTGTATATTCATCTAAGTACTAGAACAGGTGAGTATTTTATTTAACGCATAGCATCATTAGGGACGCTGCGCCACAGTCTATAATGATATAAATGGTGTAAAATAAACAGTGGAATTTGCTTACTATTCTTATACTGTGTTGTTTTTTGACGTAGTCTTTTAGAACAAGTGGGACCAGGGATCCACAACATTTCTATGGAAATTACTCGCTATCCTTTAAATAGGATGCTAGTCTATAGCAAAGTAATTTGCGCTGAAAACAAGAGACCCAGCTTCCCAATTAAATAATATAACGTGTGTGTCACAGTAAAGGTTGTTCACAATTATCTTATTAAATTTTATTTTATTAAGAACTGAATTCATCTCACTCCAGTTATATTTCGGTAGGCTTAGATAAACTTTACCTTCTAATATTAGATCGTCTTTCCTTTTATAGCCTTCTCTCGAATTAATTTCTAATTAGTGAATACTTTTCGTTCTACATTCTGTCACGTAGCCATTTATTATAAAAGCTGATAGGTCTAACATTCGACACTCATTTTCTCTCCACAATCTATGCCGGACGGCCAGTCGCTCTATTCCTATATATATACTGGAAGATTTTTTTATTTTGGGACTTTGTAGATATTATATCTACACCATTAAGACGCCGGAGCTTTTAACTTTGATTGTATAATCTTCAAGGATCAAACCCGAGCCCGCTGTCAAAGGACTACACAATAACCCCTTACCAATTGCCTGGAAGTGGAATTTTACGAGCCCGATCCTGTTATCAGAGGAATAGATCATCCAAGCCCATCAACTGCCTGGAAACGTAAACTTACGAACCTGACATATTATCATAAGTTACGTAAAATATTCATATCTATATTTGTAACTGCCACGATCACTGTTTATCTCTTTTAATTAAATTTCATCATTATTTTTATTTCATTCTAAACAAATCGTTAATTGTTTTTCATTTATAGTAACTTGTAAATTCTGGGGCCTCATTCTACATATATCTTTATGCATAGTCGAGTAGCTCTTTACTCACTTGAGACCATGACAGTGTGAAAGGGGAAGTCTCTCTCTCTCTCTCTCTCTCTCTCTCTCTCTCTATCTCTCTCTCTCTCTCTCACTCCCTGTCGCTCTTTCCCTCACTCTTCATTTATTTATCTACCTATCCATCTTTCTCCATCTATCAATCTCTCTATCTATCTATCTTTCTATCTATTCATTTATCTATCTATCTATCGATATGTATATATTTCTCTAGCTATCTTTCTCCATCTATCAATATATCTATCTATCTATCAATCTATCTATTTGCCTATCTATCTATCCATATATCTATCTTTATCTCTTTATCACTCTCTCTCTCTCTCTTCTTTGTTTTTTCATTTTCACTCACTCTCTCATTATATTCGTTTAAGGACCACCATTTCGGTGATTAGTTCTCATTGCAGTCCCTCTTACTTCTTGACATAAACGTTTAAAGTTACACTTATTTTTGACATGAGTTGAATTCATTTGACCAAATAAAAAAGCGATGGTAATTGATTGTCTACGGACTTTGAGTGATGAATATTAACTGACGTACTCCTTGCTACAAAATTAAAACAATGATGGTGACAAAAAATATCCTTTTTACAGGACTCTGATCTATCGAAAAGTACTTTTTGCTCAATGTAAGAGACCTAAATACCAATCTTGCTGCCAAAATATATAATATGTTTGTGTGTAGGAAAAATTCAATATTTAGACACACTCTCTCTATTCCTCTCTATAACCCTCTCCATATCTATCTTTCCAATTGTTATATTATCCGGTTCGCCACTTAGGTGATTAGTTCTCATAGAAATCACTCTACTATAACCTATACTCGTTAAAGGTTGCACGTATTCTTGTCGCTTGTACATTCATCTAAGTACTAGAACGGGTGAGTATTTTATTTAACGCATAGCATCATTAGGGACACTGCGTGACAGTATATAATGATTTAAATGGTGTAAAAATGACAATGGAATTTGCTTACTATTCTTATACTGTGTTGTTTTTTCACGTAGTCTTTTAGAGCAAGTAGGACCAGGGATCCACAATATTTCTATCGAAATTACTCGCTATCCTTTAACCCTCTCGTGTTCAGATTCTTTTTGGGGGAGTAGATAATGAGTTCCCTATATGGCCATGTCAATCATGTAGACATCCTTTGATGATATAAGCCTACTCTTTGATATCTGTAGTCGCCTTTTCGTTTTCTACGGTCACTCATGGCTAAACTCCGCCCAGAAACGATTTCATAGGTCCGTCCATCACCAAATTTCAAACTTTTGTTCTCGTGAGTTCATAAGTTTTTTGACCGAAGAACGATTGGCTACTGAGCATCTTGACCCTTCAACGATTGGTCGTTCTGGCAGCTCACGTGTCAACAGACGTCAACAATGAATTGAATCATCGTCGATGCAGTGGAAGACGGCCATGGAATTGTTGCGTCACATCGCCACGTTGTTGAATAAATTATCCAGGCATGGTCGATAGGTAAAAAAGCCAAATTACGTTCTAGTTACATTTGAAACAAACAAAGTATACCACTGATCTCGTCTCTTTGAGATATAAAGAATGATATAAAAATCAAGAAAATCGGCCGATAAATAAAAAAGTTGCTAAAAAAAGCTAAAATAAACAAAAGCAATTTTTAAAATCAAATTTATTCGTAAAACAGTTGGTTTTCAACCGATTTTTATGAAACAAAGACCAATGTACTTCTTTTTTCAAGCTGATTTCAGCAATGTGACTTTCAAATTCCTCAGAATTATATTTTTTACTTTTAGATTTTAGCTTTTAGGCCTACTCCATAAGGTGTTATATTCCTTGCATAACAATAGCGTAATACATCGACGGGGAGAAGCGTCTTTGTTTCGGCCAGCTGGATAGATAGCCTGTGATTGGTCGAAGACTTTGAGATGCTTGATTCACAATTCTACACGAACGGACCCCGGCGGTCTATCAAAGAGGTGTAACAAATTTATTTACCGACCTTATTTCTTGGTGCTAAAATTACAAAGTAATAATTTCGCATCAGAAAAAATAACTCTGAAGTTCCTATCTCTTTATTACAATAAAATTGAGACCTCGAATGACAAAATCGACCCACAAATAAGGGAGTTATGAATTATTCATAATATTTTTAAAAGTTTACAATAATGGTCTTCAAAGTCATTTTTCATCACCAAAGTCGTAATTTTTTACCGATCTTTACCAAACAAAGTGCAATGTCAATGATTTTCACCCGCAAATAAAATAGGATCCAAATCGCAATTTCTGAAACGTATTTTCTTTTCGGTCGGCAAATTCACAAAAATCAAAGCTGAAAACACCCTTCGGCAGTGACATGGCCTGTCATTTCCTTCACAACGATTGGATTTTACTTACTCAGGCCAGTCTTGACTACCCCGCCCATGAATATTATGTCGTTGTCGGTTTTTGTCGGGTTGAATCTTAAAGAGTTAAATAGGATGCTAGTCTATAGCAAAGTAATTTCCGCTGAAAACAAGAGACCCGGCTACCCAATTAGATAATATAACTTGTGAAAGGGGAAGTCTCTCTTTCTCTCTCTCTCTCTCTCTCTCTCTCTCTCTCACTCCCTGTCGCTCTTTCCCTCACTCTTCATTTATTTCTCTACCTACCTATCTTTCTCCATCTATCAATATCTCTATCTATCTATCAATCTATCTATCTGCCAATCTATCTATCCATATATCTATCTCTATCTCTTTCTCACTCTCTCTCATCTTTTTTTTCATTTTCACGCACTCTCTCATTATATTCGTTGAAGGACCACCAATTCGGTGATTAGTTCTCATTACAGTCCCTCTTACTTCTTAATATAAACGTTTAAGGTTACACTTATTTTTGACATGAGTTGAGTTCATTTGACAAAATAAAAAAGCGATGGTAATTGATTATCGCCGGACTTTGAGTGATGAATATTAACTAACGTCCTCCTTGCTACAAAATTAAAACAATGATGGTGACAAAAAATATCCTTTGGACAGGACTCTGATCTATCGAAAAGTACTTTCTGCTCAATGTAAGAGAAATAAATACCAATCACGGTGCCAAAATATATAATTTTTTTTTGTAGGGAAAATACAATATTTAGAGACACTCTCTCTATTCCTCTCTATCACCCTCTCAATCTCTATCTTTCCCATTGTTATGTTATCCGGATCGCCACTTAGGTGATAGTTCTCA
Source organism: Berghia stephanieae (assembly GCF_034508935.2). Classification (NCBI taxonomy): domain Eukaryota; kingdom Metazoa; phylum Mollusca; class Gastropoda; order Nudibranchia; family Aeolidiidae; genus Berghia; species Berghia stephanieae. The sequence goes on from NC_088361.1 coordinate 71,950,945, forward strand.
TTGAAATCACTCTACTATAACCTATAATCGTTAAAGGTTGCACGCCTTCTTTTCGCTTGTACATTGATCTAAGTACTAGACCAGGTGAGTATTTTCTTTAACGCATAGCATCATTAGGGACATTGCTCCACAGTATATAACGATTTAAATGGTGTAAAATAAACAATGGAATTTGCTTACTATTCTTATACTGTGTTGTTTTTTGACGTAGTCTTTTAGAGCAAGTAGGACCAGCGATCCACAACATGTCTATGGAAATTACTCGCCATCCTTTAAATAGGATGCTAGTCTATAGCAAAGTAATTTGCGCTGAAAACAAGAGACCCAGCTTCCCAATTAAATAATATAACGTGTGAAAGGGGAAGTCTCTATCTCTCTCTCTCTCTCTCTCTCTCTCTCTCTCTCTCTATCTCTCTCTCTCTCTCTCACTCCCTGTCGCTCTTTCCCTCACTCTTCATTTATTTATCTACCTATCTATCTTTCTCCATCTATCAATCTCTCTATCTATCTATCTTTCTATCTATTCATTTATCTATCTATCTATCGATATATCTATATTTCTCTAGCTATCTTTCTCCATCTATCAATATATCTATCTATCTATCAATCTATCTATTTGCCTATCTATCTATCCATATATCTATCTTTATCTCTTTATCACTCTCTCTCTCTCTTCTTTGTTTTTTCATTTTCACTCACTCTCTCATTATATTCGTTTAAGGACCAGCATTTCGGTTATTAGTTCTCATTGCAGTCCCTCTTACTTCTTGACATAAACGTTTAAAGTTACACTTATTTTTGACATGAGTTGAATTCATTTGACCAAATGAAAAAGCGATGGTAATTGATTGTCCTCGGACTTTGAGTGATGAATATTAACTAACGTCCTCCTTGCTACAAAATTAAAACAATGATGGTGACAAAAATATCCTTTGGACAGGACTCTGATCTATCGAAAAGTACTTTTTGCTCAATGTAAGAGACCTAAATACCAATCTTGCTGCCAAAATATATAATATGTTTGTGTGTAGGAAAAATTCAATATTTAGACACACTCTCTCTATTCCTCTCTATAACCCTCTCCATATCTATCTTTCCAATTGTTATATTATCCGGATCGCCACTTAGGTGATTAGTTCTCATAGAAATCACTCTACTATAACCTATACTCGTTAAAGGTTGCACGTATTCTTTTCGCTTGTACATTCATCTAAGTACTAGAACGGGTGAGTATTTTATTTAATGCATAGCATCATTAGGGACACTGCGTCACAGTATATAATGATTTAAATGGTGTAAAAATGACAATGGAATTTGCTTACTATTCTTATACTGTGTTGTTTTTTCACGTAGTCTTTTAGAGCAAGTAGGACCAGGGATCCACAATATTTCTATCGTAATTACTCGCTATCCTTTAAATAGGATGCTAGTTTATAGCAAAGTAATTTCCGCTGAAAACAAGAGACCCGGCTACCCAATTAAATAATATAACGTGTGAGAGGGGAAGTCTCTCTCTCTCTCTCTCTCTCTCTCTCTCTCTCTCTCTCTCTCTCTCTTCTCTCACTCCCTGTCGCTCTTTCCCTCTCTCTTCATTTATTTCTCTACCTCTCTATTTTTCTCCATCTATCAATCTCTCTATCTATCTATCTTTCTATCTATTTATCTATATATATATATATATATATATATATATATATATATATATATATTTCTCTATCTATTTTTCTCCATCTATCAATATATCTATCTATCTATCAATCTATCTATTTGCCTATCTATCTATCCATATATCTATCTCTATCTCTTTCTCACTCTCTCTCTCTCTCTCTCTCTCTCTTCTTTTTTTTTCATTTTCACTCACTTTCTCATTATATTCGTTGAAGGACCACCGTTTAGGTGATTAGTTCTCATTACAGTCCCTCTTACTTCTTAACATAAACGTTTAAGGTTACACTTATTTTTGACATGAGTTGAATTCATTTGACGAAATGAAAAAGCGATGGTAATTGATTATCGTCGGACTTTGAGTGATTAATATTCACTAACGTCCTCCTTGCTACAAAATTAAAACAATGATGGTGACAAAAAATATCCTTTGGACAGGACTCTGATCTATCGAAAAGTACTTTCTGCTCAATGTAAGAACACATATTTACCAATCACGGTGCCAAAATATATAATATTTTTGTTTGTAGGGAAAATACAGTATTTAGAGATACTCTCTCTATTCCTCTCTATCACCCTCTCAATCTCTATCTTTCCCATTGTTATATTATCCAGATCGCCACTTAGGTGATAGTTCTCATTGAAATCACTCTACTATAACCTATAATCTTTAAAGGTTGCACGCCTTCTTTTCGCTTGTACATTGATCTAAGTACTAGAACAAGTGAGTATTTTCTTTAACGCATAGCATCATTAGAGACATTGCTCCACAGTATATAATGATTTAAATGGTGTAAAATAAACAATGGAATTTGCTTACTATTCTTATGCTGTGTTTTTTTTTTTGACGTAGTCTTTTAGAGCAAGTAGGACTAGGGATCCATAACATTTCTATGGAAATTACTCGCTATCCTTTAAATAGGATGCTAGTCTATAGCAAAGTAATTTGCGCTGAAAACAAGAGACCCAGCTTCCCAATTAAATAATATAACGTGTGAAAGGGGAAGTCTCTCTTTCTCTCTCTCTCTCTCTCTCTCTCTCTCTCTCTCTTCTCTCCTCACTCCCTGTTGCTCTTTCCCTCACTCTTCATTTATTTCTCTACCTATCTATCTTTCTCCATCTATCAATCTCTCTATCTATCTATCTTTCTATCTATTAATTTATCTATCTATCTATCAATATATATATATATTTCTCTATCTATCTTTCTCCATCTATCAATATATCTATCTATCTATCAATCTATCTAGTTGCCTATCTATCTATCCATATATCTATCTATATCTCTTTATAACTCTCTCTCTCTTCTTGGTTTTTTCATTTTCTCTCACTCTCTCATTATATTCGTTTAAGGACCACCATTTCGGTGATTAGTTCTCATTGCAGTCCCTCTTACTTCTTAACATAAACGTTTAAAGTTACACTTATTTTTGACATGAGTTGAATTTATTTGACCAAATGAAAAACCGATGGTAATTGATTGTCCTCGGACTTTGAGTCATGAATATTCACTAACGTCCTCCTTGCTACAAAATAAAAATAATGATGGTGACAAAAAATATCCTTTGGACAGGACTCTGATCTATCGAAAAGTACTTTCTGCTCAATGTAAGAGAAATAAATACCAATCACGGTGCCAACATATATAATATTTTTGTTTGTAGGGAAAATACAATATTTAGAGACATATCTCTCTATTCCTCTCTATCACCCTCTCAATCTCTATCTTTCCCATTGTTATATTATCCGGATCGCAACTTAGGTGATTAGTTCTCATAGAAATCACTCTACCCTAACCTATAATCGTTAAAGGTTGCACGTATTCTTTTCGCTTGTATATTCATCTAAGTACTAGAACAGGTGAGTATTTTATTTAACGCATAGCATCATTACGGACATTGCTCCACAGTATATAATGATTTAAATGGTGTAAAATAAACAATGGAATTTGCTTACTATTCTTATACTGTGTTGTTTTTTGACGTAGTCTTTTTAGAGCAAGTAGGACCAGGGATCCACAACATTTCTATGGAAATTACTCGTCATCCTTTAAATAGGATGCTAGTCTATAGCAAAGTAATTTGCGCTGAAAACAAGAGACCCAGCTTCCCAATTAAATAATATAACGTGTGAAAGGGGAAGTCTCTTTCTCTCTCTCTCTCTCTCTCTCTCTCTCTCTCTATCTCTCTCTCTCTCTCTCTCTCTCACTCCCTGTCGCTCTTTCCCTCACTCTTCATTTATTTATCTACCTATCTATCTTTCTCCATCTATCAATCTCTCTATCTATCTATCTATCTTTCTATCTATTCATTTATCTATCTATCGATATATATATATATTTCTCTAGCTATCTTTCTCCATCTATCAATATATCTATCTATCTATCAATCTATCTATTTGCCTATCTATCTATCCATATATCTATCTTTATCTCTTTATCACTCTCTCTCTCTCTTCTTTGTTTTTTCATTTCACTCACTCTCTCATTATATTTGTTTAAGGACCACCATTTCGGTGATTAGTTCTCATTGCAGTCCCTCTTACTTCTTGACATAAACGTTTAAAGTTACACTTATTTTTGACATGAGTTGAATTCATTTGACCAAATGAAAAAGCGATGGTAATTGATTGTCCTCGGACTTTGAGTGATGAATATTAACTAACGTCCTACTTGCTACAAATTTAAAACAATGATGGTGACAAAAAATATCCTTTGGACAGGACTCTGATCTATCGAAAAGTACTTTTTGCTCAATGTAAGAGACCTAAATACCAATCTTGCTGCCAAAATATATAATATGTTTGTTTGTGTGTAGGAAAAATTCAATATTTAGACACACTCTCTCTATTCCTCTCTATAACGCTCTCCATATCTATCTTTCCAATTGTTATATTATCCGGTTAACCACTTAGGTGATAGTTCTCATTGAAATCACTCTACTATAACCTATAATCGTTAAAGGTTGCACGCCTTCTTTTCGCTTGTACATTGATCTAAGTACTAGAACAGGTGAGTATTTTCTTTAACGCATAGCATCATTAGGGACATTGCTCCACAGTATATAATGATTTAAATGGTGTAAAATAAACAATGGAATTTGCTTACTATTCTTATACTGTGTTGTTTTTTGACGTAGTCTTTTAGAGCAAGTAGGACCAGGGATCCACAACATTTCTATGGAAATTACTCGCCATCCTTTAAATAGGATGCTCGTCTATAGCAAAATAATTTGCGCTGAAAACACGAGACCCAGCTTCCCAATTAAATAATATAACGTGTGAAAGGGGAAGTTCTCTCTCTCTCTCTCTCTCTCTCTCTCTCTCTCTCTCTTCTCTCTCTCTCCACTCCCTGTCGCTCTTTCCCTCACTCTTCATTTATTTATCTACCTATCTATCTTTCTCCATCTATCAATCTCTCTATCTATCTATCTTTCTATCTATTCATTTATCTATCTATCTATCGATATATATATATATATATATATATATATATATATATATATATATATATTTTCTCTAGCTATCTTTCTCCATCTATCAATATATCTATCTATCTATCAATCTATATATTTGTCTATCTATCTATCCATATATCTATCTTTATCTCTTTATCACTCTCTCTCTCTTCTTTGTTTTTTCATTTTCATTCACTCTCTCATTATATTCGTTTAAGGACCACCATTTCAGTGATTAGTTCTCATTGCAGTCCCTCTTACTTCTTGACATAAACGTTTAAAGTTACACTTATTTTTGACATGAGTTGAATTCATTTGACCAAATGAAAAAGCGATGGTAATTGATTGTCCTCGGACTTTGAGTGATGAATATTAACTAACGTCCTCCTTGCTACAAATTTAAATCAATGATGGTGACAAAAATATCCTTTGGACAGGACTCTGATCTATCGAAAAGTACTTTTTGCTCAATGTAAGAGACCTAAATACCAATCTTGCTGCCAAAATATATAATATGTTTGTGTGTAGGAAAAATTCAATATTTAGACACACTCTCTCTATTCCTCTCTATAACCCTCTCCATATCTATCTTTCCAATTGTTATATTATCCGGTTCGCCACTTAGGTGATAGTTCTCATTGAAATCACTCTACTATAACCTATAATCGTTAAAGGTTGCACGCCTTCTTTTCGCTTGGACATTGATCTAAGTACTAGAACAGGTGAGTATTTTCTTTAAGGCATAGCATCATTAGGGACATTGCTCCACAGTATATAATGATTTAAATGGTGTAAAATAAACAATGGAATTTGCTTACTATTTTTATACTGTGTTGTTTTTTTGACGTAGTCTTTTAGAGCAAGTAGGACCAGGGATCCACAACATTTCTATGGAAATTACTCGCCATCCTTTAAATAGGATGCTAGTCTATAGCAAAGTAATTGCGGTGAAAACAAGAGACCCAGCTTCCCAATTAAATAATATAACGTGTGAAAGGGGAAGTGTCTCTCTCCTCTCTCTCTCTCTCTCTCTCTCTCTCTATCTATCTATCTATCTCTCTCTCTCTCACTCCCTGTCGCTCTTTCCCTCACTCTTCATTTATTTATCTCCCTCTCTATCTTTCTCCATCTCTCAATCTCTCTATCTATCTATCTTCCTATCTATTCATTTATCTATCTATCTATCGATATCTATATATTTCTCTAGCTATCTTTCTCCATCTATCAATATATCTATCTATCTATCTATCAATCTATTATTTGCCTATCTATCTATCCATATATCTATCTTTATCTCTTTATCACTCACTCTCTCTCTTCTTTGTTTTTTCATTTTCACTCACTCTCTCATTATATTCGTTTAAGGACCACCATTTCGGTGATTAGTTCTCATTGCAGTCCCTCTTACTTCTTGACATAAACGTTTAAAGTTACACTTATTTTTGACATGAGTTGAATTCATTTGACCAAATGAAAAAGCGATGGTAATTGATTGTCCTCGGACGTTGAGTGATGAATATTAACTAACGTCCTCCTTGCTACAAAATTAAAACAATGATGGTGACAAAAAATATCCTTTGGACAGGACTCTGATCTATCGAAAAGTACTTTTTGCTCAATGTAAGAGACCTAAATACCAATCTTGCTGCCAAAATATATAATATGTTTGTGTGTAGGAAAAATTCAATATTTAGACACACTCTCTCTATTCCTCTCTATAACCCTCTCCATATCTATCTTTCCAATTGTTATATTATCCGGTTCGCCACTTAGGTGATTAGTTCTCATAGAAATCACTCTACTATAACCTATACTCGTTAAAGGTTGCACGTATTCTTTTCGCTTGTACATTCATCTAAGTACTAGAACGGGTGAGTATTTTATTTAATGCATAGCATCATTAGGGACACTGCGTCACAGTATATAATGATTTAAATGGTGTAAAAATGACAATGGAATTTGCTTACTATTCTTATACTGTGTTGTTTTTTCACGTAGTCTTTTAGAGCAAGTAGGACCAGGGATCCACAATATTTCTATCGTAATTACTCGCTATCCTTTAAATAGGATGCTAGTTTATAGCAAAGTAATTTCCGCTGAAAACAAGAGACCCGGCTACCCAATTAAATAATATAACGTGTGAAAGGGGAAGTCTCTCTCTCTCTCTCTCTCTCTCTCTCTCTCTCTCTCTCTCTCTCTCTCTCACTCCCTGTCGCTCTTTCCCTCACTCTTCATTTATTTCTCTACCTCTCTATTTTTCTCCATCTATCAATCTCTCTATCTATCTATCTTTCTATCTATTTATCTATATATATATATATATATATATATATATATATATATATATATATATATATTTCTCTATCTATTTTTCTCCATCTATCAATATATCTATCTATCTATCAATCTATCTATTTGCCTATCTATCTATCCATATATCTATCTCTATCTCTTTCTCACTCTCTCTCTCTCTCTCTCTCTTTTCTTTTTTTTTTCATTTTCACTCACTTTCTCATTATATTCGTTGAAGGACCACCGTTTAGGTGATTAGTTCTCATTACAGTCCCTCTTACTTCTTAACATAAACGTTTAAGGTTACACTTATTTTTGACATGAGTTGAATTCATTTGACGAAATGAAAAAGCGATGGTAATTGATTATCGTCGGACTTTGAGTGATTAATATTCACTAACGTCCTCCTTGCTACAAAATTAAAACAATGATGGTGACAAAAAATATCCTTTGGACAGGACTCTGATCTATCGAAAAGTACTTTCTGCTCAATGTAAGAACACATATTTACCAATCACGGTGCCAAAATATATAATATTTTTGTTTTGTAGGGAAAATACAGTATTTAGAGATACTCTCTCTATTCCTCTCTATCACCCTCTCAATCTCTATCTTTCCCATTGTTATATTATCCAGATCGCCACTTAGGTGATAGTTCTCATTGAAATCACTCTACTATAACCTATAATCTTTAAAGGTTGCACGCCTTCTTTTCGCTTGTACATTGATCTAAGTACTAGAACAAGTGAGTATTTTCTTTAACGCATAGCATCATTAGAGACATTGCTCCACAGTATATAATGATTTAAATGGTGTAAAATAAACAATGGAATTTGCTTACTATTCTTATGCTGTGTTTTTTTTTTTTGACGTAGTCTTTTAGAGCAAGTAGGACTAGGGATCCATAACATTTCTATGGAAATTACTCGCTATCCTTTAAATAGGATGCTAGTCTATAGCAAAGTAATTTGCGCTGAAAACAAGAGACCCAGCTTCCCAATTAAATAATATAACGTGTGAAAGGGGAAGTGTCTCTCTCTCTCTCTCTCTCTCTCTCTCTCTCTCTCTCTATCTCACACTCCCTGTCGCTCTTTCCCTCACTCTTCATTTATTTCTCTACCTATCTATTTTTCTCCATCCATCAATCTCTCTGTCTATTTATCTTTCTATCTATTTATCTATCTATCTATCTATATATATATATATATATAATATATATATATATATATATTTATAAATATATATATTTCTCTATCTATCTTTCTCCATCTATCAATATATCTATCTATCTATCAATCTATCTATTTGCCTATCTATCTATCCATATATCTATCTCTATCTCTTTCTCACTCTCTCTCTCTCTCTCTCTCTTCTTTTTTTTCATTTTCACTCACTCTCTCATTATATTCGTTTAAGGACCACCATTTCGGTGATTAGTTCTCATTGCAGTCCCTCTTACGTCTTGACATAAACGTTTAAAGTTACACTTATTTTTGACATGAGTTGAATTCATTTGACCAAATGAAAAAGCGATGGTAATTGATTGTCCTCGGACTTTGAGATGAATATTCACTAACTTGTTCAGTATTCAAAATCTTAGAAGAAAAGTGCTTAATGGAAAGCAACTGTGTAAATTCCCTTTAGGTAAAAATTTTATAAGTCTTATCTCCCTTGGTTATTGAGTTATGCTCTATCTAACACAAAAATTGAGTAGGTAATAGATTGAATCAAAATAAAATGAAAAGAAGATGTGGGACTTTCACATGTAATCTCAATATGCATTAGAATGATATTCTTGAAAAGAGAAAAAGTGCAGTTTATATTCAATGCAAATAAAATATAATGATTATATTCATGTTAAAAAAAAATTGAGTTGTTTTTAACAAACATCTGGTAGTACATGATTTTTATTCTCCCATTAAAATTGAAATGGACTTGTTGTTCCTGATTTTGCTCACTGGTTTTGTGAAAACATCTGCTAAGTTGTCTTCAGTTGGGACATAAAACAGATTCAATTTTCCATTAGCAATTTCATCCCTGACAAAATGATATTTAATGTCAATATGCTTGGAACGTTGGTGTTGAACCGGGTTCTTAGATAGAGCTATCGCACCTTGATTATCACAAAGTAAGGAAAAGTTATCAATTTTATTTCCTGTCATATCTGAGAGTAATGCACATAGAAATTTGCCTTCTTGTGTGGCGGCAGCGAGCGACATATACTCTGCCTCGCAGGTTGAGAGGGCAACTGTTGATTGTTTCTTTGATTTCCAGGAAATCAAAGGACCTTCATTGGATATCTTAAACCCATACCCAGTAATACTCTTTCTGTCCTCAGAATTTGCCCAATCAGCATCGCAATGACCTGTCAGTGTAAATTCATTATCAGTGGATTTTCTGAATGTTAGCATTTTGTTTGCTGTACCTTTTAGATATCTCAGTACATGTTTTGCCATGATCAGATGAAATGAGAGAGGATTAGACATAAATTGTGACAATTTAGTAACTACATAAGCAAGGTCAGGTCTGGTACAAGTCATTATATAGATCAAGCCTCCAACTATCTCTCTGTACCTTGATGCTTCTTCTTCTGAACATTTTTCATTTTCATTGTTACATTTATTTGTGTTCACTTCACATGGTGTATACCTAGGTTTGCACTCTGACATGTTAAATTTTGCAAGCAGTTTCTGAGTGTATTTGCTTTGGCACATTGAAACCTCATTTTTAGTTTGGTTAAACTCAATACCCAGAAAGTATTTCAATACTTCTAGATCTTTCATTTGAAATTTTGCTTTCAAATTTTCTTTGACATTTTGTAAAGCATTTTGATTATGAGAAGCAATAAGTAAATCATCAACCCATGCTATCAAGACAATTATGTCATTTGTTTCACACTGCCCATCTGGTTTCTTTACATAGACACAGGGGTCTGAAAGAGATTGGGAAAATCCTTGTTCTGTCAAATGTTCAGGCAAGGTTTGGTTCCAAAGTCTACCGCTTTGCTTTAACCCATACAGTGACTTCTTGAATCTCAAAACAAGTTTCTCATTGGTTTTACCTTTTATATTGAAACCATGAGGCTGTTCAACAAATATTTCTGTATCAATTGGCGCATTCAAGAAAGCTGCCTTGACATCCATTTGGTGAATGATCATTTTGTGATTTACAGAAATTTGCATCAGAGTTCTTATTGAAGTCATGCGGGCTGTGGGTGAAAATGTTTCCCTGTAATCTATATTCGGTATTTGGGAGTAACCTTTTGCCACAAATCTTGCTTTGTATTGGTCTTCTTTACATGGATTTTCTTTAATTGTATAAACCCATCTCCCCCCCCCCCCCCACTACATCCCTGCCAGGTGGTAAGGATGTTAGCTCAAATGTATCATTTTCAACCAGAGTCCTCATTTCCTCTTCCATAGCCTCCTGCCATTTCTCTGCAACAGGGCTAGACATGGCATCATTGTATGATTTGGGAATATTATGGATTGCATTGTAAAAATAATGGGTAATACATTCATCACAATTTTCATGCAAATTATTGATCAAATTCATACTTTCATCAATTGCATCATCATTGTCATTCAAATAATAGTCATTTAGATAACTAGGTTTCTTTCTAGTTCTATTTGTTTTGTTTTCAGTTGTATTTTGATTGACATTAGGACTAATGTTATCATTTTCATCATTGGAATTGGGAGTTTCTGCATTAGCATTCTTATCCGAATGATTTGGTTTTGACTGGAAATTGACATCTTCTAAGAAATGTTCATTTGGTGGAGTTGGAATTGAGTAAGGAATTTGTTTCTTTTGTTCGTCAACAAAAATTGATTCTTGATCATTATCATTAGAAATTTCATCATTGTTTTGGTTGGAAATTGTGTTTTCAAATTTAACACATCTTGCTCTTTGTACATTTTCAGTTTCTGGAAAATATATGAGATAAGCCAGGCTTTCTTTATCATAACCGACAAAAATTCCTCTTGAGGCTCTTGCATCCAACTTTTTTGGGTTTTGGGTTAGTGCATAGCACGTTTGTCCAAATTTGTGCATTTTATCATAATCAGGTTTCTTGCCTGTTAGAGCCTAAAAGGGAGTTTGTGTCAATCTGTTATTTATACATCTATTTCTAATGTAAACAGAAGCCATAAGTGCATAGGACCATAAATATTTGGGTAAATTTGCTTCTAACAGTAGACATCTGGCCATTTCGAATAGCGTTCTCCATTGTCTTTCACTGGTGCCATTCTGGTGGGGTGAATATGGTGCAGACTTTTCATGTTTAATTTTGTTTGAAATCAAAACGTTCTTAAATTCAGTAGAGGTAAATTCACCACCGTTGTCTGACCGTACACATTTTACCTGTCCAAAAGGAGAGAAATCTGCTAGAAATTTCTGAAAACCTTTCACTGTGTCACTTTTGTTCTTTAGCAGATATGTAGCACACACACCAGAGTAGTCATCCACACAAACGAGAGCGTATCGAAAACCATCTTTTGCAGCAGGATCTATCGGCCCTGCCAAATCGAGGTGAATCTTCTCCAGCGGCTTTGTTGCTCTTGAGTCAGGTACTCGACTTCTCGCATTTGTCATTTTCCCGAGCACACAGGTTGAACATTCAAAATTGTCATTTGGATTTGTAATTTTAATGTGTCCAAGAGAACCTAGTTTTCGAATGTCCTCACAGTTGCAGTGCCCTAGAATTTCGTGCCAGGATTGAAGAGATTTTTTTTCATAGTGGATTTCTTCACTGTATTTATGAAATATAAATTTTTACATTTTGACAGATCAATCACGCTTCCATTAAATTCCATTGAAGCAGAATTTTCTTTGAAAATAACCGAAGCTCCATCACTCGTTGCAGCAGACACGGATGAGATGTTTTGGTCGAATTCAGGTACAAACAATGTGTTTTTGAGAACGATTTGCTGTGGTTCTCCGAACGAGTTGAAAACGTTGATTTTTGCATCCCCTCGGCCTTTGACAATACCGAACGACTTTTGACCGTTGGCCAGTTCAATGGCATGATTTGTAGCTTGAAAATCAGACTCGAGGTGGGTGAACAGACTTTTGTCTGTGATGATATGTGTTGAAGCACCGCTATCTACAAGAATTCTTTTGACGGAGTGGTCGTGTTGGTTGATTGGTTCATTTTTGTTGAATTTGTGTGTCCAGATATGGAAGGTGAATGAATGGGGCTGACCGTTGTCATCCACGGATTTTGCGGAATGTTTTTGCTTTCTGCAGAATCTAGTATCATGGGTAGTACTCTTGCAGACTTCACACCACCGGTTTTGTTTCTTTCGGCATTCCTCGGTGTTGTGGTTTTTCATTTTACAGTTTCTGCACCATTTTTGCTGGAAGGTACTAGTACTTGTTTTGGGTCTGTAACCCTGTGTGGTCGTTGCCATTACTGTAGAGTTTTCTGTTTTGATATTTTGTTCTTCATTTCGCAGACTTTCTTTGAATTCGCCGAATGTCTGTGGGGTTTCTCTCTGAGTTACGACAGTTATGAAGGATTTAAATGAGTTTGGTAGGCCTTTTAATACCATGGCTACCAGCAAACTGTCACTAATCTGCTCGCCTGCAGTTTTCAACGAAGCAGCAGCAGTCTCTGCACGTAGAATGTAATCTGTGACAGATTCTGTGTTCGATTTTTCAAGCGATGTCAGCACATTATACAGGGTGATAATACGGGCTTTGCCTTTTGGTTGGTAATGTGTTCTAAGAATAGCGAGAGCTTCTTTACCTTTGTTTTTGGCATCACGCATCACTAAAGAAAGAGAGAGGTAGTCTAGACACTGGATCAGTTCGGCGTAGGCGATTGCATTTTCTTCTTCATCTACTTGTATTTCTTTGTCATTGAAGACATGTATCTTCTTGAGCCGCATTAGCCCAAGGAATTTTGTTTCCCATAACTCGTAATTTCGATCTTCCCGTTGAAGGTGGGTATTCTGTAGGTTGACATTTTAAGGATTGTTTACTTAACCTCAGACTTCGTAGAGTTTGTTTACTCACGGTAATTTATTTACCTAATACATCAGTGCATGACTGGGCCCATAACCTGTAAGTTGTGGTAATGAGTTATGAGGATGAAGGAAGATTGAAAATTATTATTAACTCAAGACATTGTTGAGTTTGCCTGTCAGGGTGGAACAGGAAGTGAACAAACCCTTGTTTGTTTTTGGATAACGGAAAAAAAACAACATCGTTGAAGGATTTATCGTTAAAGGTTGCACGTATTCTTTTCGCTTGTACATTCATCTAAGTACTAGAACGGGTGAGTATTTTATTTAACGCATAGCATCATTGGGGACACTGCTCCACAGTATATAATGATTTAAATGGTGTAAAAATGACAATGGAATTTGCTTACTATTCTTATAATGTGTTGTTTTTTTTTTGACGTTGTCTTTTAGAGCAACTAGGACGAGGGATCCACAATATTTCTATGGAAATTACTCGCTATTCTTTAAATAGGATTCTAGTCTATAGCAAAGTAATTTCGGCTAAAAACAAGAGACCCAGCTACGCAATTAGATAATATAACATGTGAAAGGGGAAGTCTCTCTCTCTCTCTCTCTCTCTCTCTCTCTCTCTCTCTCCCTCTCTCTCACTCCCTGTCTTTCTTTCCCTCTCTCTTCATTTATTTCTCAACCTATCTATATTTCTCCATCTATCAATTTCTCTATCTATCTCTCTTTCTATCTATTTATCTATCTATATTTTCTCTATCTATCTTTCTCCATCTCTCAATCTATCTATCAATCTATCTATCTACCTATCTATCTATCCATATATCTATCTCTATCTCTTTCTCACTCTCTCTCTCTCTCCTATTTTTAAATTTTCACTCTCTCTCTCATTATATTCGGTTAAGGACCACCATTTCGGTGATTAGTTCTCATTACAGTCCCTCTTACTTCTTAACATAAACGTTTAAGGTTACACTTATTTTTGACATGAGTTGAATTCATTTGACCAAATGAAAAAGCGATGGTAATTAATTGTCGCCGGAATTTGAGTGAAGAATATTCACTAACGTCCTCCTTGCTACAAAATTAAAACAATGATGGTGACAAAAAATATACTTTGGACAGGACTCTGATCTATCGAAAAGTACTTTCTGCTAAATGAAAGAGACCTAAATTCCAATCACGGTGCCAAAATATATAATATGTTTGTGTGTAGGGAAAATTCAATATTTAGACACACTCTCTCAATTCCTCTCTATCAACCTCTCAATATCTATCGTTCCCATTGTTATAATATCTGGATCGCCACTTAGGTGATTAGTTCTAATAGAAATCACTCTACTATAACCTTAACTATAATCGTTAAAGGTCGCACGTATTCTTTTCGCTTGTACATTCATCTAATTACTAGAACGGGTGAGTATTTTATTTAACGCATAGCATCATTAAGGAAAGTACGTCACAGTATATAATTGTGAAAATGACAATGGAATTTGCTTACTATTCTTATACTGTGTTGTTTTTTGACGTAATCAATTAGAGCAAATAGGACCAGGGATCCACAATATTTCTATGGAAATTACTCGCTATCCTTTAAATAGGATGCTAGTCTATAGCAAAGTAATTTCCGCTGAAAACAAGAGACCCGGCTACCCAATTAAAAATATGAAGTATGAAAGGGGAAGTCTCTCTCTCTCACTCTCTCACTCCCTGTCTCTCTTTCTCTCACTCTTCATTTATTTCTCTTCCTATCTATCTTTCTCCATCTATCAATCTCTCTATCTATATATCTTTTTATCTATATATATATATATATATATATATATTTCTCTATCTATCTATCTTTCTCTATTTATAAATTTATCTATCTATCTATCTATCTATCTATCTATATATCTATCTATCTATCTATCTATCTATCTATCTATCTATCTATCTATCTATCTTTCTGCCTATCAATCCATATATCTATCTCTATCTCTTTCTCACACTCTCTCTCTCTTCTTTTTTTCATTTTCACTCACTCTCTCATTATATTATTGTAAGGACCAACATTTCACTGATTAGTTCTCATTGCAGTCCCTCTTATCTTAAAATAAACGTTTAACGCATAGCATCATTAGGGACACTGCGTCACAGTATATAATGATCAAAAGGGTGTGAAAATGACAATGGAATTTGCTTACTATTCTTATACTGTGTTGTTTTTTGACGTAGTCTTTTAGAGCAAGTATGACCAGGGATCCACAATATTTCTATGGAAGTTACTGGATATCCTTTAAATAGGATGCTAGTCTATAGCAAAGTAATTCCCGCTGAAAACAAGAGACCCAGCTACCCAATTAAATAACATAACGTTGAAAGGGGAAGTCTCTCTCTCTCTCTCTCTCTCTCTCTCTCTCTCACTCCCTGTCTCTCTCTCCCTCTCTCTTCATTTATTTCTCTACCTATCTATATTTCTCCATCTATCAATCTCTCTATCTATATATCTTTCTATCTATTTATCTATCTATCTATATAAATATATTTCTCCATCTATCTTTCTCCATTTATCAATATATCTATCTATCTATCAATCTATCTATCTGCCTTTCTATCTATCCATATATCTATCTCTATCTCTTTCTCACTCTCTCTCTTCATTTTTTTCATTTTCAATCACTCTCTCATTATATTGGTTTAAGGACCACCATTTCGGTGATTTGTTCTCATTACAGTCCCGCTTACTTCTTAACATAAACGTTTAAGGTTACAGTTATTTTTGCCATTAGTTGAATTCATTTGACCAAATGAAAAAGCGATGGTAATTGATTGTAGCCGGACTTTGAGTGATGAATATTCACTAACGTCCTCCTTGCTACAAAATTAAAACAACGTTGGTGACAAAAAATATCCTTTGGACAGGACTCTAGTCTATCGAAAAGTACTCTCCGCTCAATGTAAGAGACCTAAATAGCAATCACGGTGCCAAAATATATAATATGATTGTTTGTAGGAAAAATTCAATACTTAGACACACTCTCTCTATTCCTTTCTATCACCCCCTCAATCTCTATCTTTCCAATTGTTATATTATCCCGATCGCCACTTAGGTGATTAGTTCTCATAGAAATCACTCTACTATAACCTATAATCGTTAAAGGTTGCGCGTATTCTTTTCGCTTGTACATTCATCTAAGTACTAGAACGGGTGAGTATTTTCTTTAACGCATAGCATCATTAGGGACACTGCGCCACAGTATATAATGATTTAAATGGTGTAAAATAAACAGTGGAATTTGCTTACTATTCTTATACTGTGTTGTTTTTTCACGTAGTGTTTTAGAGCAAGTAGGACCAGGGATCCACAACATTTCTATGGAAATTAATCGCTATCCTTTAAATAGGATGCTAGTCTATAGCAAAGTAATGTATAGATAGTATAGATGGAGAAATATAGATAGGTAGAGAAATAAATGAAGAGAGAGGGAGAGAGAGACAGGGAGTGTGAGAGAGAGAGAGAGAGACTTCCCCTTTCAACGTCATGTTATTTAATTGGGTAGCTGGGTCTCTTGTTTTCAGCGGGAATTTCTTTGCTATAGACTAGCATCCTATTTAAAGGATATCCAGTAACTTCCATAGAAATATTGTGAATCCCTGGTCATACTTGCTCTAAAAGACTACGTCAAAAAACAACACAGTATAAGAATAGTAAGCAAAAAATCTCGGCATCACTTTAGAGAGTGATCTGTCTATGAACAAACATATTAACAATGTGAGAACAAGTGCTATCTGCATTATAAGAAATATTAGAACAATCAGACCATTTATTAATAGGGAAACTTGCAACAAATTGGCAACATCTTTGATATTCCCGAAAATGGACTACTGCAATGCACTGTTTGTTGGTCTCACAAAGGACAAAATAAACAAACTCCAGAAAATACAGAACATGGCAGCCCGCGTTCTAGGCAAATAGATAGATTGATAGATAGATAGATATATTGATAGATGGGGAAAGATAGATAGAGAAATATATATATATATATATATATATATATATATATATATATATATATATATAGGTAGATAGATAAATGAATAGATAGAAAGATAGATAGATAGAGAGATTGATAGATGGAGAAAGATAGATAGGTAGAGAAATAAATGAAGAGTGAGGGAAATAGCGACAGGGAGTGAGAGAGAGAGAGAGAGAGAGAGAGAGAGAGAGAGAGAGAGAGACTTCCCCGTTCAGACGTTATATTATTTAATTGGGAAGCTGGGTCTCTTGTTTTCAGCGCAAATTACTTTGCTATAGACTAGCATCCTATTTAAAGGATAACGAGTAATTTACATAGAAATATTGTGGATCCCTGGTCCTACTTGCTCTAAAAGACTACGTCAAAAAACAACACAGTATAAGAAAAGTAAGCAAATTCCATTGTTTATTTTACACCATTTAAATCATTATATACTGTGACGCAGTGTCCCTAATGATCCTATGCGTTAAATAAAATACTCACCTGTTCTAGTTCTTAGATGGATGCACAAGCGAAAAGAATACGTGCAACCTTTAACGATTATAGGTTATAGTAGGGTGATTTCTATGAGAAATAATCACCTAAGTGGCGTTCCGGATATTATAACAATGGGAAAGATAGAGACTGAGAGGGTGATAGAGAGGAATAGAGAGAGTGTGTCTAAATATTGAATTTTCCCTACACACAAAAATATTATATATTTTGGCACCGTGATTGGTATTTAGGTCTCTTACATTGAGCAGAAAGTACATTTTGATAGATCAGAGTCCTGTCCAAAGGATATTTTTGTCACCATCATTGTTTTAATTTTGTAGCAAGGAGGACGTTAGTGAATATTGATCACTCAAAGTCCGGCGACAATCAGTTACCATCGCTTTTTCATTTGGTCAAATGAATTCAACTCATGTCAAAAATAAGTGTAACCTTAAACGTTTATGTTAAGAAGTAAGAGGGACTACAATGAGAACTAATCACCAAAATGGTGGTCCTTAGACGAATATAATGAGAGAGTGAGTGAAAATGAAAAAACAAAGAAGAGAGAGAGAGAGAGAGATAAAGAGATAGAGAAAGATATATGGATAGATAGATAGGCAGATATATAGATTGATAGATAGATATATTAATAGATGCAGAAAGATAGATAGAGAAATATATATATGTATATATATATATATATATATATATATATATATATATATATATATAGATTGATAAATAGATAGAAAGATAGATATATAGAGAGATTGATAGATGGATATAGATAGACAGGTAGAGAAATAAATGAAGAGTGAGGGAAAGAGCGACAGGGAGTGAGAGAGAGAGAGAGAGAGAGAGAGAGAGAGAGAGAGAGAGAGAGAGAGAGAGAGAGAGAGAGACTTCCCCTTTCACACGTTATATTATTTAATTGGGTAGCCGGGTCTCTTGTTTTCAGCGGAAATTACTTTGCTATAGACTAGCATCCTATTTAAAGGATAGCGAGTAATTTCGATAGAAATATTGTGGATCCCTGGTCCTACTTGCTCTAAAAGACTACGTGAAAAAACAACACAGTAGAAGAATAGTAAGCAAATTCCATTGTCATCTTTCTATCTATCTATATATATATATATATATATATATATATATATATATATATATATATATATTTCTCTGTCTATCTTTCTCGATCTATCAATATATCTATCTACGAGTATCTATCAATATATCTATTTGCATATCTATCTATCCATATATCTATCTATATCTCTGTATCACTCTCTCTATCTCTCTTAATTTTTTTCATTTTCACTCAATCTCTCATTATATTCGTTCAAGGACCACCATTTCGGTGATTATTTCTCATTGCAGTCCCTCTTACTTCTTAACATAAACGTTTAAGGTTACACTTATTTTTGACATGAGTTGAATTCTCTCGAAAAGTACTTTCTGCTCAATGTAAGAGACATAACTACCAATCACGGTGCCAAAATATAT
>NC_088361.1:71972824-71985324 GCF_034508935.2 Berghia stephanieae
ATAACCTATAATCGTTAAAGGTTTCACGTATTCTTTTCGCTTGTACATTCATCTAATACTAGAACAGGTGAGTATTTTCTTTAACGCATAGCATCATTAGGGACACTGCTCCACAGTATATAATGATTTTAATGGTGTAAAATAAACAATGGAATTTGCTTACTATTCTTATACTGTGTTGTTTTTTGACGTCGTCTTCTTGAGCAAGTAGGTCTAGAGATCCACAACATTTCTATGGAAATTACTCGCTATCCTTTAAATAGGATGCTAGTCTATAGCAAAGTAATTTGCGCTGAAAACAAGAGACCCAGCTTCCCAATTAAATAATATAGAAAGATAGAGATTGAGAGGATGATGAAGAGGAATCGAGCGAGTGTGTCTAAATATTGAATTTTCCCTACACACAAAAATATTATATATTTTGGCACCGTGACTGGTATTTAGGTCTCTTACATTGAGCAGAAAGTACTTTTCGATAGATCAGAATCCTTTCCAAAGGATATTTTTGTCAACATCATTGTTTTAATTTTGTAGCAAGGAGGACATTAGTGAATATTGATCATTCAAAGTCCGGCGACAATCAGTTAGTCAAATGAATTCAACTCATGTCAAAAATAAGTGTAACCTTAATCGTAATTGTTAGGAAGTAAGAGGGACTTCAATGAGAACTAATCACCAAAATGGTGGTCCTTAAACGAATATAATTAGAGAGTGAGTGACAATGAAAAAAAAGAAGAGAGAGAGAGAGTGAGAAAGAGATAGAGATAGATATATGGATAGATAGATAGGCAGATAGATAGATTGATAAATAGATAGATAAATTTATAAATGGAGAAAGATAGATAGATAGAGAAATATATATATATATTTATATATTATATAATATATATATATATATATATATATATATATATATAGTTAGATAGATAGAAGAATAGATAAAAATATAGATAGATATACAGATTTATAGATGGAGAAAGATAGATAAGTAGAGAAGTAAATGAAGAGTTAGGGAAAGAGAGACAGGGAGTGAGAGAGAGAGTGACTTCCCCTTTCATACTTTATATTTTTAATTGGGTAGCCGGGTCTCTTGTTTTCAGCGGAAATTACTTTGCTATAGACTAGCATCCTATTTAAAGGATAGCGAGTAATATCCATAGAAATATTGTGGATCCCTCGTCCTACTTGCTCTAAAAGACTACGTGAAAAAACAACACAGTATAAGAATAGTAAGCAAATTCCATTGTCATTTTCAAAACCTTTTGATCATTATATACTGTGACACAGTGTCCCTAATGATGCTATGCGTTAAATAAAATACTCACCCGTTCTATTACTCAGATGAATGTACAAGCGAAAAGAATACGTGCAACCTTTAAAGATTATAGGTTATAGTAGAGTGATTTCTATGAGAATTAATCACCTAAGTGGCGATCCGGATAATATAGCAATTGGAAAGATAGATATGAAGAGGGTTATAGAGAGGAATAGAGAGAGAGTGTCTAAATATTGAATTTTCCATAAACACAAACATATTATATATTTTGGCATAAAGATTGCTCTTACATTGAGCAGAAATTACTTTTCAATAGATCAGAGTCCTCTCCAAAGGATATTTTTTGTCACCATCATTGTTTTAATTTTGTAGCTAGGAGGACGTTAGTGAATATTCATCACTCAAAGTCCGGGGACAATCAATTACCTTCGCTTTTTCATTTGGTCAAATGAATTCAACTCATGTCAAAAATAACTGTAACCTTAGACTCCTTCCGCACTAGGACAAAACTGTCCAGGACAAATTTGTCCTGTCCCACTGGAGAAAACTTCTATTCAAAAGGGGTTCCGCACTAGGACAGGATTGTCCCGGGACACACCTGCGCGAATGCATTATTTTTTAAAATGTTTTTACAAGATTCAAAAGTTTATTTGTAGGCAATTGCCAATATAACTCATACAAGAATATAATATTTTCATCAACAAATCAAGTAAATAAAATCAATAATAAAGCAAGGCAAACAATGATAGTAATAATGATAATAACAGTAATAATAATAATAATGATAATAATAATAATAATAATAATAATAATAATAATAATAATAATAATAATAATAATAATAATAATAATAATAATAATAATGATAATTATGATGGTGATAATAATAATGTAAAATCTTCTAATTAATAGATTAGTTATTTAATGGTTTGAATTATAAATTAATAATTTAAAAAAAAAGTCCTTGGTACAACTCTAATAATTCACATTTTATGAATCAACATAAGATACGACATGACGATAATGATTTTTTTTACCCTGTACAATGGGATTTGTTTACATAAGATTTATATAATCATGAAATATTCTTATAGCAAGAGTAATAGTATTGCTGCTGCTACTACTACTACTACTACTACTACTACTACTACTACTACTACTACTACTACTACTAACTACTACTACTACTACTACTACTACCACTACACTACCACTACTACTACTACTACTACTACTACTACTACTACTACTACTACTACTACTACTACTACTACTACCACTGCTACTACTACTACTACTACTACTACCACCACTACTACTACTACTACTACTACTACTACTACTACTACTACTACTACTATTACTACTACTACTACTACTACTACCACTACTTCTACTATTACGACTACTACATCTACAACAACGACAACAACAACAACAACAACAACAACAACTACTACTACTACTACTACTACTACTACTACTACTACTACTACTACTACTACTACCACCACTACAACTACCACCTCTTCTACCACTACTTCTACTACTACAACTACTATTACTACTACTACTACTACTACTACTACTACTACTACTACTACTACTACTACTACTACTACTACTTCTACTACTACTACTACTACTACTACTACTACTACTACTACTACTACTATTACTACTACTACTACTAGTAATGGATGAAATAGAGGTTGCATATTTCTGTGCTTTACTACGTGGAAAAAAAAAACAAAAGAGAAAACAATATTGGGTGCATCCTTTAATGACCCAAAGATTGCTCTAGGGTCAATTCCGTAGACTCTATGGTGATCTCCGATCTTATCTTAAAATGGCTTTCTTGGAATCACCTCATTTTACCCAGGTGCAAATGACTACCAGTTCGCTGATGAAAATAATCTTTGACGGACTAGCATCATTCAAGAGGATAATAGAAAGTCAGCTTGGCTCGGTGGTACGGTCTTTGCTTCGTACCCGAAAGGCATCAGTTCGATCACCCGCTGATGCGCTGTGTTGCCTTGAGTAAGTCACCTCGCCTAGCTCAATTTGCGGCGCTGCACTGCGGCTAACGCCTGGGTTATACCTCGCCCTAGCTCAATTTGTGGCGCTGCACTGCGGCTGACGCCTGGGTTATTCCAGTCTTCCCTTGGAATAGACCCTCGAGAAAAATTTCCCCTATGGGATGAAAAAGGGAATTTTTTTTTTTTAATTTTAAACTGTTATCTGTCTGCTCAACGCTACAGAAGCATGGATAAGTTCCGGATTTATAAGCTTAGATGGCCCGTGGTTAGCGCGTTGTACTCTGGACTCAGAGGTTCTGTGTTCGATTCCGACCGAAGCCAATTTGTACTTTCTAGAGCAAGAAAATTTACTCCAATCACTCACTCCATTCAGGTGTAAAAGGGTACCTGTCAAGCTGGGATAGTAATCTGCGATAGACTAGCGTCCTGTTCAAAGGTTTTCAAACAAATACGTTAATTGTCCGCTTCACGCTATTGAAACCGGAATAACTCCTGCACCATTGGCTACAAGGCTCTAAAGGAGTTAATTTGTCTTACAATGAGTCCAAGTGGCTCAGAAGGACTTACTTAAAAATATTTTCATTGAAAATTCCCAAAATAAATAACGATAAAGATAATTGATCCACAAGGTACCGAATAGATGTGCGACCGGTTTTAGACACGTTACTGCTGTTTCACAAAGTGTGACACTTCTTAAATTATATTTATAAACATGCGTTTTTAAATTGCCGAAAATGTTTATGTTGCTATGCCTTCTGTGCGTGGTTTCATCACATGGAATTATTTTTTGAATTGTTCTTGCTTTTTTATATTCAGAATTGAAATAAATAAATGAATCATAACTGTGAAATTGAATGTAAGCTTCAGTTTAATATACGAAAACAGATAAAATGGACGTTTCGGGTTTCCCCTTCATCAACAACACATGATGAATTAAAAACTACAGACGAATGAGATAATGTGGTAGTGGCGTTGATAAGATGCATAAACAAAAACATTGATGGGCAGGAAATTGTATGCTACTTTGTGAGGAAGCGCGAATTAAAACAGAGCAATAGAAATTAATAAAAGGTGCGTACTTAATTATGTTAAAAGAGGGGAGGCGGGTAGGAACTGTGTAATGCAGTATAAAAGACAGTGAACTAAAATAAAGTGTGGACTATTGTTGGAAAATAAATACAATGGAATTGGAAATAAATACAAAATGTAAGGGATGTAGGTATTAATATATTAGTGGCATTAGCAGCAGCAGAAGCAACAGTAGTAGTAGTAGTAGTAGTAGTAGTAGTAGTAGTAGTAGTAGTAGTAGTAGTAGTAGTAGTAGTAGCAGTAGTAGTAGGGATGCAGAAAATAAAGACAGGCATTTCAATTTTGACACGGCGCCACCAAGTCTGGGACTTTTTTGTCCTAGTGCGGAAGTCTGCTATATTTTTCTACTATCACAAACGATATGAACACGGGACTGGGACAGTCCTGTCCCGTTGATTTTGTAGCATTTCACAACGGCTTGGGACACAACGGGACTGTTTTGTCCCGTCCCAATAGGTGCGGAAGATTTCTCTAAATTCTATATGTTACAGATTTGGGACAGGACTGTCCCAGGACAGTCCTGTCCTAGTGCGGAAGAGGGTTTAAACGTTTATGTTAAGAAGTAAGAGGAACTGCAATGAGAACTAATCACCGAAATGGTGGTCCTTAAACGAATATAATGAGAGAATGAGTGGAAATGAAAAAACAAAGAAGAGAGAGAGAGAGAGAGAGAGAGAGTGATAGATTGAGAGGGCGATAAAGAGCAATAGAGAGAGTGTGTCTCAATATTGAATTTTCCCTACACACAAACATATTATATATTTTGGCAACGTAATTGGTATTTAGGTCTCTTAAATTGAGCAGAAAGTACTTTTTGATAGATCAGAGTCCTGTCCAAAGGATATTTTTTGTCACCATCATTGTTTTAATTTTGTAGCAAGGAGGACGTTAGTGAATATTCATCACTCAAAGTCCGGCGATAATCAATTACCATCGCTTTTTCATTTGGTCAAATGAATTCAACTCATGTCAAAAATGAGTGTAACCTCAATCGTTTATGTTAAGAAGTAAGAGGGACTGCAATGAGAACTAATCACCGAAATGGTGGTCCTTGAACGAATAAAATGAGAGAGTCAGTGAAAATGATAAAAAATAAGAGAGAGAGAGAGAGAGAGAGAGAGAGAGAGAGAGAGTGTGTGATAAAGAGATATAGATAGATATATGGATAGATAGATAGGCAAATAGATATATTGATAGATAGATAGATATATTGATAGATGGAGAAAGATAGATAGAGTAATATATATATATATATATATATATATATATATATATAGATAGATAGATAGATAAATAGATAGAAAGATAGATAGATAGAGAGATTGATAGATGGAGAAAGATAGATAGGTAGAGAAATAAATGAAGAGTGAGGGAAAGGGAGACAGGGAGTGAGAGAGACTTCCTCTTTCACACGTTACATAATTTAATTGGGTAGCCGGGTCTCTTGTTTTCAGCGGAAATTACTTTGCTATAGACTAGCATCCTATTTAAAGGATAGCGAGTAATTTCGATAGAAAATATAGATCCCTGGTCCTACTTGCTCTAAAAGACTACGTGAAAAAACAACACAGTATAAGAATAGTAAGCAAAATCCATTGTCATTTTTACACCATTTAAATCATTATATAGTGTGACGCAGTGTCCCTAATGATGCTATGCGTAAAATAAAATACTCACCCGTTCTAGTACTTAGATGAATGTACAAAGAAATGAATACGTACAACCTTTAACGATTGTAGGTTTTAGTAGAGTGATTTCTATGAGAACTAATCACATAAGTGGCGATCCGGATAATATAACAATGGGAAAGATAGAGATTGAGAGGGTGATAGAGAGGAATAGAGAGAGTGTGTCTAAATATTGAATTTTCCCTACACACAAACATATATATATTGGCACCGTGATTGGTATTTAGGTCTCTTACATTGAGCAGAAAGTACTTTTCGATAGATCAGAGTCCTGTCCCAAGGATATTTTTGTCACCATCATTGTTTTAATTTTGTAGCAAGGAGGACGTTAGTGAATATTCATCACTCAATGTCCGGCGATAATCAATTACCATCGCTTTTTCATTTGGTCAAATGAATTCAACTCATGTCAAAACTGAGTGTAACCTTAAACGTTTATGTTAAGAAGTAAGAGGGACTGCAATGAGAAATAATCACCGAAATGGTGGTCCTTGAACGAATATAATGAGAGAGTGAGTGAAAATGAAAAAAATTAAGAGAGAGAGAGAGAGAGAGAGAGAGAGAGAGAGAGAGAGAGTGATAAAGAGATATAGATAGATATATGGATAGATAGATAGGCAAATAGATATATTGATAGATAGATAGATATATTGATAGATGGAGAAAGATAGATAGAGAAAAATATATATACATATATATATATATATATATATATATATAAATATATATATATATATATATATAGAGAGAGAGAGAGAGAGAGAGAGAGTTAAATAGATAGAAAGATAGATAGATAGAGAGATTGATAGATGGAGAAAGATAGATAGGTAGAGAAATAAATGAAGAGTGAGGGAAAGGGAGACAGGGAGTGAGAGAGACTTCCTCTTTCACACGTTATATTATTTAATTGGGTAGCCGGGTCTCTTGATTTCAGCGGAAATTACTTTGCTATAGACTAGCATCCTATTTAAAGGATACCGAGTACTTTTCATAGAAATTGTTGTGGATCACTGGTCCTACTTGCTCTAAAAGACTACGTGAGAAAACAACACAGTATAAGAATAGTAAGCAAATTCCATTGTCATTTTTACACCATTTAAATCATTATATACTGTGACGCGAAGTCCCTAGTGATGCTATGCGTTAAATAAAATACTCACCCGTTCTAGTACTTAGATGAATGTACAAGCGAAAAGAATCCTTGCAACCTTTAACGATTATAGGTTATAGTAGAGTGATTTCTATGAGAACTAATCACCTAAGTGGCGATACGGATAATATAACAATGGGAACGATAGAGATGGAGAGGGTGATAGAGAGGAATAGAGAGAGTGTGTCTAAATATTGAATTTTCCCTACACACAAACATATTATATATTTTGGCAAGGTGATTGGTATTTAGGTCTCTTTCATTGAGCAGAAAGTACTTATCGATAGATCAGAGTCCTGTCCAAAGTATATTTTTTGTCACCATCATTGTTTTAATTTTCTAGCAAGGAGGACGTTAGTGAATATTCATCACTCAATGTCCGGCTACAATCAATTACCATCGCTTTTTCATTAAGTCAAATGAAGTCAACTCATTTCAAAAATAACTGTAACCTTAATCGTTTATGTTAAGAAGTAAGAGGGACTACAATGAGAACTAATCACCAAAATGGTGGTCCTTAAACGAATATAATGAGAGAGTGAGTGACAATGAAAAAAATGAAGAGAGAGAGAGAGTGATAAAGATATATATATATATATATATATATATATTATATATATATATATGGATAGATAGATAGGCAGATATATAGATTGATATATAGTTAGATAGATTAATAGATGGAGAAAGATAGATAGAGAAATATACCTATATAGATAGATTGATAAATAGATAGAAAGATAGATATATAGAGAGATTGATAGATGGATAAAGATAGATAAGTAGAGAAATAAAGGAAGAGTGAGGGAAAGAACGACAGGGAGTGAGAGAGAGAGAGAGAGAGAAAGAGAGAGAGAGAGAGAGAGAGAGAGAGAGAGAGAGAGAGAGAGAGAGAGAGAGAGAGAGAGACTTCCCCTTTCACATGTTATATTATTTAATTGGGTAGCTGGGTCTCTTGTTTTCAGCGGAAATTACTTTGCTATAGACTAGCATCCTATTTAAAGGATAGCGAGTAATTTCGATAGAAATATTGTGGATCCCTGGTCCTACTTGCTCTAAAAGACTACGTGAAAAAACAACACAGTATAAGAATAGTAAGCAAAATCCATTGTCATTTTTACACCATTTAAATCATTATATACTGTGACGCAGTGTCCCTAATGATGCTATGCGTTAAATAAAATACTCACCCGTTCTAGGACTTAGATGAATGTACAAGCGAAAAGAATAAGATCAACCTTTAACGATTATAGGTTATAGTAGAGTGATTTCTATGAGAACTAATCACCTAAGTGGCGATCCGGATAATATAACAATTGGAAAGATAGATATGGAGAGGGCGATAGAGAGGAATAGAGAGAGTGTGTCTAAATATTGAATTTTCCCTACATACAAACATATTATATATTTTGGCACCGTGATTGCTATTTATTTAGGTCTCTTACATTGAGCAGAAAGTACTTTTCGATAGATCAGATTCCTGTCCAAAGGATATTTTTTGTCACCATCATTGTTTTAATTTTGTAGCAAGGAGGACGTTAGTGAATATTCATCACTCAAAGTCCGGCGATTATCAATTACCATCGCTTTTTCATTCGGTCAAATGAATTCAACTCATGTTAAAAATGAGTGTAACCTTAAACGTTTATGTTAAGAAGTAAGAGGGACTGCAATGAGAACTAATCACCTAATGGTGGTCCTTAAACGAATATAATGACAGAGTGAGTGACAATGAAAAAATTAAGAGAGAGAGAGAGAGAGTGATAAAGATATATAGATAGATATATGGATAGATAGATAGGCAAATAGATATATTGATAGATAGATAGATATATTGATAGATGGAGAAAGATAGATAGAGAAATAATATATATATATATATATATATATATATATATATATATATATAGATCGATAGATAAAAAGATAGTAAGATAGATAGAGAGAGAGATTGATAGATGGAGAAAGATAGATAGGTAGAGAAATAAATGAAGAGTGAGGGAAAGGGAGACAGGGAGTGAGAGAGACTTCCCCTTTCAACGTTATATTATTTAATTGGGTAGCCGGGTCTCTTGTTTTCAGCGGAAATTACTTTGCTATAGACTAGCATCCTATTTAAAGGATACCGAGTAATTTTCATAGAAATAGTGTGGATCCCTGCTCTAAAAGACTACGTGAAAAAACAACACAGTATAAGAATAGTAAGCAATTTCCATTGTTTATTTTACACCATTTATATCATTATATACTGTGACGCAGTGTCCCTAATGATGCTATGCGTTAAATAAAATACTCACCCGTTCTAGTACTTAGATGAATGTACAAGCGAAAAAAATATGTGCAGCCTTTAACGATTATAGGTTATAGTAGAGTGATTTCTATGAGAACTAATCACCCAAGTGGCGATCCGGATAATATAACAATTGGAAAGATAGATATGGAGAGGGTTATAGAGAGGAATAGAGAGAGTGTGTCTAAATATTGAATTTTCCCTACACACAAAAATATTATATATTTTGGCACCGTGATTGGTATTTAGGTCTCTTACATTGAGCAGAAAGTACTTTTCGATAGATCAGAGTCCTGTCCAAAGGATATTTTTGTCAACATCATTGTTTTAATTTTGAAGCAAGGAGGACGTTAGTGAATATTGATCACTCAAAGTCCGGCGACAATCAGTTACCATCGCTTTTTCATTTGGTCAAATGAATTCAACTCATGTCAAAAATGAGTGTAACCTTAAACGTTTATGTTAAGAAGTAAGAGGGACTGCAATGAGAACTAATCACCGAAATGGTGGTCCTTGAACAAATATAATGAGAGAGTGAGTGACAATGAAAAAAATGAAGAGAGAGAGAGAGAGTGATAAAGATATAGAGATAGATATATGGATAGATAGATAGGCAGATTATAGATTGATAGATAGATATATATATATTAATAGATGGAGAAAGATAGATATAGAAAATATATATATATATATATATATATATATATATATAGATAGATATATAGATAGATTGATAAATAGATAGAAAGATAGATATATAGAGAGATTGATAGATGGAGAAAGATAGATAGGTAGAGAAATAAATGAAGAGTGAGGGAAAGAACGACAGGGAGTGAGAGAGAGAGAGAGAGAGAGAGAGAGAGAGAGAGAGAGAGAGAGAGAGAGAGAGAGAGAAAGAGAGAGTTCTCCTTTCACATGTTATATTATTTAATTGGGTTGCCGGGTCTCTTGTTTTCAGCGGAGATTACTTTGCTATGGACTAGCATCCTATTTAAAGGATAGCGAATAATTTCGATAGAAATATTGTGGATCCCTGGTCCTCCTTGCTCTAAAAGACTACGTGAAAAGACAACACAGTATAAGAATAGTAAGCAAATTCCA
Source organism: Berghia stephanieae (assembly GCF_034508935.2). Lineage (NCBI taxonomy): Eukaryota > Metazoa > Mollusca > Gastropoda > Nudibranchia > Aeolidiidae > Berghia > Berghia stephanieae. Next base: position 71,983,458 of record NC_088361.1, read on the forward strand.
TTGTCAATTTTACAGCATTTAAATCATTATATACTGTGACGCGGTGTCCCTAATGATGCTATGCGTTAAATAAAATACTCACCCGTTCTAGTACTTAGATGAATGTACAAGCGAAAAGAATACGTGCAACCTTTAACGATTATAGGTTGTAGTAGAGTGATTTCTATGAGAACTAATCACCTAAGTGGCGATCCGGATAATATAACAATGGGAAAGATAGAGATTGAGAGGGTGATAGAGAGGAATAGAGAGAGTGTGTCTAAATATTGAATTTTCCCTTCACACAAACATGTTATATATTTTGGCACCGTGATTGGTATTTAGGTCTCTTACATTGAGGAGAAAGTACTTTTTGATAGATCAGAGTCCTTTCCAGAGTATATTTTTGTCAACATCATTGTTTTAATTTTGTAGCAAGGAGGACGTTAGTGAATATTGATCACTTAAAGTCCGGCGATAATCAATTACCATCGCTTATTCATTTGGTCAAATGAATTCAACTCATGTCAAAAATAAGTGTATCCTTAAACGTTTATGTTAAGAAGTAAGAGGGACTGCAATGAGAAATAATCACCTAATGGTGGTCCTTGAACGAATATAATGAGAGAGTGAGTGAAAATGAAAAAATTAAGAGAGAGAGAGAGAGAGAGTGATAAAGAGATATAGACAGATATATGGATAGATAGATAGGCAAATAGATATATTGATAGATAGATAGATATATTGATAGATGGAGAAAGATAGATAGAGAAATATATATTTATATATATATATATATATATATATATATATATAATATATATATATATAGATAGATGAATAGATAGAAAGATCGATAGATAGAGAGATTGATAGATGGAGAAAGATAGATAGGTAGAGAAATAAATGAAGAGTGAGGGAAAGGGAGACACTGAGTGAGAGAGACTTCCCCTTTCAACATTATATTATTTAATTGGGTTGCGGGGTCTCTTGTTTTCAGCGCAAATTACTTTGCTATAGACTAGCATCCTATTTAAAGGATAGCGAGTAATTTCCATAAAAATGTTGTGGATCCCTGGTCCTACTTGCTCTAAAAGACTACTTCAAAAAACAACACAGTATAAGAATAGTAAGCAAATTCCATTGTCATTTTTACACCATTTAAATCATTATATACTGTGGCGCAGTGACCCTAATGATGCTATGCGTTAAATAAAATACTCACCCGTTCTAGTACTTAGATGAATGTACAAGCGAAAAGAATACGTGCAACCTTTAACGATTATAGGTTATAGTAGAGTGATTTCTATGAGAACTAATCACCGAAGTGGCGATCCGGATAAAATAACAATAGGAAAGATAGATATGGAGAGGGTTATAGAGAGGAATAGAGAGAGTGTGTTTAAACTCTCATTCTCGCATCTTTCAACCAATATAAATATAATGATATTAAAAAACGTGAACAATTGTTGTAAGTTTGGGCAGAAACCTTAAGGAGTGGTATCATTTTATTACGATATTTCACAAAATAATGAAAAACGATACATACACTCATATCACATAATCTCACAAACATCATATAGAGACATTTAACATAGTAATCATAGTCATATTAAAAAAAACAAGGAGTTGATTATATAAACAACACATAATACTACTTGTATAAACAACATAACAATATACAATACGATTTCCATCACATATACAACACGATCTCCTTAATGGTATGAATACAATTAGAGCAATTACGTCAGGTGTATTATATGAACATTTAAATTTAATAAAAATAACGGAAAATTATTATAAAATATCAATAGATTTTTTGCGCAGCAGACAATATAGGTCGGAGACAGGGGTTGGCGGTGGGGCAATTATAAAGTAATAAAGA
>NC_088361.1:71990324-72022346 GCF_034508935.2 Berghia stephanieae
AATTTTGAAAAGCGTCATTGACATTCTTTGAGTAATTATTTATCAAAATGTTCACAAAACTAACATAACATTTATTTAGTATCTTCTCTCTACTAAGATTACATTTACTGCAAATGGAAAGAAATTCAGATATCGAATCACAATTATCTGCCCAGTAATACTCATTGATTTTAATAAGAGCACTTTTCTGATTTACAAGAGACATAAACTTGTTTTCAAGATCCCCAACTGCAATGTTCATGATGCACAAGGCAACCTGAAAACCTTCAACGAGGGTTTGTGATGGATAAGTAAGACCCCCACGATTCAAATGATCGAAATAATCTATAAATTCCTTGTCAATAACAATGTCAAAAGATTTGTTTTTATCCCCAATCAATTCACAACATTCAGAACAGTCAATAGTTGAAATCAACTTCTTAGCTACATATCCTGCAACATAAATAACAACATTCAAAGATTTATCAGTAATTTCAATTTTGTCGAAAGGAAAGTCATTAACAAATGATTTGTCACCGTCATTAAAACTCCCTGAGTCGAATTCAGAGAGAAAGGATTTAATGCTGAGGGAAATGTTTCCTTTGGAAACAGAGTGAATTTGGATGAGTTCTTTTACAATAAGTTTTCTTTCGCTTTGTAGCAATTCATCAACGGAAATCAAGGTGTTTCCTCCAGACATTTGTCTATATTGTCCGAAACGACCTTCTAAATTATCAGTTTGAAATTTACCAGTCAGTACAAATTTAAAATGCATGTCGTTTAACAAATATGGAATTAAAATGACTAAACAGTCCAGGGTGTGAGTAAGGGCAATAAAAGTGTCTTTACTAAGGAAACCTTCATTTGATGATATAAAATGATCATGCCATTTTTTCAACCATGATGACATATCTGCTAACCATGACAATCTTTCATCATCACAAGAAAAAAATGGAATGGCGGAAGGTTTTCTTTTGTTCCGTCCGTAATACTGGTGTTGGACATTGACAATATTCCACCAATGGCAAATTGTCTTGATGAAATGGGCTGTGCCGTCCCATGAGATAATGCTTTTATCAGAAGGACCAATTGATCGTAATGCAACAGCATTTGTTTCGTTAAAAATTTTAAGAGCTAAGCTAACTTTTTGTCGCTCTAATGAATGAGGATAGAGGGCTTTCCAGCATAATGCAGGTGCCTCCTTTAAAAGATTGTCTTTCTCCAGTCTGTACAAATTACGTAAGTCATTAAAAGAGGCATGGGTTATGACAGTGTCGTCAGTCCATTTAGGGAAACAAAAAGTTTGTGATTTGTTCTTTAAATTTAACCAGTTATTTCGTACAGACTTGAGAAGATGAACTGAATCAAACAAAAGAAATATTTTGAGATTAGGACGAACGGGGTTGGGCATATAGAAATTTGAATCAGTGCCTCTCGTTAATAAAGAAAACATTTTACGGTTAATTCTGTTGTTATCAGAAATAATACTAATGATATTAAAACCTGCATTGATTACACTTTTCATAACATTAAAAGTTATTTCATGAAGAAACTCAGCAGTCATATTATGTACAGGAAACAAACCAACAATCAGTTTTTTATCTGAAAGAAGAGAAGATATCATAAAACATTGAACACTGTTGGCTAATTTGTCACAGTTATTGGCCTGTCCAACTATATTACCTCCTCTAAATGACAATTTTGATTTAACATGAACTTCGTCTAACAATAAATTTACAAAAAGGTCTTTTTCATCAAGATACTTGACTTCATTTTGAAGAAATGAAGAGCCAAGCAGACCATCTTTTACAGAGACATTTCCACATAGCTGTCTTAAAAACCTTACACTGGGTAAAATAAGTAGAGTGTTTCTAATTTTTTTGTAAGAAGAAGGAGATATTGAAAATATACAAAAAGCGTGAATTATACAATCATTAGAATATCGTCTTCTTGAGGGTGGAAGACGTACAAGTTTGAGTTGTTCAATTAAAAAACTACACAAATCAGTTTTTTCCTCATCTTCTTGAAACACTTCTGCAACTGTGCATATTGCACTCTCAAATATGGCTTCCTTTCCAGGTAAAGAAGAAGAGTAATGTGTAATAATGTTCTGTAGTTGGCTCCATCGGTCTAGTTTATTGTCCTTTGGAATAATCCATGTGAAGTTAGAAATTTTAATATTTTCACACCACACAGAAACAGCCAAGTCATTGTTTATGGAAATACTGAATTTGACAAATAATCCTTGTCTCTCATTGAATTCCAACGAATATAATTTTATATGATCATCGTTAAATTCTGTTTTAAGGTGAAAGAATTTCCATTTCTTGAATTGATCATCCAAACACTGGGTCAAATCAGTGAATGAAGAAACTATGTCCTCCTCTAAAAACTTCTGGAGAGAATCTTCTTCTCTTTCCTCTAGCCGTCTTCTTTTCGATCCCGGACTTTCTCTTTTTAAAGGCGGTGGTGACGATAAGTAGCCAGGGAGGTTTTCAAATATACTGGGAACAGCTCCTGATTTTAACTTCTTCCGTTTACGAGGAATAACGGTATCTTGTTGTCCTTTAACACCTGGGATAATGTCACTGCATATAATGTCACTTTCATTAAAGTGTCTTTCACAAACGACAGTGTTTTTTGTTATGAGTAAATTTTTTCTTGGAATTTTCCTCAGCCACAATTCCTTAAGTTCAGGGTCTTTGGGGAATTCAAAACATGAGGTGTATGTGTTTTGCTCTGAATCTCCTTTTTTACGTTTATAATTCGATATGCAAGCAGGAACGCAGCACTTATTGACCATATTTTGTTTGATGTCTCAGGAATGTGTAGCTCGATCTGAAATAGATACAAAATAGAATTTTATTGAGTGATGATTCTTGCTATATTTATACATCGTTAAGATATGTAATGCATTATTCAGAATATATCAAATGTTTCTATTCATTAATATCGATATAATAGATGCGCTCATATTTATTTGTATTTTTTCTCACTGTATTGCTTTTAAAAACAAATAAATATTTATGCTTTATAACGCTTATTAAATTATTCTTATGATTTATGTCTGTAAGCCCAATTTCCTTATGAATCAATATAGTTTATTTATTAGTTATCATTATTATCTAATAACAATAATAATAATAATAATAATAATAATAATAATAATAATAATAATAATAATAATAATAATAATAATAATAATGATAATAATAATAATAATAATAATAATAATAATAATAATAATAATTATTATTATTATTATTATTATTATTATTATTATTATTATTATTATTATTATTATTATTATTATTATTATTATTATTATTATCATATCATCTTCATCGTCAGTTAAGAAGGAACTTTCTCTATCATGTATAAGAAAACAATCATTGATTAAATGTTGATTTGTTCTTCAATCTCTTTATTTACAACTCAACCCCCCCCCCCCCCCCCTTATCTTTAATTTTGCTCTACAACTGCGAGACCTCTCCAGAACTTTCAATGCCATCGCAGGCAATCGTAACCATTATCTCACTGACCACCGCATTCCAATCACACCTTTGGGAATTCTTTCTCCGTGCCAGTGAAAGTTCCATATGGTGTGTGTTGCATGTTTTCACTCTTTTCCGTGTGTTTTCTCTCTCATGCCCAGAATAATACACGGGTTAAATATTACAGACACTTGCTTTAGTTATTATTTTTTTTGGCACATCTTTAATATCAAACAAAAAATACTATTCTTAAATTATCACGATATTAATCATTCATGGTCAGTTTCCTCAGTCATTATGTCATCCATAAAATTTATGACGATAAGTCTTTGATTTTGATTTGTTTCCTTGTTTCATTGATATGTAAAAACTCATATTTTATGATAATGGATGTAAAATAGTTAAACAATCAACTGCTATTTTAATATTGAGTTGTATCGCGTAGAGAAAAAATGTGTAAGAGAAGCGAGATAGAGATTTAGGTTGGGAGAGTCTAGTAGGTATAGCAATAACATCAATATTCGAGTGACAAATAACATATCATTGTCTCCAAACAATAATAATGATAAAAATTATATATTATTTTATTTGAGCTTTTAAAAAAAGTTATATTCACCATATTGTTAAGCAGCACCAACACAACCAACTCCAACACTAGGTCTGACTCTGACTTGAGTGATTAGAGATGGTCTCTGATGCCGATTTAATTAAGATTACCAATTGTCAATACGAATTAAAATAAATTATATATTAATTAAGCTGCTTACCTTTTTGTCATGCGATTCTTCTGTAAAATGTCTTTGTTCCAACTTATTGAAAGTCAAGTTGACGATAATGAAAAGTATGGCGTATTTTATTTCGTTATAAAAGCAAAGAAAAGAAGTTGATGCAATTGCCGGTCTAATCAGGGCGCGGACATATTGGAAAAGGCGGTGCGCAATGATTTCAGCTTGACCTAATCACGCAGTCAGTGTACCGTTTTTAGCAGTCTCAAATAGGGAAGCGTAGATGAAAAATAATTCCTCAGCTCTTTTACCTTTTCAAGCTTGAAACTGAAATATTATACTTATACCAGACTATTACTTAAAAATCATTGATTGATAAATGTCTTTGTAAACATATAGCCCAAATTAAATGCAAAACAACGAACGGAAAAGTCGGCCTGATAGGTCGGTAGGATTGGCACTTCTTTTTAAGCTTCCTGGCCTGGTAGCTATATAGAAGGCCTTGGTTCAATCTGGAAGTTGGTCAGTAGTTCGACCGAGATTGTCGCACTTTTCACTCTCTCTATAAAAAAAGAGTTCCTTGTGGATACTGAATAGTGGCAAAGCACTATTCAGTATCAGATACTGAATAACCACTTCCTATAGAAAAAGTTGAGGCTGCTGCTGCTATATTACAAATGATACCTAATGCAATTCTCACCTACTATCTAACACCCTTCCTTTCCCCCATTCCGCCCCATCCCTCCAATTCAACACTGTACTCATTGTCCTCACTTTCAACCCCCATCCTTCACCCATACCGACACACACACATACGCACACACACACACACACACACACACACACACATATACTCTCTCTCTCTCTCACACACATATTTGCCCACCCACCCACCCTGTACCCATCCAAGTTGAATGACAGTATTATTATCATAATATGTATCAAGTATCTCATTCATTCCCCCTAATCCTCACCCACCCACCCACCTACACCAGCTTACATTGCCGTTTAAATTAACCTTATCCTCATTCTGTCGTCTAAGCCACACTTAAACTCCCATTTTCGCATCTTTCAACCAATATAAATATAATGATATTAAAAAACGTGAACAATAGTTGTAAGTTTGGGCAGAAACCTTAAGGAGTGGTATCATTTTATTACGATATTTCACAAAATAATGAAAAACGATACATACACTCATATCACATAATCCCAAAGGAAAGGTCTGAAAGACCGTCCTGCCCAAACGACCTTGTGTTTACATTAATATTGGTTTGTGTTGAGTTACAGTGATGTGGGGGGTAGACATTCTCCCATCTTATTTCGGTAATGGTTAATGACATATTGGGGAATTTGGTCGAGGTATAATAAATAACACGTGCTCTGCCAGTCTCCCATCGCCTTAACTATTTCACCTGGTATGCCAGAAGACAGGGCCCTAGTATCCCCACCACGACGAAAACTGTGGCTGGATATAGTGTTACAACCACATGCTGCGGAAAGAGAGCGCAATTTTTTGTTAAACAAAGACCCAGTCATAGGGAACGCCTGGGAGTCTGGCATTGCAGGTGCAGTCATGCATAACATATCGTACATCGCTGAAACAGGACATAGTGGGTGATTTGCTAACCTATGTAATGCAATTTCTTGTATACGACCTTTCGTTTGGTTATTTTTTGACCAACCAACTTTAATTGTTATTTGTGAACAGCCCCCTGACATAGATACACAATTCCTTGTCAATTGTTTTTTTTGTTATCAAAACCTCCTGCATCCGTCCCAAACAAGTTGGATTTTCTTAACAAACCAAAAAACATAGTAAGGCATGATGCCCAGAATACATAGTCATCTATATGAGAGAATTTAAGTTGTTTTTTTTTTTAACTTTAACAATATTTCAGGCGTCACCGGAGGCTTGCTCTGAACATCAGTTCCTTTAACTTTCTCAATGCCCTTAATTGTTGTTTTAATATACCATGAGTCATCACATGGATTGGGAAGATTACATTCTAAATGGATAATACGGATAATATTCATATATTGCTTAACAGAACTAGGTTTTAATTTCCGCGCCAAATAAGCTGCATATTTGGCAATATATATTTGCGAAATAGGTGCAGGCGCTATTCTCATTTTTTCACAAAAAGAAATATAAGACCGTAAATGTGTTTGATAGGTCTTCGTTGTGTTGGCTGTAAAGGCCTGTCCGCGGTACATGTCAACTTTACTTGTTAATTCATCGGTTAAGGCACAGGCACCTAGACAAAAGAAAAAAGAAGGCATTCCATGACATGTGATTTGTGATAACAAAAGGAGGGGTTAAACCATGATGCCAGTTACTTAGTAATTTACATAACAACAAACATTTATCATGTTCATGCAATCTAGATATTGTATCAGGTATTTGGTTCAGACTCCCAGATACATGTATCGCTCTAACCGTTATATTGAGTCGTGCACATTTGAAGGCATATTTTCTAAGTAAAGAATTAATATAACTATTTCTACACCAGCATCTGTTTAAGACACATTTTGTAACCATGCTATCTGTATGCACCACGACTGTTTTACCAGCCCATAAATGCGCCCACGTGTCAAATGAGTTAACTACTGCACAAATCTCCTTGTAATTAATGTGAAGCGATGATGCCGCAGGCTGGTCGCAATCAAATACTAAATAGCGCCAAGAGCCAGACCAAAAGGCACCGGCGGCGATATTGCTTGCATCCACATGGACGTGCTCAGGCGCTGATTCATTATAATATAATATCCCATTAAACACACTTAAAAATGAAATCCACCATTGTAATTCAAGATGAAATGAATATGACAAAATTATTTTATGCTGCTGCTGCTTTAGAGGCAGGACACGACGTAGGAAAAATCTCCCTCCACGAATTGCCTGGCATGCGTAGTTCAATGAGCCTGCGAGACTCTGTAGCTGCTGTTTGCTGGCACGTTTTTTCTTTTTGAATGCATTGAGCTGCTGCTTTAAACGAATTATTTTTTCCTCGCCTAATTCGACAGTGCTGTTAAAAGTATTGATTGTTAATCCAAGAAACTGAATGTTTTGGGTCGGTCCCACAACTTTATTATAACTAATATAAAATCCAAGTTCACGAAGTAGCTGCATAAGTGTAAGCATCCAATATTTACATTCCTCATACGTTGGGGTAGTGATAAAGAAATCATCTAAATAAGCTACAACCCCATTGCATCCTTTACGATTCATGATTCGTTTAATAGCTTGCGATAAGCGGTGAAAATGTCCTGGACCTTTATTGCTACCAAATGGTAACCTAGAATCAAATAGGAAGGTGGGGTGACTGTCACCCTCAAACGTCCAATGAATACCAGTTGCTACGTAATTTTCTGGATGGATAGGCACTGATCTATAAGCTGCTTGGAGGTCGATTTTTGCACAGTAGAAAAATGGTTTGGCTAATTTGCATGCATCACGAACGGTTTGAAATTTGGTGATTTCTGGTAAAGAATAATCATTCATAGCTTCTCCTACTGGTCTACTGCCGTCATGAATTAGTCGAATATCTCCGTCCTCTTTCGGGATTGCAGCAACAGCACTAGTAACTGTTGGCTGTTTAGATGCTACAACATAATGACCTTGAGCTATTTGATTCTTTAATTCCTTCTCCACTAATGTTTTAAAACGAAAGGAATAATGATGGTTATTTTCTATCACATTTTTTAGTTGACTATCTTTTTCAATAATTCGAAATCCATGCTCTACTCCGTCTAAAATGAAATCTTTATCTTTATCACACTATAACATTTTCCTCCAGGAATTTAATTTACTACTAATGGATGCTTTATTGCCTAAAAATTCACATTGGTGGGGATTGATAGGAGGAAAGGGGCTTAACACTAATGGGCTTTCCTTACTACTATTTGTCTGCTGCTGTGTATCCTATGCTGAATTGACACCCACATGGTGATCTCTGCCTCCATGCTCTCGATTGCCACACAAGCCACATACATGGTTAAATCGGCATGTTGTGCCATATGTACAGGCACCTCTGTTGAATTGTCGACAGACCTCCTTGTTGCTGAACTGAATGGTATTCGGTCCACGAGACGATTCCCAGTGTTTTTTTTTTTGTCGTTTGAGGAGTGCGATCACGAAGCACTACTGTCGCCAGGTGAGGGGCGTCTGTCCCCCATATGAAGTTGTCCACTGACTGTCGCTGACGATATTCATCGTCGAAGATGAGAACTGACTGCCATGTGTATCTCATGGCAAGTTCACCACCATCTCTGTGTATTTGATGTATTGATGTACATCAAAATTCGGCGATAATCCTATCAACTTAGCCAAAATCCTTGCATTTGCTGCTATCCACATGGCTGGCGAAACCTTGTCTAGTTTCACTTTTGCGTTTATGCGAAGGCTAACACTCTCTGTGATGTTAACTTCCTCGTCGGTAACCAGCGAGGGAGAAATAAAATCAACAATTTTAAAGTAGGTACTCCTACCTGAGACACTCGACTATTCAGAAGGTTTGATTCTTACAGCACCAAGGAGGCTAGATAGGCCTCCATCATCATTCAAAGACGCACACATAGGTCCCTTGCCGTGAAAACATTGCAGGTTTTTGACTGCCATCTTTAGAATGGCTTTGTGTCCTTTTTTAATATCTAATTCACCAATATCGCTGTCCGTGGCACAAAGAAGGGCTGCCAAACTGTCGAACCCCTCTTCAACCAAAACATTAGCAACTCCATTTGGAAAGTCTTTAGCGAAATCAACAAATGTAAAATCCATGGCAATTATAAAGTAATAAAGATTGAAGAAGAAATTAGACAATGTATCGAAAAAGGTGATGCTGCTGCTGCTGCTATATTACAAATGATACCTAATGCAATTCTCACCTACTATCTAAAGCCCCCCATAGACGCCGACATCCGCTGGTAGCGGGACGGATGACCTATCGCTTTGACCCCATCCCTGCGTTTATCGCAGATGATTTTTGCCCACATACGGGGAGATATTTTTTTAAGGCGATCGGCGATCGGGGGCGTGGCAGTATAAAAAAGTGGACAATTTTTTTCGGATTTTCGCTGTTTTCACGTCGGATTCGTGATCAGCGTCAAATTTACAATAGGTTTGATACTAAGAACTGTGTGTTTACTCCAAAAATTGGTGAAATTAGAAATAAATTTTAATTAATAGTGAGGCTATGTGGCCGACAGAAACCGATCCCAGTTACTGTCTGTTATTCTATCTTTCGTCTTGCCACAATAGTGATTACTTCTCACTAAATTATATCAATTAGACTGTTGAAGGAACGAAATTGACATCATTTCACTCTTTGTTATTGTATTAAGGCAGTCATTTTGGTAATTAGTTCTCACTAAATTATATCAATCAGACTTTTAACGTTCAAGGTTACTCGTAGTTTTGTATGACGGTACGTTATTTCCGACTGGTGGATGTTGCGAGCATTTTACCTAAACTCATAGCATCAATAACCGTCCAAGATATTCGCATCATATGTAGCAATAGCTATAATAATCTAACATGTCGAGAGAGAGAGAGAGAGAGAGAGAGAGAAAGAGAGAGGGAGAGAGAGAAAGACAAAGAGAGAAAAATTTACTTGCGCTATATATACCGCTATATTCAATAAAGGTGCTCAAATCACTTTATAAGGGTCTTTGGCCAACATAAAAACATGTTAGACGAGACATGACTGTTAAGCGATATTGCAATTGTTTCCCGACAGAGACGACGCTGTAAACAGCGAGGTACTCATTTTAACAGTGAACAAGGTGAGAGAATGCGAGTAAAGAGCCTTTTCCAAGGACTCAATTATGCGCCACTCAGAGCGGGACTCGAATCCAGTACCGTCCGATCCAAAGGCGAGTGTCATTTCACAAGATCACATGCATAGCCGCACAAAAAAGTGATGAGAGAATAGATTCATATGTATTGAAGGAGGAGAGAGCGGATGGAGTGAGTAAAGTTCTTGGATATTTATAGAAGGAACCAAATTGACGTCACTCATCTCATTGTTATTGTTTTTTGACACCCATTTTTATGATTAGTTCTCATTAAAATATATCAGACTATAACGTTCAAGGTTCCATGTAGATCTTTGGGCTGGAGTGATATTTATGGCTGGCGGACTTTGTGAGTATTTTAATTTAACACAGAGCATCAATAGAAGGAATGAATTTGACGTTAGTCAACCCGTTGTTATTGCTTTTAGACAGCATTTTATAATTAACTTATCACTAAGTTATATCAATCAGACAATGAACGTTCGCGTTTGCAGTTTTGTGTGTTAATATGTTATACCCCGATGGAGATGTCGTGAGTATTTTTCCAATACGCATAACATCAATACATTTGCAATCCGATTTAAGTTTAAAAGCAACGTAGACCACGGAAATTTTTCCATTTTGTGGATAATAAAGATTTTTTATTTATCGTCATTTATTATTATTATTATTATTATTATTATTATTATTATTATTATTATTATTATTATTATTATTATTATTATTATTATTATTATTTATTATTATATATTATTATTATTATTATTATTATTATTATTATTATTATTATTATTATTATTATTATTATTATTATTATTATTATTATTATTATTTATAAAACAAATCGACAGTGTTCCCGTGGCAGGTTAAACGGGTACTCCTCGGGACTACTCGCATTCGCACCCCCCCCCCCCCCCCCCCCCCACCACCACCACCACCACCACACACGCACACAGCTCTTTTCTTTTCTTTTTTTTTTTTTTTTGGGGGGGGGGGGGCGTTGTTTGTAGATTATAATTCAAGGTTACAATGCCCACCCCTGTCATCACGTAGTCAAGGCTTTTTGGCATCTGCCAATCCCAAATGTCTGTGTCAAGGTCGACCGTCATGTCGCGTCAACGGGTGAGGAGGAAAAAAAAAAAAGAACTGGCATATTATTATATCATTACATTGAAAATTATGAAAACTATTTTTTATTTTGTATGAAATCCTTTATAAGTTTTACGATGAACAAGAACGAAACTTTTGCCATCTACCTCTTCCTGGCGCAACATTTATAAAAATATTATTTTAAAAAAAATAATAACACAGCATTTATTTGGCGCAATATCCACGTGCTCAAAGCGCTTTACAAGGGGTCCCTAGGCAACAGCAATATTAGACTTGAAAGACGAGACATGACGCCTGTCAGGCGATGTGACATTTTTTCCCAACAAAGACAACGAACGGCCATGTTCTCATTTTACACCTGAGTACGGTGAGAGAATGTGAGTAAAGAGCCTTTTCCAAGGACTCAACTCTGCGCCACTCAGAGCGGGTCTCGAAACCTGAACCTTCCGATCCGAAAGCGAGAGTCATACTACTTGATCCATCACAAAACAGGGAGGGGCACTTTACTGTCGGCCACATAGCCTCAATGTTAATTAAAATTTATTTCTAATTTCATCAATTTTTGGAGTAAAAACATAGTTCTTGGTATCAAACCTATTGTAAATTCGACGCTGATCACGAATCTGACGTCAAAACAGCGAAAATCCGAAAAAAATTGTCCAATTTTTTATACTGCCACGCCCCCGATCGCCGATCGACTCGAAAAATATTAAGCAAAGCGGGCTTTGAGGGCGATCGACCGTACCTAGGTTTATCGGCCAGGTATTTGGCCACACACATTGCGTTTTCATCCCGGTTTGCCTGATCGGGGTCTGGACCAGGATCATATCCGGGCGTGTATGGAGCCTTTAACACCCTTCCTTTCCCCAATCCCGCCCCATCCCTCCAATACAACACTGTACTCATTGTCCTCACTTTCAACACCCATCCTTCACACATACCGACACACACACATACGCACACACACACACACACATACTCTCTCTCTCACACACACACACATATTTGACCACCTACCCACCCTGTATCCATCCAAGATGAATGACAGTATTATTATCATAGTATGTATCAAGTATCTCATTCATACCCCCTAATCCTCGCCAACCCACCCACCTACACCAGCTTACATTGCCGTTTAAATTAACCTTATCCTCATTCTGTCGTCTAAGCCACACCTAAATATTGAATTTTCCCTACACAAAAACATATTATATGGCAGCAAGATTGGTATTTAGGTCTCTTACATTGAGCAGAAAGTACTTTTCGATAGATCAGAGTCCTGTCCAAAGGATATTTTTTGTCACCATCATTATTTTAATTTTGTAGCAAGGAGGACGTTACTGAATATTCATCACTCAAAGTCCGGCGATAATCAATTACCATCGCTTTTTCATTTGGTCAAAAGAATTCAACTCATGTCAAAAATACGTGTAACCTTAAACGTTTATGTTAAGAAGTAAAAGGGACTGCAATGAGAACTAATCACCGAAATGGTGGTCCTTAAACGAATATAATGACAGAGTGAGTGAAAATGAAAAAAAGATGAGAGAGAGAGAGTGAGAAAGAGATAAACATAGATATATGGATAGATAGAAAGGGAGATAGATAGATTGATAGATTGATAGAAATATTGATAAATGGAGAAAGATTGATGGAGAAATATATATAGATAGATAGATAGATAGATAGATAGATATATAAATAGATAGAAAGATATATAGATAGAGAGATTGATAGATGGAGAAATATAGATAGGTAGAGAAATAAATGAAGAGAGAGGGAAAGAAAGACAGGGAGTGAGATATAGAGACTGCCCCTTTCACACGTTATATTATTTAATTGGGTAGCCGGGTCTCTTGTTTTCAGCGGAAATTACTTTGCTATAGACTAGCATCCTATTTAAAGAATAGCGAGTAATTTCCATGGAAATATTGTGGATCCCTGGTCCTATTTGCTCTAAAAGACTACTTCAAAAAACAACACAGTATAAGAATAGTAAGCAAATTCCATTGTTTATTTTACACAATTTAAATCATTATATACTGTGGCGCAGTGTCCCTAATGATGCTATGCGTTAAATAAAATACTCACCCGTTCTAATACTTAGATGAATGTACAAGCGAAAAGAATACGTGCAACCTTTAACGATTATAGGTTATAGTAAAGTGATTTCTATGAGAACTAATCACCTAAGTGGCGATCCGGATAATATAACAATGGGAAAGATAGAGATTGAGAGGGTGATAGAGAGGAATAGAGAGAGCGTGTCTAAAAATTGAATTTTCCCTACACACAAACATATTATATATTTTGGCACCGTGATTGATATTTAGGTGTCTTACATTGAGCAGAAAGTACTTTTCGATAGATCATAGTCCTGTCCAAAGGATATTTTTGTTACCATCATTGTTTGAATTTTGTAGCAAGGAGGACGTTAGTGAATATTCATCACTCAAAGTCCGGCGATAATCAATTACCATCGCTTTTTCACTTGGTCAAATGATTTCAACTCATGTCAAAATAAGTGTAACCTTAAACGTTTATGTTAAGAAGTAAGAGGGACTGCAATGAGAACTAATCACCGAAATGGTGGTCCTTGAACGAATATAATGAGAGAGTGAGTGAAAATGAAATGAAAAGAAGAGAGAGATGAGAAAGAGATAGAGATAGATACATGGATAGATAGATAGGCAGATAGATAGATTGATAGATAGATATATTGATAGCTGGAGAAAGATAGATAGATAGAGAGATTGATAGATGGAGAATGATAGATAGGTAGAAGAATAGATGAAGAGAGAGGGAGACAGACTTCCCCTTTCACACGTTATATTATTTAATTGGGTAGCCGGGTCTCTTGTTATCAGCGGAAATTACTTTGCTATAGACTAGCATCCTATTTAAAGGATAGCGAGTAATTTACATAGAAATATTGTGAATCCCTGGTCCTACTTGCTTTAAAAGACTACGTCAAAAAAAACACAGTATAAGAATAGTAAGCAAATTCCATTGTCATTTTCACACCCTTTTGATCATTATATACTGTGATAGATAGATATATTGATAGCTGGAGAAAGATAGATAGATAGAGAGATTGATAGATGGAGAATGATAGAAAAGTAGAAGAATAGATGAAGAGAGAGGGAGACAGACTTCCCCTTTCACACGTTATATTATTTAATTGGGTAGCCGGGTCTCTTGTTATCAGCGGAAATTACTTTGCTATAGACTAGCATCCTATTTAAAGGATAGCGAGTAATTTACATAGAAATATTGTGGATCCCTGGTCCTACTTGCTTTAAAAGACTACGTCAAAAAACAACACAGTATAAGTGTCATTTTCACACCCTTTTGATCATTATATACTGTGACGCAGTGTCCCTAATGATTCTATGCGTTAAATAAAATACTCACCCGTTCTTGTATTTAGATGAATGTACAAGCGAAAAGAATACGTGCAAACTTTAACGATTATAGGTTATAGTAGACTGATTTCTACGAGAACTAATCACCTGAGTGGCGATCCGGATAATATAACAATGGGAAAGATAGAGATTGAGAGGGTTATAGAGAGCAATAGAGAGAGTGTGTCTAAATATTGAATTTTCCCTACACACAAACATATTATATATTTTGGCAGCAAGATTGGTATTTAGGTCTCTTACATTGAGCAGAAAGTACTTTTTGATAGATCAGAGTCCTGTCCAAAGGATATTTTTTGTCAACATCTTTGTTTTAAATTTGTAGCAAGGAGGACGTTAGTGAATATTCATCACTCAAAGTCCGAGGACAATCAATTACCATCGCTTTTTCATTTGGTCAAATGAATTCAACTCATGTTAAAAATAAGTGTAACTTTAAACATTTATGTTAAGAAGTAAGAGGGACTGCAATGAGAACTAATCACCGAAATGGCGGTCCTTAAACGAATATAATGAGAGAGTGATTGAAAATGAAAAAAACAAAGAAGAGAGAGAGAGAGAGTGATAAAGAGATATAGATAGATATATGGATAGATAGATAGGCAAATAGATAGATTGATAGATAGATAGATAAATTGATAGATGGAGAAAGATAGATAGAGAAATATATATATATAATGAGAACTAATCACCGAAATGGTGGTCCTTCAACGAATATAATGAGAGAGTGAGTGAAAATACAAAAAAAAAGAAGAGAGAGAGAGAGTGAGAAAGAGATAAAGATAGATATATGGATAGATAGATAGGCAGATAGAGAGATTGATAGATGGAGAAAGATAGATAGGTAGAGAAAAAAAAAGAAGAGTGAGGGAAAGAGCGACAGGGAGTGAGAGAGAGAGATAGATAGATAGAGAGAGAGAGAGATAGACAGAGAGAGAGAGAGACTTCCCCTTTCACAAGTTATATTATTTAATTGGGAAGCTGGGTCTCTTGTTTTCAGCGCAAATTACTTTGCTGTAGACTAGATTCCTATTTAAAGGATAGCGAGTAATTTCCATAAAAATGTTGTGGAACCCTGGTCCTACTTACTCTAAAAGACTACATCAAAAAACAACACAGTATAAGAATAGTAAGCAAATTCCATTGTTTATTTTACACCATTTAAATCATCATCTACTGTGGCGCAGTGTCCCTAATGATGCTATGCGTTAAATGAAATACTCACCTGTTCTAGTACTTAGATGAACGTACAAGCGAAAAGAATACGTGCAACCTTTAACGATTATAGGTTATAGTAAAGTGATTTCTATGAGAAATAATCACCTAAGTGGCGATCCGGATAATATAACAATGGGAAATATAGAGATTGAGAGGGTGATAGAGAGGAATAGAGAGAGTGTCTCTAAATATTGTATTTTCCCTACAAACAAAAATATTATATATTTTGGCACCGTGATTGGTATTTAGGTCTCTTACATTGAGCAGAAAGTACTTTTTGATAGATCAGAGTCCTGTCCAAAGGATATTTTTTGTCACCATCATTGTTTTAAATTTGTAGCAAGGAGGACGTTAGTGAATATTCATCACTCAAAGTCCGGCGATAATCAATTACCATCGCTTTTTCATTTGGTCAAATGAAGTCAACTCATGTCAAAAATAAGTGTAAACTTAAACGTTTATGTTAAGAAGTAAGAAGGACTGCAATGAGAACTAATCACCTGAAATGGTGGTCCTTAACCGAATATAATGAGAGATTGAGTGAAAATGAAAAAAAATGAAGAGAGAGAGAGAGAGAGAGAGAGAGAGAGAGAGAGAGAGAGAGTGAGAAAGAGATAGAGATAGATATATGGATAGATAGATAAGCAGATAGATAGATTGATAGATAGATAGATATATTGATTTATAAAGAAAGATAGATAGATAGAGAAATATATATATATATATATATATATAATATATATATATATGTATATATATATATATATAATATATATATTATATAGATTGATAGATAAACAGATAGAAAGATAGAGAGATAGAGAGATTGATAGGTAGATATATATAATGATAGATGGAGAAAGATAGATAGAGAAATATATATATATATATATATATATAATATATATATATATATATATATAGATAGATAGATAGATAGATCGATAAATTTATAGATAGATAGATAGATAGATAGATAGATAGATAGATAGATAGATAGATAGATAGATAGATAGAGAGATTGATAGATGGAGAAATATAGATAGGTAGAGAAATAAATGAAGAGAGAGGGAGAGAGAGACAGGGCGTGAGAGAGAGAGAGAGAGAGAGAGAGAGAGAGAGAGAGAGAGAGAGAGAGAGAGAGAGAGAGAGAGAGACTTCCCCTTTCACACGTTATATTTTCTAATTGAGTATCTGGGTCTCTTGATTCCAGCGGGAATTACTTTGCTATAGACTAGCATCTATTTTAAAGGATAGCGAGTAATTTCATAGAAATATGTGGATCCCGGTCCTACTTGCTCTAAAGGACTACGTCAAAAAACAACACAGTATAAGAATAGTAAGCAAATTCCATTGTCATTTTCACACCCTTTTGATCATTATATACTGTGACGCACTTTCCCTAATGATGCTATTCGTTAAATAAAATACTCACCCTTTCTTGTACTTAGATGAATGTACAAGTGAAAAGAATACGTGCAACCTTTAACGATTATAGTATTTAGTAGAGTGATTTCTATGAGAACTAATCACCTAAGTGGCGATCCGGATAATATAACAATGGGAAAGATAGAGATTGAGAGGGTGATAGAGAGGAATAGAGAGAGTGTGTCTAAATATTGAATTTTCCCTACAAACAAACATATTATATATTTTGGCACCGTGATGGGTATTTAGGTCTCTTACATTGAGCAGAAAGTACTTTTCGATAGATCAGAGTCCTGTCCAAAATATATGTTTTGTCAACATCATTGTTTTAATTTTGTAGCAAGGAGCACGTTAATGAATATTCTTCGCTCAAAGTCCGGCGACAATCAATTACCATCGCTTTTTCATTTTGTCAAATGAATTCAATTCATGTCAAAAATAGCTGTAACCTTAAACGTTTATGTTAAAAAGTAAGAGGGTGTCGTGAACGGATTTTCCAATCTCGTTCACGATGTGCAAAATAAGGAAAAAGTTCAGAAAAATTTACCACCGAAGAGGGCGTTCTCCATATATGTAGAGGACATATTATATGGGTGGTTAAAAATGCTCTCAATGCACATCGGGAATCGTCCCGGGCCAGTCTAATTCTAAATCATAGCATGGCGGATCGGATCTGTCAGATATAAACGATAGGCAAAATAGTAGATCTAGAATTAGGCTTGGTGTCGAAGAGAAAGAATGAATGGTGTCACAAGCTTTTATAGGAGACACGATGACGTCACGTTTACGCGGGAGACAGTGAACAAACACAACATGAAGATTACTCACAACTGCCTGATCGAGACACGACAGTCATACCATAACAAAACACTTACAACAACAACAACATAAAGTTATCACAATAATCAGTGACATAAAATCTTCCCCACATTCCTCCCCCTCCTAAAATGCTTTCCCTCCTGAAGTTATACCCGATATAGATTAAAAGTGGGAAAATCTCATGTTTGCATAAGTTTGTCGGGTCCCAAAACATTACTTAAAATATCTATATCAGAACTTAGTACTTATGAAAGTTGGACCAAAATTTATAAAAGATAACTTGTTAGGAAGGATGCAATATTTTAAATTTCATTGGGGATATAAGCAATCAAAATTGTAAGGTAATATCAGTGGTTGCTTGCTGCACTTGTAAATGGCTGGATATATATATATATATATATATATATATATATATATATATATATATATATATATATATATATATATATATATATTTATATCCCAATTTTTTTTCTAAAACAATGCAGCTGAAAATAGAGCTTATTTAGTATTTACATTATTGCTAGCAGGCCGGGGAATCTCTTTATTAATTAATAGACAAGATGACAATCACCAGGGATAATGTCAGAAATAAAACAAGCATAGTTGGAACCATGTCAGTTACCAATTCATGTTAATGTCTATAATACAGGTCCTGTCACAAGGTGGTATCCATCAGCATTTTGAAGCTTATGCTTCTTACTCACCTGATTGAGGTAGTAAAATACCTTCTGATGTATATACATAATTCCCTCCCTCGCCTGCTTGAGGTGATCACCCATGTGTTCATGTTATCAGTACATAGGGGTACCACTACCATGATTTCCTGGCCCACATGGTCGTCGTGGTACCCTCATGGGTTCTTTCTCACATCTTGGCTTATTCTGGTTCCATCAGGTTGGGTCGGGTTCTTAAGCCATTATCACATGGGCCTCTGGGTAGCTCTCTCCCTTCCTCGCCTGTGATTCCGAGGGGTTCCAACCCTGGTATCATCAGGTCTTGGGTTCATGCCACTTTTTTCAGCTGTCATCAAACCTGTGATTGCTTGGGGTATGATCAGGCTTTCTGTGCATGGTGTCTGCTCCTGGTGTCTCTAGTAGTCCCTTGTGCCCTTGAGTCATCATTATGTGAGAAGTTTCTTAGGGAGAGGTGAAACCTCTACCCTTTGATGGGGAGGTAAAATTGTCACCTCTACCCCTTCTCCTTCAGCCTTTGGTTCCAGACCAGTATCATCAGGCTGAGCATCTCTGGCATTTTCTTTGGAATTGAACCCCTTCATCACTGTCACTGCCATGTTGACAGTGGTGGCATCGACTCGTTGCTATTCTGTTCAGTTGATACAGAATGTGATGTTGCTCCAGTCAAACATACTTTGTTGTTTCTTTCCATGGTCTTGGGTTTGTCTTTTTGTACATAGCAACAGATATGAGTCATGACAGAGTTGGAGGCTTCTTGATTGACCTTTCTTCTTAAAGTTTGTGTCTGTTTTTTTACACATAACACTGCACCAAAGACGAAATCTGCAATGATGCTGGCAGGACTTATCAGGATTGCATTCAGTTATAAATTATTATTATTTTTTTTTTTCTGTCTTCGAAGTGCACTTTGTTGCCTCTTCTAATACCATAGTCGAATTTCATCTTTTCAACTCTGTCTTCAATGGTTCTCTAGCAGTCTTGAGAGCTTGTTTTTAGCGGAAATTACTTTGCTATAGACTAGCATCCTATTTAAAGGATAGCGATTAATTTCTATAGAAATATTGTGGATCCATGGTCCTACATGCTCTAAAAGACTACGTCAAGAACAACACAGTATAAGAATAGTAAGCAATTTCCATTGTCATTTTTACACCATTTAAATCATTATAGGCGCAGTGTCCTTAATGAAGCTATGCGTTAAATAAAATACTCACCCGTTCTAGTACTTAGATGAATTTACAAGCGAAAAGAATACGTGCAACCTTTAACGATTATAGGTTATAGTAGAGTGAATTCTATGAGAACTAATCACCTAAGTGGCGATCCGGATAATATAACAATGGGAAAGATAGATATGGAGAGGGTGATAGAGAGGAATAGATAGAGTGTGTCTAAAAATTGAATTTTCCCTACACACAAACATATTATATATTTTGGCAGCAAGATTGGTATTTAGGTCTTTTACATTGAGCAGAAAGTACTTTTCGATAGATCAGAGTCCAGTCCAAAGGATATTTTTTTGTCACCATCATTGTTTTAATTTTGAAGCAAGGCGGATGTTAGTGAATATTCATCACTCAAAGTCCGGGGAAAATTAATTACCATCGCTTTTTCATTTTGTCAAATGAATTCAACTCATGTCAAAAATGAGTGTAAATTTTAACGTTTATGTTAAGAAGTATGAGGGACTACAATGAAAACTGATCATCGAAATGGTGGTCCTTAAACGAATATAATGAGAGGGTGAGTGAAAATGAAAAAACAAAGAAGAGAGAGAGAGAGAGAGAGAGAGAGAGAGAGAGAGAGAGAGAGAGAGAGAGAGAGTGATAAAGAGATATAGATAGTATGCGCTTGGCTAAGAAGCTCATAACATTGCCATCCGGAAGTATAACGGACCAACACACAAAACTGTGTGTATCCATGAACGTTTATAGTCAGGTTAATACAGTTCAGTGAGCACTACTCATAAACGTGGATGGCAAAAAACAACGACAAAGATCTGAGTGACGTCATCTTCGAACTATCTATAGATAGATATATGGATAGATAGATAGGCAAATAGATTGATTGATAGATAGATAGATATATTGATAGATGGAGAAAGATAGATAGAGAAATATAGATAGGTAGAGAAATAAATGAAGAGTGAGGGAAAGAGCGACAGGGAGTGAGAGAGAGAGAGAGAGAGAGAGAGAGAGAGAGAGAAAGAGAGAGACTTCCCCTTTCACACGTTATATTATTTAATTGGGCGACAATCAATTACCATCCCTTTTTCATTTTGTCAAATGAATTCAATTCATGTCAATAATAGGTGTAACCTTAAACGTTTATGTTAAGAAGTAAGAGGGACTGCAATGAGAACTAATCACCAAAATGGTGGTCCTTAAACGAATATAATGAGAGAGTGAGTGAAAATTTAAAAATAGAAGAGAGAGAGAGAGAGTGAGAAAGAGATAGAGATAGATACATGGATAGATAGATAGGCAGATAGATAGATTGATAGATAGATTGATAGATGGAGAAAGATAAATAGAGAAATTCGATGGCGTCACGCGCAAACCGTCTATGTCCAGAAGAGGTCGTTTTTATTGAGAGCGATAAGACCGTTAATTGATTGGTAAATGAAATATCAATCACTGATACCATAATTTTGGTTCTTTTATTGTGCATTCATTATTTATCGGACTTGTACGTTTTGCACTTCGACAAAGTGTCACTGACTTATACGGTTTGATGTGTTGTTGACTTAGACGGTTTGTGAACGAGAGTTGTGGTCCTTCGCACCGGACTTGGATGGATTGTGCGTGGGTTATTGCATCTTGCAATTCGTATGGACATTGTAAGACTGGTTATTTCAACTTGCAATACTTTCGTTTTTCGATTTATATCTTTAAAAAACTAAGTGACCAGTGGGGAATCAAGCATTATTTTAGAATTGTGGAACCTAGCTCGGTGGTCAGTGAGTCTCGTCTTAAATGCAGTTCAAGCTTCCACGAACGTGCTGAATGAACAGATGGGTTACCATTTGTGTTTGTCTTTGCTGGGTGTTGTGTCCTCAATTAAGGCACGTTACACATATTACTCCATTCGACATAGGTGTAAATGAGTACCTGGCCATAAGGACAGCTCCGTCTTTGTCCGAATAATTGTAAGACGCCTAACTAACGTTTTATCATTTCCATTGTGTTCTGTGTCTGTTTTCAGCCGAGGGGAGTAAATCGTGAAGCGCTAAGAGTATTCGTGGATAAGCTCTATATAAGGGGAGTGTTTTATTATCACTTTACGTATCCGATCTGCACAAACCCTACATCAATAGTCAGTCGACACAGTAGATTATAAATTTACCTTCTAACACTCACAGGAAGCTTAAAGAATAGAAGAAAATGCTTGAGGAAATTATTCTATTGGACGATGGAAAGTAAATGACAGACGTTTTACAATAATCTTGTCCTTAGAAGCTTCGAACCCCCCCCCCCCCCTCCCTCTTTTGAACACCCAAAAGAAAGGGATTAAGAAGGAGACCCCAGTTGAAGTATTCAGCATGGGAACATGTAGTGTCGGTCCTTGAAACACTTGATATAAAAATGCAAAATATCTTTAAATTAATTTCAGATTGATTTATTAAAGTGAATTGTGTAACAGATAATAACTCACAATTGAAATATTCATTTTAAAAAACTATTTATTTCTGGAAGGGAGTTGATCCCCATGCCTTAATTTGCGATTTACCCAATCCTTTGGAAAATTAAATTTAAAATGAATTGACCCAAAAGGACACTATTTTAAGGCACAAATGTCTGTGACTTTTTCCCCAGCTCCAGGTTTAATAATTTTAATCTCTCCTGTGTCAAATGTGTCAAAGTATTTGAATAATTGGTATTTCAAGTACTTTACTTGATAGGTACGTGGCTTCCTTCTTGCTGACCTTATCAATTGCACGTAATCAGGAGGTGAATAGACGTGAGCATTCTTCAGTTGTCTTTCAACTGTCCCATGTACGCTATCCACCTTATCTGCGTGTAACCCCGCTCCAGGATTTTTTACACCAAAATCTTTTCATATTTGATGCAAAACAATCTCAGAGCTGTGGCTAACACACGGTTACAGTTTTGATAAGTTGGGTAACCAGAGATCACGGTCACTGTATCAAAATGATCTTTTTTATTCGTGAAACTCATATAAACATGTCGCAAACTCATTAGCAGTGAATGCCCCCACTGTCTCATTCCAGAGATAGGAAAGACAGTCACCAGTCCCTAAATTAGAAATTGAATACTAATTATGCACCTGCAGTTTACTATACAGTAAAGGAGCTTTCAGTGCAGAAACAAGTAGCACACGCTCCACACATTCTTTTCACCCCAACTCATCCACTGCCACACCTCATTAAATATCTTGCTTCGGTCTTCGTCATTTATCTTCTTGCATTGGTGATACTGTGCTTTACACGAGCATCGACCCCCAATTGAGACTGCCTATTTTCATGATTGAACAGATTTATTTCACTGATTGTCTAATCTTCTGCCAACATAAGCCTTGCCTTGCTCCGTTAAGCGTTTGTTCAAATATTTCTTCCAGATTTTCCTACTTTTGGTTCTCTCACACTTCATCCCCTTCCATCCTACTCTGTCCACCTCATCATATTCCTCACTGTCCACCTCTTCACTTTCCACCCTACCGTGGTCACTGTCTACATCTCAACCTTCCACCCTACCGTGGTCACTTTCCACCTCTTAACCTTCCAACCTAATGTGGTCATTGTCCACCTCATTATCTTCTCCCCTACCTCCAGCTGCCCTACCACTGTTACTGTCCACCTCATCTTACACCATACCACTCTACACCTCATCATCTTTTCCCTGTCTCTCTCCACCTCATCATTTCTGATCCTCTCCCAGTCCATCTCATCCCCTTCTTTACCGCTTTCACTCTCCATCTCACCACTACTAACATTACTAAAGTTAAACATTTCTTCATCAATACTAAACAAAATATCCATGTCAGATTGTACATCAATCAATTCCGAGACAGATAGATTCAGAATGTCCTGAAAAGGCTCACGGGTTTCTCTGTGCAATTGCACATCAGGTGATTCGAGAAGCCTTCGTCTTTTGGCTTGCTTCTGAGTCTCTAAACCGAGTTGAAGCATTCGTTTACCACGGCTTTAAGGCAGCATGACGTTAAGCAGTTGACATAAGTAATGCAAAACAAGTGAGCTAATTATCTTCAATAATGAGAGAGAACAAAAGCTATTAAAGCAATATCAGGCCATGTATTTTAATAACTTTTAGAGAATTTTAAGAATCATTTTTTTTTCTTGGGTGTATTTCATTATGCCAACAGTGTAACATTACATTTGAAGTATACCTCTTAATATCAATATCAAGAAATGAAAGTACGATGTTATGATAAATGATAAATTATTAAAAAGATCAAATAAATACATGAGCCAGTCTATGATTTAAACAATGATGCTATTGGCTTAGATTTTGTTTAAACTCATCAAGTTGAGGAAAAGGCATTGTTGTAACTGAGACCAATCCACCTGACGTTGAAACAATCAAGAAGGAATCACAAAGGAGATAGCCTTTTGAGACCGACAATTTAAAGATCCTATGGACTTGTACGGTTTGATCAAATGTCAAGTTCGCCAATTTAGAGTTCCGCGTTTTCTTAGATATTCATAGACATGGTGTATCGTAGGGTATAGAATGAATTAAGCCAATCTCTATCTTTCCCATTGCTATATTATCCGGATCGCCACTTACGTGATTAGTTCTCATAGAAATCACTATTACTATAGAGGTGATAGAGAGGAATAGAGAGAGTGTGTCTAAATATTGAATTTTCCCTACAATCAATCATATTATATATTTCGGCACCGTGATTGCTATTTATGTCTTTTACATTGAACAGAAAGTACTTTTCGATAGACTAGAGTCCTATCCAAAAGATATTTTTTGTCACCATCATTATTTTAATTTTGTAGCAAGGAGGACGTTAGTGAATATTCATCACTCAAATTCCGGCTACAATCAATTACCATAGCTTTTTCATTTGGTCAAATGAATTCAACTCATGTCAAAAATAAGTGTAACCTTAAACGTTTAGGTTAAGATAAGAGGGACTGCAAAGAGAACTAATCACTGAAATGTTGGACCTTACAATAATATAATGAGAGAGTGAGTGAAAATGAAAAAAAGAAGAGAGAGAGAGTGAGAAAGAGATAGAGATAGATATATGGATTGATAGACAGATAGATAGATTGATAGATAGATAGATAGATAGATAGATAGATAGATAGATAGATAGATAGATAGATAGATAAAATATATATATATATATATATATATATATATATATATATATATATTTCTCTGTCTATCTATCTTTCTCCATTTATAAATTTATCTATCTATCTATCTATCTATCTATCTATCTATCTATCTATCTATCTATCTATCTATCTATCTATCTATCTATCTATCTATATATATATATATTTATGAGTGTTGGTGGGTACTTGTAGGTACGAAAGTGCTCGATAATGGTGGTTAGAGCTAATATATAAATGTAAATTTTCACTCACATTATTCTTGCCAAGACGATTCGTTTCAGTGTTCCCACCTCATCAGTCGGCATAATCCAAATGGATATATATATAGATAGATAGATAAATAGATAGAAAGATAGATGGATGGAGAGATTGATAGTTGGAGAAAGATAGATAGGTAGAGAAATAAATGAAGTTTGAGGGAAAGAGAGACAGGGAGTCTGAGAGAGAGAGAGAGAGAGAGAGAGAGAGAGAGAGAGAGAGAGAGAGAGAGAGAGAGAGAGAGAGAGAAAGAGAGACTTCCCCTTTCACACGTTATATTATTTAATTGGGTAGCCGGGCCTCTTGTTTTCAACGTAAATTACTTTGCTATAGACTAGCATCCTATTTAAAGGACAGCGAGTAATTTTCATAGAAATATTGTGGATCCCTGGTCCTATTTGCTCTAATTGACTACGTCAAAAAAAAAACACAGTATTAGAATAGTAAGCAAATTGCATTTTCATTTTTACACCATTTAAATCATTATATACTGTGACGCAGTGTCCCTAATGATGCTATGCGATAAATAAAATACTCACCCTTTCTAGTACTTAGATGAATGTACAAGCGAAAAGAATACGTGCGACCTTTAACGATTATAGGTTATACTAGAGTGATTTCTATTAGAACTAATCACCTAAGTGGCGATCCGGATAATATAACAATGGGAACGATAGAGAATGAGAGGGTGATTGAGAGGAATCGAGAGAGTGTGTCTAAATATTGAATTTTCCCTACACACAAACATATTATATATTTTGGCACCGTGATTGGTATTTAGGTCTCTTTCATTGAGCAGAAAGTACTTTTCGCAGTTTTGTAGCAAGGAGGACGTTAGTGAATATTCTTCACTCAAATTCCGGCGACAATCAATTACCATCGCTTTTTCATTTTGTCAAATGAATTCAATTCATGTCAAAAATAGGTGTAACCTTAAACGTTTATGTTAAGAAGTAAGAGGGACTGCAATGAGAACTAATCACCGAAATGTTGGTCCTTAACCGAATATAATGAGAGAGTGAGTGAAAATTTCAAAAAAGGAGAGAGAGAGAGAGAGAGAGTGAGAGAGAGAGAGAGAAAGAGATAGAGATAGATATATGGATAGATAGATAGGCAGATAGATAGATTGATAGATAGATTGATAGATGGAGAAAGATAGATAGAGAAAATATAGATAGATAGATAAATAGATAGAAAGATAGATAAATAGAGAGATTGATAGATGGAGAAATATAGATAGGTTGAGAAATAAATGAAGAGAGAGAGAGAGAGAGAGAGAGAGAGAGAGAGAGAGAGAGAGAGAGAGAGAGAGAGAGAGACTTCCCCTTTCACACGTTATATTATTTAATTGGGTAGCTGGGTCTCTCTTGTTTTTAGCGGGAATTACTTTGCTATAGACTAGCATCCTATTTAAAGGATAGCGAGTAATTTCCATAGAAATATTGTGGATCTCTGGTCCTAGTTGCTCTAAAAGACTACGTCAAAAAAAAACCAACACAGTATAAGAATAGTAAGCAATTTCCATTGTCATTTTTACACCATTTAAATCATTATATACTGTGGCGCAGTGTCCCCAATGATGCTATGCGTTAAATAAAATACTCACCCGTTCTAGTACTTAAATGAATGTACAAACGAAAAGAATACGTGTAATCTTTAACAATTATAGGTTATAGTAGAGTGATTTCTATGAGAACTAATCACCTAAGTGGCGATCCGGATAGTATAACAATTGGAAAGATAGAGATTGAGAGGGTGATAGTGAGGAATAGAGAGAGTGTGTCTAAATGCTGAATTTTCCCTACACATAAACATATTCTATATTTCGGTACCGTGATTGGTATTTAGGTCTCTTACATTGAGCAGAAAGTACTTTTCGATAGATCAGAGTCCTGTCCAAAGCATTTTTTTTTTGTTATCATCATTTTTTTAATTTTGTAGCAAGGAGGACGTTTGTGAATATTGATAACTCAAAGTCCGGCGACAATCAGTAACCATCGCTTTTTCATTTGGTCAAATGAATTCAGCTCATGTCAAAAATAAGTGTAACCTTAATCGTTTATGTTAAGAAGTAAGAGGGACTACAATAAGAACTAATCACCAAAATGGTGGTCCTTAAACGAATATAATGAGAGAGTGAGTGAAAATAAAAAAAATGAAGAGAGAGAGAGAGAGAGTGATAAAGATATAGAGATAGATATATGGATAGATAGATAGGCAGATATATAGATTGATAGATAGTTAGATATATTAATAGATGGAGAAAGATAGATAGAGAAATATACATATATAGATAGATTGATAAATAGATAGAAAGATAGATATATAGAGAGATTGATAGATGGAGAAAGATAGATAGGTAGAGAAATAAATGAAGAGTGAGGGAAAGAACGACAGGGAGTGAGAGAGAGAGAGAGAGAGAGAGAGAGAGAGAGAGAGAGAGAGAGAGAGAGAGAGAGAGAGAGAAAGAGAGACTTCCCCTTTCACACGTCTAATTATTTAATTGGGTAGCCGGGTCTCTTGTTTTCAGCGGAAATTACTTTGCTATAGACTAGAATTCCTATTTAAAGGATAGCGAGTAATTTCCATGGAAATATTGTGGATCCCTGGTCCCATTTGCTCTAAAAGACTACGTCAAAAAGCAACACAGTATAAGAATAGTGAGCAAATTCCATTGTCATTTTCACAACCCTTTTGATCATTATATACTGTGACGCAGTGTCCCTAATGATGCTATGCGTCAAATGAAATACTCACCCGTTCTTGTAACGATTATAGTAGAGTGATTTCTATGAGAACTAATCACATAAGTGGCGATCCGGATATTATAACAATTGGAAAGATAGAGATTGAGAGGGTGATAGAGAGGAATAGAGAGAGTGTCTCTAAATATTGTATTTTCCCTACAAACATAAATATTATATATTTTGGCACCGTGATTGGTATTTAGGTCTCTTACATTGAGCAGAAATTACTTTTCGATAGATCCGAGTCCTGTCCAATGGATATTTTTTGTCACCATCATTGTTTTAATTTTGTAGCAAGGAGGACGTTAGTGTATATTCATCACTCAAAGTCCGGCGATAATCAATTACCCTCACTTTTTCATTTGGTCAAATGAAGTCAACTCATGTCAAAAATAAGTGTAACCTTAAACGTTTATGTTTAGAAGTCAGAGGGACTGTAATGAGAACTAATCACCGAAATGGTGCTCCTTCAACGAATATAATGAGAGAGTGCGTGAAAATGAAAAAAAAAGAAGAGAGAGAGTGAGAAAGAGATAGAGATAGATATATGGATAGATAGATAGGCAGATAGATAGATTGATAGATAGATAGATATATTGATAGATGGAGAAAGATAGATAGAGAAATATATATATATATATATATATATATATATATATATATATACATATATAAATATAGATAGATAAATAGATAGAAAGATAGATAGATAGAGAGATTGATAGATGGAGAAAGATAGATAGGTAGAGAAATAAATGAAGAGTGAGGGAAAGAGCGACAGGGAGTGAGAGAGAGAGAGAGAGAGAGAGAGAGAGAGAGAGAGAGAGAGAGAGAGAGAGAGAGAGAGAAAGAGAGACTTCCCCTAACACATGTTTTATTATTTAACTGGGTAGCCGGGTCTCTTGTTTTCAGCGGAAATTACTTTGCTATAGACTAGCATCCTATTTAATGGATAGCGAGTAATTTCGATAGAAATATTGTGGATCCCTGGTCCTACTTGCTGTAAAATTCTACGTGAAAAAACAACACAATATAAGAATAGTAAGTAAATTCCATTGTCATTTTTACACCATTTAAATCATTATATACTGTGACGCAGTGTCCCTAATGATGCTATGCGTTAAATAAAATACTCACCCGTTCTAGTACTTAGATGAATGTACAAGCGAAAAGAATACGTGCAAACTTTAACGATTATAGGTTATAGTAGAGTGATTTCTATGAGAACCAATCACCTACGTGGCGATCCGGATAATTTAACAATTGGAAAGATAAATATGGAGAGGGTTATAGACAGGAATAGAGAGAGTGTGTGTCTAAATATTGAATTTTCCCTACACACAAACATATTATATATTTTGGCAGCAAGATTGGTATTTAGGTCTCTTACATTGAGCAGAAAGTACTTTTCGATAGATCAGAGTCCTGTCCAAAGGATATTTTTTGTCACCATCATTGTTTTAATTTTGTAGCAAGGAGGACGTTAGTGAATATTCATCACTCAAAGTCCGGGGACAATCAATTACCATCGCTTTTTCATTTGGTCAAATGAATTCAACTCATGTCAAAAATAAGTGTCACTTTAAACGTTTATGTTAAGAAGTAAGAGGGACTGCAATGAGAACTAATCACCGAAATGGTGGTCCTTAAAAGAATATAATAAGAGAGTGAGTGAAAATTAAAAAAACAAAGAAGAGGGAGAGAGAGAGAGAGTGAGAATGAGATATAGATAGATATATGGATAGATAGACAGATAGATAGATTGATAGATAGATAGATAGATAGATAGATAGATAGATAGATAGATAATATATATATATATATATATATATATATATATATATTTCTCTGTCTATCTATCTTTCTCCATTTATAAATTTATCTATCTATCTATCTATCTATCTATCTATCTATCTATCTATCTATCTATCTATCTATCTATCTATCTATCTATCTATATATATATATATTTATGAGTGTTGGTGGGTACTTGTAGGTACGAAAGTGCTCGATAATGGTGGTTAGAGCTAATATATAAATGTAAATTTTCACTCACATTATTCTTGCCAAGACGATTCGTTTCAGTGTTCCCACCTCATCAGTCGGCATAATCCAAATGGATATATATAATAGATAGATAGATAAAATAGATAGAAAGATAGATGGAGAGAGATGTGGAAATAGATGAGTAGGAAAGATAGATAGGTAGAGAGAAAAAGAATGAGGGAGAGAGAGGAGACGAGAGAGAGAGAGAGAGAGAGAGAGAGAGGAGAGGAGAGAGAGAGAGAGAGAAAAGAGAGACTTCCCTTTCACACGTTATATTATTTAATTGGGTAGCCGGGCCTCTTGTTTTCAACGTAAATTACTTTGCTATAGACTAGCATCCTATTTAAAGGACAGCGAGTAATTTTCATAGAAATATTGTGGATCCCTGGTCCTATTTGCTCTAATTGACTACGTCAAAAAAAAACACAGTATTAGAATAGTAAGCAAATTGCATTTTCATTTTTACACCATTTAAATCATTATATACTGTGACGCAGTGTCCCTAATGATGCTATGCGATAAATAAAATACTCACCCGTTCTAGTACTTAGATGAATGTACAAGCGAAAAGAATACGTGCGACCTTTAACGATTATAGGTTATACTAGAGTGATTTCTATTAGAACTAATCACCTAAGTGGCGATCCGGATAATATAACAATGGGAACGATAGAGAATGAGAGGGTGATTGAGAGGAATCGAGAGAGTGTGTCTAAATATTGAATTTTCCCTACACACAAACATATTATATATTTTGGCACCGTGATTGGTATTTAGGTCTCTTTCATTGAGCAGAAAGTACTTTTCGCAGTTTTGTAGCAAGGAGGACGTTAGTGAATATTCTTCACTCAAATTCCGGCGACAATCAATTACCATCGCTTTTTCATTTTGTCAAATGAATTCAATTCATGTCAAAAATAGGTGTAACCTTAAACGTTTATGTTAAGAAGTAAGAGGGACTGCAATGAGAACTAATCACCGAAATGTTGGTCCTTAACCGAATATATTGAGAGAGTGAGTGAAAATTTCAAAAAAGGAGAGAGAGAGAGAGAGAGAGAGAGAGTGAGAGAGAGAGAGAGAGAGAAAGAGATAGAGATAGATATATGGATAGATAGATAGGCAGATAGATAGATTGATAGATAGATTGATAGATGGAGAAAGATAGATAGAGAAAATATAGATAGATAGATAAATAGATAGAAAGATAGATAAATAGAGAGATTGATAGATGGAGAAATATAGATAGGTTGAGAAATAAATGAAGAGAGAGAGAGAGAGAGAGAGAGAGAGAGAGAGAGAGAGAGAGAGAGAGAGAGAGAGAGACTTCCCCTTTCACACGTTATATTATTTAATTGGGTAGCTGGGTCTCTTGTTTTTAGCGGGAATTACTTTGCTATAGACTAGCATCCTATTTAAAGGATAGCGAGTAATTTCCATAGAAATATTGTGGATCTCTGGTCCTAGTTGCTCTAAAAGACTACGTCAAAAAAAACCAACACAGTATAAGAATAGTAAGAAATTTCCATTGTCATTTTTACACCATTTAAATCATTATATACTGTGGCGCAGTGTCCCCAATGATGCTATGCGT
Organism: Berghia stephanieae; assembly: GCF_034508935.2. Lineage (NCBI taxonomy): Eukaryota > Metazoa > Mollusca > Gastropoda > Nudibranchia > Aeolidiidae > Berghia > Berghia stephanieae. The sequence goes on from NC_088361.1 coordinate 72,021,993, forward strand.
TAAATAAAATACTCACCCGTTCTAGTACTTAAATGAATGTACAAACGAAAAGAATACGTGTAATCTTTAACAATTATAGGTTATAGTAGAGTGATTTCTATGAGAACTAATCACCTAAGTGGCGATCCGGATAATATAACAATTGGAAAGATAGAGATTGGGAGGGTAATAGTGGGGAATAGGGAGAGTGTGGGTAACTGCTGAATTTTCCCTACACATAAACATATTCTATATTTTGGCACCGTGATTGGTATTTAGGTCTCTTACATTGAGCAGAAAGTACTTTTCGATAGATCAGAGTCCTGTCCAAAGCATATTTTTTTTGTTATCATCATTTTTTTAATTTTGTAGCAA
>NC_088361.1:72022444-72027444 GCF_034508935.2 Berghia stephanieae
AGAGGGTTATAGACAGGAATAGAGAGAGTGTGTGTCTAAATATTGAATTTTCCCTACACACAAACATATATATTTTGGCAGCAAGATTGGTATTTAGGTCTCTTACATTGAGCAGAAAGTACTTTTCGATAGATCAGAGTCCTGTCCAAAGGATATTTTTGTCACCATCATTGTTTTAATTTTGTAGCAAGGAGGACGTTAGTGAATATTCATCACTCAAAGTCCGGGGACAATCAATTACCATCGCTTTTTCATTTGGTCAAATGAATTCAACTCATGTCAAAAATAAGTGTCACTTTAAACGTTTATGTTAAGAAGTAAGAGGGACTGCAATGAGAACTAATCACCGAAATGGTGGTCCTTAAAAGAATATAATAAGAGAGTGAGTGAAAATTTAAAAAAACAAAGAAGAGGGAGAGAGAGAGAGAGAGAGAGAGAGAGAGAGAGAGAGAGAGAGAGAGAGAGAATGAGATATAGATAGATATATGGATAGATAGATAGGCAAATAGATAGATTGATAGATATATAGATATATTGATAGATGGAGAAAGATAGATAGAGAAATATATATATATATATATATATATATATATATATATTGATAGATAGATAGATAAATGAATGGATAGAAAGATAGATAGATAGAGAGATTGATAGATGGAGAAAGATAGATAGGTAGAGAAATAAATGAAGAGTGAGGGAAAGAGCGACAGGGAGTGAGAGAGAGAGAGAGAGAGAGATAGAGAGAGAGAGAGAGAGAGAGACTTCCCCTTTCACACGTTATATTATTTAATTGGGAAGCTGGGTCTCTTGTTTTCAGCGCAAATTACTTTGCTATAGACTAGCATCCTATTTAAAAGATAGTGAGTAATTTTCATAGAAATGTTGTGGATGCCTGGTCCTACTTGCTCTAAAAGACTATGTCAAAAAACAACACAGTATAAGAATAGTAAGCAAATTCCATTGTTTATTTTACACCATTTAAATCATTATATACTGTGGCGCAGTGTCTCTAATGATGCTATGCGTTAAAGAAAATACTCACCTGTTCTAGTACTTAGATGAATGTACAAGCGAAAAGAATACGTGCAACCTTTAACGATTATAGGTTATAGTAGAGTGATTTCTATGAGAACTAATCACCTAAGTGGCGATCCGGATAATATAACAATAGGAAAGATAGAGATTGAGAGGGTGATAAAGAGGAATAGAGAGAGTGTCTGTAAATATTGTATTTTCCCTACAAACAAAAATATTATATATTTTGGCACCGTGATTGGTATTTAGGTCCCTTAAATTGAGCAGAAAGTGCTTTTCGATAGATCAGAGTCCTGTCCAAAGGATATTTTTTGTCACCATCATTGTTTTAATTTTGTAGCAAGGAGGACGTTAGTGATTATTCATCACTCAAAGTCCGGGGACAATCAATTACCATCGTTTTTTCATTTGGTCAAATGAATTCAACTCATGTCAAATATAAGTGTCACTTTAAACGTTTATGTTAAGAAGTAAGAGGGACTGCAATGAGAACTAATCACCGAAATGGTGGTCCTTAAAAGAATATAATGAGAGAGTGAGTGAAAATGAAAAAAAAGAAGAGAGAGAGAGAGAGTGAGAAAGAGATAGAGATAGATATATGTATAGATAGATAGGCAAATAGATATATTGATAGATATATAGATAGTATGCGCTTGGCTAAGAAGCTCATAACATTGCCATCCGGAAGTATAACGGACCAACACACAAAACTATGTGCAATCTTGAACGTTTATAGTCTGGTTAATACAGTTTAGTGAGAATAACTCATAAACGCGGATGGCAAAAAATAATAACAAAGCCCTGAGTGACGTCAACTTCGAACTATCTATAGATATATTGATAGATGGAGAAAGATAGATAGAGAAATATATATATATATATATATATATATATATATATAGTATATATTTTTATATATATATATATATATATAGTTAGATAGATAAATAGATAGAAAGATAGATAGATAGAGAGATTGATAGATGGGGAAAGATGAATAAGTAGAGAAATAAATGAAGAGTGAGGGAAAGAGCGTCAGGGAGTGAGAGAGAGAGAGGGAGAGAGAGAGAGAGAGACAGAGAGAGAGAGAGAGAGAGAGAGAGAGAGAGAGAAAGAGAGACTTCTCTATAGAGAGAGTGTCTGTAAATATTGTATTTTCCCTACAAACAAAAATATTATATATTTTGGCACCGTGATTGGTATTTAGGTCCCTTAAATTGAGCAGAAAGTGCTTTTCGATAGATCAGAGTCCTGTCCAAAGGATATTTTTTGTCACCATCATTGTTTTAATTTTGTAGCAAGGAGGACGTTAGTGAATATTCATCACTCAAAGTCCGGGGACAGCCAATTACCATCGCTTTTTAATTTGGTCAAATGAACTCAACTCATGTCAAAAATAAGTGTAACTTTAAACGTTTATGTTAAGAAGTAAGAGGGACTGCAATGAGAACTAATCACCGAAATGGGGGTCCTTAAACGAATATATTGAGAGAGTGAGTGATAACGAAAAAAATAAAGAAGAGAAAGAGAGAGAGTGAGAAAGAGATATAGATAGATATATGGATAGATAGAAAGGCAAATAGATAGATTGATAGATAGATAGATATATTGATAGATGGAGAAAGAAAGATAGATAGAGAAAAAAATTAAGAGTGAGGGAAAGAGCGACAGGGACTGAGAGAGAGAGAGAGAGAGAGAGAGAGAGAGAGAGAGAGAGAGTGAGAAAGAGAGACTTCCCCTTTCACATGTTATATTATTTAATTGGGTAGCCGGGTCTCTTGTTTTCAGCGGAAATTACTTTGCTATAGACTAGCATCCTATTTAATGGATAGCGAGTAATTTCGATAGAAATATTGTGGATCCCTGGTCCTACTTGCTCTAAAAGACTACGTGAAAAAACAACACAGTATAAGAATAGTAAGCAAAATCCATTGTCATTTTTAAACCATCTAAATCATTATATACTGTGACGCAGTGTCCCTAATGATGCTATGCGTTAAATAAAATACTCACCCGTTCTAGTACTTAGATGAATGTACAAGCGAAAAGAATACGTGCAACCTTTAACGATCATAGGTTATAGTAGAGTGATTTCTATGAGAACTAATCACCTAAGTGGCGATCCGGATAATCTAACAATTGGAAAGATAGATATGGAGAGGGTTATAGAGAGGAATAGAGAGAGTGTGTCTAAATATTGAATTTTACGTACACACAAACATATTATATATTTTGGCAGCAAGATTGGTATTTAGGTCTCTTACATTGAGCAGAAAGTACTTTTCGATAGATCAGAGTGCTCTCCAAAGGATATTTTTTGTCACCATCATTTTATTAATTTTGTAGCAAGGAGGACGTTAGTGACTATTCATCACTCAATGTCCGGCGATAATCAATTACCATCGCTTTTTCATTTGGTCAAATGAAGTCAACTCATGTCAAAAATAAGTATAACCTTAAACGTTTATGTTAAGAAGTAAGAGGGACTGTAATGAGAACAAATCACCGAAATGATGCTCCTTCAACGAATTTCATGAGAGAGTGCGTGAAAATGAAAAAAAAAGAACAGATCGAGTGAGAAAGAGATTTAGATATATATATGGATAGATAGATAGGCAGATAGATAGATTGATAGATAGATAGATATATTGATAGATGGAGAAATATAGATAGAGTAATATTATATATATATATATATATATTATATATATATATATTATATATATATATATTATATATAAATAGAAAGATAGATAGATATAGAGATTGATAGATGGAGAAAGATGGATAAGTAGAGAAATAATTGAAGAGTGAGGGAAAGAGCGACAGGGAGTGAGTGAGAGAGTAGAGAGAGAAGAAGAGAGAGAGAGAGAGAGAGAGAGAGAGAGAGAGAGAGAGAGAAAGAGAAACTTCCCCTTTCACACGTTATATTATTTAATTGGGTAGCCGGGTCTCTTGTTTTCAGCGGAAATTACTTTGCTATAGACTAGCATCCTATTTAAAGGATAGAGAGTAATTTCGATAGAAATATTGTGGATCCCTGGTCCTACTTGTTCTAAAAGACTACGTGAAAAACAACACAGTATAAGAATATTAGCAAATTCCATTGTCATTTTTACACCATTTAAATCATTATATACTGTGACGCAGTGTCCCTAATGATGCTATGCGTTAAATAAAAAACTCACCCGTTCTTGTACTATATATCCATATATCTATCTCTATCTCTTTCTCACTCTCCCTCTCTCTTTTTTTTTCAATTGACCAAATGAAAAAGCGATGGTAATTGATTATCGCCGGACTTTGAGTGATGAATATTCACTAACGTCCTCCTTGCTACAAAATTCAAACAAAGATGATGACAAAAATATCCTTTGGACAGGACTCTGATCTATCGAAAAGTAATTTCTGCTCAATGTAAGAGACCTAAATACCAATCACGGTGCCAAAATATATAATATTTTTGTTTGTAGGGAAAATACAATATTTATAGACACTCTCTCTAATCCTCTCTATCACCCTCTTAATCTCTATCTTTCCCATTGTTATATTATCCGGATCGCCACTTAGGTGATTAGTTCTCATAGAAATCACTCTACTATAACCTATAATCGTTAAGGTTCCACGTATTCTTTTCGCTTGTACATTCATCTAAGTACTAGAACATGTGAGTATTTTATTTAACGCATAGCATCATTAGGGACACTGCGCCACAGTATATAATGATATAAATGGTGTAAAATAAACAATGGAATTTGCTTACTATTCTTATACTGTGTTGTTTTTTAACGTAGTCTTTTGGAACAAGTAGGACCAGGGATCCACAACATTTCTATGGAAATTACTAGCTATCCTTTAAATAGGATGCTAGGATGCAAAGTAATTTGCGCTGAAAACAAGAGACCCAGCTTCCCAATTAAATAATATAACGTGTGAAATGGGAAGTCTCTCTCTCTCTCTCA
>NC_088361.1:72029944-72032444 GCF_034508935.2 Berghia stephanieae
ATCAATCTCTATATCTATCTATCTTTCTATCTATTTATCTATCTATCTAATATATATATATATATATATATATATATATATATATATATATATATATATTATATATATATATTTCTCTATCTATCAATATATTTATCTATCTATCAGTCTATCTATTTGCCTATCTATCTATCCATGTATCTATCTCTATCTCTTTCTCACTATCTCTCTTCTTTTTTTTCATTTTCACTCACTATCTCATTATATTAGTTTAAGGACCACCATTTCGGTGATCAGTTCTCATTACAGTCCCTCTTACTTCTTAACATAAACGTTTAAGGTTACAGTTATTTTTGACATGAGTTGAATTCATTTGACCAAATGAAAAAGCGATGGTAATTGATTACCGCCGGACTTTGAGTGATGAATATTCACTAACGTCCTCCTTGCTACAAAATTAAAACAATGATGGTGACGAAAAATATCCTTTGGACAGGACTCTGATCTATCGGAAAGTACTTTCTGCTCAATGTAAGATACCTAAATACCAATCACGGTGCCAAAATATATAATATGTTTGTGTCTAGGGAAAATTCAATATTTAGACAAACTCTCTCTATTCCTCTCTATTACCCTCTCAATCTCTATCTTTCCCATTGTTATATTATCCGGATCGCCACTTAGGTGATTAGTTCTCATAGAAATCACTCTACTATAACCTATAATCGTTAAAGGTTGCACGTATTCTTTTCGCTTGTACATTCATCTAAGTACTAGAACAGGTGAGTATTTTCTTTAACGCATAGAATCATTAGGGACACTGCGCCACAGTATATAATGATTTAAATGGTGTAAAATAAACAATGGAATTTGCTTACTATTCTTATACTTTGTTGTTTTTTGACGTAGTCTTTTAGAGCAAGTAGGACCAGGGCTCCACAACATTTCTATGGAAATTACTCTCTATCCTTTAAATAGGATGCTAGTCTATAGCAAAGTAATTGCGCTGAAAACAAGAGACCCAGCTTCCCAATTAAATAATATAACGTGTGAAAGAGGAAGTCTCTCTCTCTCTCTCTCTCTCTCTCTCTCTCTCTCTCTCTCTCTGTCTCTCTCTCTCTCTCTCACTCCCTGTTGCTCTTTCACTCACTCTTCATTTATTTCTCTACCTATCTATCTTTCTTGATCTATCAATCTCTCTATCTATCTATCTTTCTATCATTCATTTATCTATCTATCTATCAATATATATTATATATATATATTTCTTATCTATCTTCTCCATCTATCACATATCTATCTATCTATCAACTATCTATCTATTTGCCTATCGATCTATCCTATATATATATAATATATATATATATATATATATATATATATATATATATATATATATATATCTTTCTCACTCTCTCTCTCTCTCTCTCTCTCTCTCTCTCTCTCTCTCTCCCTTCTTTTTTTTCATTTTCACTCTCATAATATTCGTTGAAGGACAACCACTTCGGTGATTAGTTCTCATTGCAGTCCCTCTTACTTTTTAGCATAAACGTTTAAAGTTACACTTATTTTTGACATGGATTGAATTCATTTGACCAAATGAAAAAGCGATGGTAATTGATTGTCCCCGGACTTTGACTGATGGATATTCACTAACGTCCTCCTTGCTACAAAATTAAAACAATGATGGTGACAAAAAATATCCTTTGGACAGGACTCTGATCTATCGAAAAGTACTTTCTCCTCAATATAAGATACCTAAATACCAATCTTGCTGCCAAAATATATAATATGTTTGTGTGTACGGAAATTACAATATTTAGACACACTCTCTCTATTCCTATCTATAACCCTTTCCATATCTATCTTTCCAATTGTTATATTATCCGGATCGCCACTTAGGTGATTAGTTCTCATAGAAATCACTCTACTATAACCTATAATCGTTAAAGGTTGCATGTATTCTTTTCGCTTGTACAATCATCTAAGTACTAGAACGGGTGAGTATTTTATTTAACGCAAAGCATCATTAGGGACACTGCGTCACGGTATATAATGATTTAAATGGTGTAAAAATGACAATGGAATTTGCTTACTATTCTTATATTGTGTTGTTTTTTTGACGTAGTCTTTTAGAGCAAGTAGGACCAGGGGTCCACAATACTTCTATCAAAATTACTCGCTATCCTTTAAATAGGATGCTAGTCTATAGCAAAGTGATTTCCGCTGAAAACAAGAGACCCGGCTACCCAATTAAATAATATAACGTGTGAAAGGGGAAGTCTCTCTCTCTCTCAAACTCTCACTCCCTGTCTCTCTTTCCCTCACTCTTCATTTATTTCTCTACCTATCTATCTTTCTCCATCTATCAATCTCTCTATCTATCTATCTTTCTATCTATTTATCTATATATACATATACATATATAATATATATATATAATATATATATTATATATATATATATATATATTTCTCTATCTATCTATCTTTCTCCATTTATAAATTTATCTATCTCTCTA
>NC_088361.1:72037444-72079944 GCF_034508935.2 Berghia stephanieae
TATTATTATTATTATCATTATTATTATTATTATCATCATCATCATCATCATCATCATCATCATCATCATCATCATCATCATCATCATCATCATTTATCATGATTATTATTATTATTTTTTAATCAAGTAGTAGAAGTTATTTAATCAGTTATCGATTTATTACGAATATCTTTTATGTGTTTTAATCTCGTTGTTGTTTTTCATTGATGTGCTCTTCTAAATTCTATTGTTTATTTTTTTTTTAACCTTGCTTTTTTCTGTCTGTCTCATTTGTTGTTGTTGTTGTTTGTTTGTTTGTTTGTTTGTTTGTTTGTTTGTTTGTTTTGTCATCTAAGGCAAACCCGAATCCTTATAAATATGTGGCCAGGCTTTCTGCCGTTTTTAATTGAGCGATGTACTTCGGTGAATTAATTGCCGTGTTATATTGAAATTTACGTGACAATAATAATAATAATAATAATAATAATAATAATAATATAATAATGATAATAATAATAATAATAATAATAATAATAATAATAATAATAATAATAATAATAATAATAATAATAATAATAATAATAATAATAAAATAACAATAATAATAATAATAATAATAATAATAATAATAATAATAATAATAATAACAACAACAACAACAACAATAATAATAATAATAATAATAATAATAATAATAATAATAATAATAATAATAATAATAATAATAATAATAATAATTTAAATACATACTGAATATCAGACTACTATTGACATCTCTTTACTGAATACACGTGGTATTATTTAGGGGTGTTTCTTTTTTTTTAAACCTGCCGAAACCCGACAAAGTTATGGGCATTAGGCAGCTGTGGGGAGTGAACCTGGGACTTAGGGAAGTGTACACCATTGGGGAGTGAATCTGGGACTGGGTTTCGTAATAAAAAAAAGCAAGTACTTTTTTACGAAACCTGCCAAAACACGCCGAAATCCGCAAAAAAAAAAAAAAAAAAAGACCGGCTTTCCAATTAAATAATATAACGTGTGAAAAGGGAAGTCTCTCTCTCTTTCTCTATCTCTATATCTCTCTCACTCTCTCTTTCTCACTCCCTGTCTCTCTCTCCCTCTCTCTTCATTTATTTTTCTATCTATCTATCTTTCTAACTATATATTTCTCTATCTATCTATCTTTTTCCATCTATCAATCTATCTGTCTATCAATCTAGCTGTCTGTCTATCTATCTATTTATATATCTATCTCTATCTCTCTCTCTCTCTCTCTCTCTCTCTCTCTCTCTCTCTCTCTCTCTCTCTCTCTCTCTTCTTTTTTTTTCACTTTCACTCACACTCTCATTGTATCAGTTTAAGGACCATCATTTCGGCGGTGGTTAGTTCTCATTGCAGTCCATCTTATTTCTTAACGTAAACGTGTAAGTTTACCCTTATTTTTGACATGAGTAGAATTAATTTGACCAAATGAAAAAGCGATGTAAATTGATTGTAGCCGGACTTTGAGTGATTAATATTCACTAACGTCCTCCTTGATACAAAATTAAAACAATGATGGTAACAAAAATATCCTTTGGACAGGACTCTAATCTATCGAAAAGTACTTTTTGCTCAAAATAAGAGACCTAAATACCAATCACGGTGCCAAAATATATAATATGTTTTTGTGTAGGGAAAATTCAATATTTAGGACACACTCTCTATTTCTCTCTATAGCCCTCTCCATCTCTATCTTTCTCATTGTTATTGTATCCGTATCGCCACTTAGGTGATTAGTTCTCATAGAAGTCACTCTACTATAACCTATAATCGTTAAAATTTGCACGTATTTTTTTTGGCTTGTACATTCAACTAAGTACTAGAACGGGTGAGTATTTTATTTAACGCATAGCATCATCAGGGACACTGCGCCACAGTATTTAATGATTAATGAGAAGACACAAAGAGTGAAACTCACTTCTTTGAACTTGCTGATCAGTATCTCTAACTGATTATGACACATAACTAGAATTAGTAGTAAGCAAAGGAGAAACTATAAAACAAGTTCAGACATTTAAATATCTTGGATACATAATAACTTCAGATGGCAGATGTAGCACAGAAATAAAACGAAAAATTGCAATAGCTAAAGATAGTTATAATAAAATGAGTCTAATTTTTAAAAACCACAATGTCTCAATGACAACAAAACATAGGGTTTTGGAGGTCTATTTATGGTCAGTATTATTATATGGATGTGAAAGCTGGACAATTACAAAAGACATTAGACAGAAACTGGAGGCAGCAGAAATGTGGTTTCTTAGAAGGGTATTAAGAATCTCATGGACAAAGAAGAAAACTAATGAAAAAGTATTAGAGCAAGCTGAAACTAAAAGGTTATTAATTCGTATAATAAGAAAAAGACAAATGCAATTTTTAGGGCACCTAAATCGACATAAATATTTTGAAGATCTTGCTCTTACAGGAAAGATAGAAGGTAAAAAGAGTAAAGATAGACCAAGAAAAGCATATTCGACTAGTTTGAACAGCTGGGTGACAAAGAAAGAGAAGAGTAATATTAGTTTTCTGAGGTTATCTGATCAGAGAGATGGATGGCGTACCGTGATCACCGATGTCTGGCACGGACTTGGTACTTGAAGAAGTGTGAAATGGGAAGAACGCGCGAAATTGCGGCATCCATCCCTTTGATCTAACAATGTGGACATGTTTATGTCATGTATGGTGAGAGGGCATGAGAAGAATACCCCCCCCCCCCCCCTTCTCTCTCTCTCTCATCAGTGTAGTCGTCGTCATAGTAGTGGTAGTAGAAGTAGCAGTATAACTAGTAGTAGTAGTAGTAGTAGTAGTAGTAGTAGTAGTAGTAGTAGTAGTAGTAGTAGTAGAAGTAGTAGTAGTAGTAGTAGTAGTAGTAGTAGTAGTAGTAGTAGTAGTAGTAGTAGTAGTAGTAGAAGAAGAAGAAGAAGAAGAAGAAGAAGAAGAAGAAGAAGAAGAAGAAGAAGAAGAAGAAGAAGAAGAAGAAGAAGAAGAAGAAGAAGTATAATAGATTGATCGTTGGATGGATTGATGACCAAGTTGATCGACCATGAAGTTCACACACTCTTTCATCACACCCTAACAGCATTTTGTTTATTTATTTTTACGTATGTTTTGCTAACAACGCGTCTGTTCTATCCTCGAAATGCCAATGTTTACTGTTTTCTCATATAATTTACGCTGCCAGTTTTCTGGAAACTCCGTATATCGTCAGTCTCTCTCTATTCTCGATTCATCAGATAACTGCTTACATCTTTAGTACGATGGCGGCGATTAGCCAATAAAAAGTGGCTGTTTTCCGGTCTGCATAGAACCACATATTATTGAGAGGGGTCTAGTCTGTGATCCCGATCCTATACTCTCTCAAGCTTTGTTTCTAAAAAAATAGTAACGATACGGTCCGATTTGTCCAGCATTGTACGGTCGAATAATCACTTTTTATCACGTCAACTATGCTCTGGCCTTGACATATATTTTAAACGAAATTAATATAATCCGTGTCCCGTGTTTGGTGACAGGAAGTCTGCATCGCACAATAAATGTCTCGTCGAAAAGTTCACCCAAGTCTGAAAATCAAAACAAACATGGTGACATTGTTTAATTTTACGCGATTTTATGCCTTTTTATTTGCTCCTAAAATGTTTTCCCAATCACGGATGAATTGATAGTAGTGTTTTATAAAAAGACACACTGACTTCATTTTGATTTACCCTGCTTTTAACAGGTAGGCCTATATATATGAATATGAACCATCTAGACTAGAATTGAATATGATTTAGTGGACTCTCACTCTCCTCACTCTCTTTTGAATTCTTGTCACAGTCACCGTCACAGACTCTGTCGCTGTAGTGTAGGCACATGCAAGCATATTTTAAAATAGAGATATGGATATTAATTTAGCATAGAAAAATTAATGAGACATTTACTTGATGGTGGCGTTTTTATGCACCTCCATTGGAGGTGTACAAGTACAAAAACGCACCACTTTTTATGCACCTCCGTAGGCGGTGCTGGTGGGAGACCTTCCATACGCTACTACATCCCAAGTCTTCTTCCGATGTTATAGAAGAAGGGGTTTGGGAGGGGGGGAAACTTTTTTAAAAAAGTCTCCCCCCTCCCAAACCCCCTTCTAGAAGTTCTAGTCTATTGTAGGGGGTTTGGGAGGGGGGAGACTTTAAAAAAAAAAAAAAAAGTTTCCCCCCTCCCAAACCCCCTACTAGATAGAACAAGAATACTTGGGATGTAGTAGCTTATGGAAGGTTTCCCGTGCTGGTTATTAATTAATTTTAATGAATGACAGCCGAAAAAATAAAGATAAGTCTTGAATTGTAAGTCTCAGTTTATTAGGCGAAGCGCTGTGATTATCCCCAGACACTGTCTGGGGATAACGAATTTTCATTATCCCCAGACGCATATTTGAAACTCCGCTCTTTAAAACAATTATCCACATTCCAGAATATGGAATGTTTCCAGATGCACATAGAAATAAGGAAAGTTAATAAAATATCTATAAAAACATGAAATTAACCAACATTAAAATAAGTTGTTACAACATATACACAATATGCGTCGACTTCGAAGTGGGTGTCATGGCCGAATGGTTTGGTCGTCTACCCTGGAAGTTTGACCAGAATCGACGTTGTGGGTTCGAATCCTGGTTCCGCCACTTTTTTTTTTTTTTTTTAAATTCCGTCTTCTTTTTACAGAACGTTGAAAGAGATAAATGTCCCATCCATCCTCCCCCCCACCTCTTTCTTTTTTTTTTATTAAACTCTCTCTCTCTCTCTCTCTCTCTCTCTCTCTCTCTCTCTCTCTCTCTCTCTCTCTCTCTCTCTCTCTCTCTCTCTTGTTTTTTTTCTAGTTTCTAGCAAATATATTCGTCCCCACTCCGATTTCAAATAGTGTCTATAAAGTCGCGACTGGTTCGAATCTGTGCAGCTAAAAGGAGTAAAATGAAAGGTGGCCTAACCCACTGAGCTGTCTATCCATACCGCTATCGGAATATCTTAATTTCATATATGAGCTAAACATATTTCCACCATTTTTGCTTCCTTGTTTTGGTAGTTATTTTCATCTCTGATTCGAATAAAAATATGTTGTTGGATCTAGTTTTGTCGACGTGTGATACTAAATTGTATTGTCTTGTGCGAAGAAGACAGGAAAATAACAGGTGTCGGTTTTGGGCTTTGCGGCGAACAACACCATGGCCTAGGAATTCGTCCGCGAAATAAAAAATAATTCCCGGTCATCCCCAAAATTGTGGCAAGAATGAGCAAATAGAAACAAGAGATGATCAATAAAGTTAACAGGTAGGTAGGTAGTGAAAATTTAAATGGTTGGTGGACTATGAACAGATTTGATGATTAACAACTTTCTTCCTGGTTGAAAATAAAAAGTCGAATTGCCAGTTTGACGTTTTCAGATCAAAGTAACAAAAGACATTTCATTGATCCATTTGCTTTAAAATAATTTTTTTAAAAGAGCTGGATTTGACATTTGATCACTATTTACTTTCATCTTGTGTTAAATATCACTTGATATATTAACTGTTTTGGGACACAACCACTAGTATTTTTTCCAGAATATTTGGTATTTTTCACGCCTAGTTTGGCATTTGGCATAAAATCTTTCTGCCCACTTGCTACACGGTCTGGGGATAACCAATTTTTGTTATCCCCAGACAGGCGTCTGGGAATAATGACAGCCTAGGCGAAGACATACTGTGGACGTTTCTGGTTTCCCCTTTATCAACAAAACACGACGAATAAGACACTTAAGGACGATTGAGAGACGTGTAGTGTGAATGGTGTAGATAAAGTGAATAATATACATAAACAATGATGGGACAGGAAATAGAATACCCTTTTGTAAGGAAGTACGGATTAAATTATGACAATAAATTTATTAATAAAATAAATTAACATGCCCCTTTTATGTACCGCCGTTGGGTAAACGTGCATGTTTAGAAATAGAAATAGACCCACAGATAAAAGAGGCTTTTCATCTTATTTCTGTTAAAGACCCATATATACGTCCATGAGTTTTAGATAGTTTTAGATTGGAGTTTAGCACATGCTTAGTGATTACTGATGTACGTTTATACAATGATAATGAATTAAAGAATAATAACAATAATTTAAAAAATCAAAGGTAAAAAGAAACATGGCCCACAAGCCACAAATACTGATCTCAAATAAATAAATGATTTTAGAAAATTAAAATTGAAGTTTTTTTAAACATGATAAAAAGTGTTTGAGAAACAACAACAAAAAAAAAACAAACGAAAATACAAAACAAAAAACAACAAAAATCCCCAATAAAGATGCAGTAAACAAATACATTGATGAAATTGATGATAATGATAAAATATTATAAAATGATACCAATCGACGTTTACATATAAATGCACGACGATCACACATTGAATGGTACCGATGTTATTTAAAAAAATTAAAATATAGTCAATAATAATGATGATAATGATAATGATAATAATAGATTAATTTAAAGTGCTAAATATATGTTCAGTAACTATAACAACAAAAATGTCTTTCTCAATAAAGTAAACTTTAAAAAAAAATTGTCCACAATGGGGTCGAACCCAGTACTTTCAAGGTTAGAGTCTGACAGCCTATCCACTGCGCTATGGAGCCACCAGACTGTTCATAACATTTAATAATGTCTTTCTAAAACCTTATTTTACCTACAATGCAACTTCTATTTTCTGGTTTTAAATTTCAATTTTTTAGATTATTATTATTATTATTATTATTATTATTATTATTTTCTTTAAAATCTATTAACAAAGACGTACCTACAGATGTCACAATATAACTTTTGCCATGTCCAAATACAGACACAGCATTGCTGATGAAATTGGGTGGAATGCGCATACGTAACGGAGGTGCATTAAAATGATACGTTAAGATACACCGTCAACGGAGATGCATAAAAGCACTACGTTACTTGATATATGTGAAAAAATTATCGCTCTATCTAATCTAATTTAAGTTTAAACTAAAAGAGTTATGACCGATGCCGATAAATAGTGATAGTGATAGTAGTAGCAGTATGGCAAAAAATCCGTTTTATTTTATGACTATTTCTCAGAATGCTCGGGAAAATAAATTTGATCTCTATTTCTCCGAACAGTTTCTATTTTCAAGATTTTTTGGTTATTTGCGAGAGTGTGTGAATGATAAATGTGTATGCTTTTTTGGGGGTTTTCTTTTGCCTGGGCGCTCCATCTTTTATTGCCAACTTTCTGTTAGACTTCTATCCTGAGTTTGTGCTAGCCTGTGTTTCAGCCTCCGTTCCCGTCTTGAGACTTTGGCTTTGTTATTTAGGTTTGCGTCTGTTCTCTCTTTGATAGTTCAGCGGCGTAGTGCAAAAGTGAACGTGTCTTTGAGTATTCGCAATAGCTCAACATTTTGATAAAATCTGTCTTTGTCAACAATGTGGCTAAAAAAACCGCTAGCTTGATGATTCGTGAGAATTCCCTGTCCACTCTGCATTTACTTTTGCATCGACATCGCGTCCGTAACCCATCAGCTACTGGAGGCTAGCCGACCATTCAGCATTTTCTATCACAATGTACCTGTTAAGGGCCTGTTCATAACATTTAATTATTTCCAGATGCGTCGGTGGGTAGTGACAGCCTTCTTTAAACAAAAATGCCAACAAACTGGCATTTCTGCCTTATTTTTATTTATTTATTTATTATTTTCAATCACGGTAAAAAAAAAGTCGTTAATCATCAAATTGCCCATTTTCCACCCATCATTAGAATTTCACTCCTACTTTATTCGTCATCTAAAATTTGTTCACTTTAAGAACTGTTTCGAGGAAAGTGATGATATGTGGGGGTTGGATTATTTTGTGTTAAAACGAATCTTCAATGTTGTCTGTCTCTCAATTGCTATCCTTTACAATTTCTTTTCCTGTTTTCCTCTTTTCGTATTGTTAATTATATGTTAATTTATTGTTATTATTATTACACTTGGACAACAACATACCGACACAAGGTCGCTGAAAAGTTTCACTTTTTGACTTTCACCTGTTCAGCAATGTACCTCTGGTTGTGGTCTCCTGATAAAACCAAGTAAGATGATGGCAGAGACTGCACATCTTTTTACTTTTTATACTGGTTTGCTAGCATTGACAATGAGTGCTCCTCCCTTCTTGATTTTCACTCACTGAAATTATTTTCCCATTTAATTCAGGCTGTCCATTCTCTTGGTTGTCACCCTTAATCTTTTACTCTTAACCAGTGCCATTAAAACGATGGACAAAACTTTGAATAGTCTTTTTACACACACCAAAATGCTTGGAAACAAAAGAAACTTCAATCCCAAAATTAATCATACCAATTCTGCGATCAGGCGCTGAATTTTCCAACTTCACCATTATCAATAATAATGACAATAAAAGTTTTCATTATAATTTCAAAGGCAATATATTGGACTGTATGCTGTCAATGGGAAAACAAATTGATTACATGGTACGAACTATTGATTTGGAATTTAAAGCATTGCCTAAATGAAACTCTTTCTCTTTAAGTTCTTTTAAAACTGTTTTGTTATCTTTAGATTTATCTTGTTCAAACTTCCAATTAAACGGGCTGCAACTAGTGCAGAGCAATTCCATTAGATTAATCTTAGGATCTTTTGATAGCACCGCAGAGATGCTTATATACGCTTGCACTAGTTGCCTATGAAGGCTAGGATTGAGTATAAGATATCTGTTTTGTACTACAAAGCAGTTGTCGACCATTCCGTTCCCATTCAAATCCAAGATTTAACTGCACCCTACATTTGGTCTAGAACGCTCAGCTTTTGATTATACAAAACTTTCCTTTTTGATAAATACCTTGTGTGAATAACTATCATTTTATGTAATTATCTCTTGTTCATCTAATTAATCTGCCATTTGTGCACCTGTTTGTGATTATGCGTATGTGTATGCATGTGTGCATGTGCGTGTGAGAGAAAGAGAGTTTTCAGGAGCAGATGAGTGTGTTGTGAGGAATATTAGCTACTCTGTATAATAATCTTTATGCAAATTATGTAAAGTGCTTTTGTGACCTTTGCTTAAAGCACTATAGAAATCATCATCATCTTCTCCTTCTTTTTCTTCTTCTTCTTCTCTCTCTCTCTCTCTCTCTCTCTCTCTCTCTCTCTCTCTCTCTCTCTCTCTCTCTCTCTCTCTCTCTCTCACACACACACACACACTCATACACACACACATTTTATATATGTGCCACAATATTCAATGATTTTACACAGGATTCTTTGTAATTTAATTGTAAAGAGATACATTAATGACCCTCTATCTCAGTGTAGTGTTATGTCGGCATGAAACATTGATTTTGAAGTTGATTTGAATTGGTAGTTCATTATTATTTTATATCCTACATTAGGCCTGGGGTCCCAATAGCTCATTTGGTAGAGCACTCGCTTTAAACGCATAAGGACCGTGATTGATCCTGGGTGCAGTTGAGATTTTTTCTGATCCCCCTGTCCACCCAGCAGTGATTGGGTAGCTGGTTCTGTTAGATCTGGTGAAAAGTACTTTGTGATAGAGGAGCGTCCTATCCAAAGGATAGCAAGTCATTGCTATTATCTGTTTCACATTAAACGGGGATAAACTCCGGCTCCATGGGCCAGTTGGTTCTAAAGGATTACTTAATGCTCAGCTTTTATTTTTCTTTCATCAGTTTTTCCTTTAAATTCAATTTTGGAACTTGTTTCAATCCAATATAACACCGAATAAAGGTGGTGGTTGACATTTACAGATATGCATTTATAAATAGAAATTCTAATAGCTTTGAACACCTCATCTTTCCTGAGACGGTGCCGCCTCTGCAGATGTTGCTAAATTTAATTGGAAAATGTGTGTTAAAATGACGTCATCCCCTTCATTGGATGTGCACTTATGTTAAACAGTGTGAAGAGAGTGTGTTTTAGTCAGTTTTTGATTAGATTTGGGACTGAAATGCAAGACATATGACATAGATCGAACAGAAAAGGTACAGTTCACTCCGCTTAATCACACACTCTGCTTATATGCTACACATTCCTGAAAACCAGAATTTTTTTTCTATATAATCGCTCTGCTTAATCGCACACCATCTCCACTTAATCATAACACCTTGATTGAGGTGACATCCAACAGCCATATGAAATCAACGATGCTGTTCCCGTTCCACTCAACTTTTCGGCTGAAGCATTCGGTCAATTCTTTGCAATGGACAACAATATAACCATCAGCGGTGAACTGACATCTCAGGAGTTACTGAGCTCTGTTCAGTCACACAAAAGACAGCGCCTAGATAATGAAGATTAGGATGAGTCATCGGAATGTGACAAACCACCCCTAACAAAACTGAAAAAATTGACATAGTGGACAAACAACGCCGTTAAATCTAAGAAGAACGCTTGACAGATGATCTACATTGGCGAGATTGGAGACATGGGTTTATATACAGCTTGCAAAGAATAGAAAGCAATCAATGCTTCACAATTATTGTTCTTACAAACAATAATGTCACATTTTTTTGTCGGTAAAACATGAAAAAGAAAAGGAAAAAGCCCTAAAAAACAAATAACCAAAAAAAAAAACAAACACACAAACAAACAAACAAAAATTAAAAGATTAATACAAATTAAGAAACAAACATTCTAATGAGGCTATGATCCAGTAGAAAACCTAGAAGGGAAGGTCCAACATGAATTGCACTTCAAAGCTGGGGCTTAGATGCTATTATTAATTTCTCAGATTAATCGCATACTCCCCTTAATCTACACACTAAGTCGAACTCCCGAGAGTAGAAAACGGTAAGGGCTGCCTGAAGCAAAGTTCAATGATGTATTTTTCCATCAGATCTCAGGTGTTGCGATGGGCACCAAGATGGGTCCCTCATATGCTAACCTCTTCATGGGCTACCTTGAGGAAACCTTCTTCCATCAGTACAGTGGACCTGCCCCCGAGCTGTTCAAAAGGTACATTGACGACTGTTTCGGCATTACGTCATTGTCCCACAGCCAGTTGAAAGGGTTCATCCTAGCGATGGACTCCTTCCACCCGTCCATAGAGTACACTTATGAGATTTCAACCTCTGAGGTGAACTTTTTGGACATCAAGGCTGTATTGACCAGCACGGGAGTACGGACCACTGTACACTACAAGGAAACAGACAGTCACAGCTACCTGCTCTATCGGTCATCCCATCCGGTGAAGTGCAAAGACTCCATCCCATTCAGTCAGATACTCCGCCTGCGGAGACTCTGTCTGGAAGATGATGAATTTGCGCTTCAACGTGATCGCATGCTCGATTTTTTTAGGGCATGGGAATATCCCGAAAGGGTTTTGCTTAAGGCTGTCCGAAAAGCCAGCCTCGTGTCGAGAGAAGCAGCAATGAGGCCTCGCAATGCCAGGAAGCAGGAGACACAGCGTCCCATTGTAGTCCTCACGCATCACCCCCATGCCGATCAAGTGAGGAACATCCTATTGCAGAACTATGGGATCCTCCAGGCGGGCGAAGACACCCACAGAGTTTTCTCAGAACCCCCGTTGGTAGCATATCGACGGGATCGTAACCTGAGGGATCTCCTTGTCAGAAGCCGCCTGGAACCCATACCCAGGGATGGACCTAAAGCCAGATCGTGTATGCGACCCCGATGCAAGACTTGTGGGCACCTGTGGGAGTATGACAGAGTCAGCTTTCCAGACAAGATTTGGGACATCAGGCGGCCGTTTACTTGCACTGACCGTAATCTAGTCTATGGGATTACGTGCTCCCTGTGTGGGATTGCTTATGTTGGTGAGACCGGAAAGAGGCTGGGTGACAGATTCGTGCAGCACTTACGTGACATATCGAACTGTGCAGACACAGCAGTGGCCAGACACTTCAATCTGCCAGACCACTGCGATGTACAGTGTGTGCGTGTGTGTGTGCTCAGTTTTTGCCATTCGGACACTTCCGCCCGTCGACGTAGGGAAACTCACCTGATCAAGTTGTTGGGAACGCTGACTCCACGCGGACTCAACACCAGGATTGACCAGGATTGACCACCACTAGATGTCAACGCTGCTCTCACTTCTGCCACTACAGCTACTGCTGCTGCTACTACTACTACTTCTACTACTTCTACTACTACTACTACTACTACTACTACTACTACTACTACTACTACTACTACTACTACTGCTACTACTACTACTACTACTACTACTACTACTACTACTACTACTACTACTACTACTACTACTACTACTACTACTGTTCATACTACTAAAACTACAACTCTACCTACCTACCTACCTACCTATCTATCTATCTATCTATCTATCTATCTATCTATCTATCTATCTATCTATCTATCTATCTATCTAGCTAGCTAGCTATCTATCTACTGATTATCCACCGATTCATAGTCATCTACCTTCCTAGCTATCTCTCATTGTGTCCAATCATCCACTTTTTTATCCATTAATATACATATAGACCCAGCTATCACTCGGCTGTTTACTCGCCCTCTCTCCCCCCCCCCCCCCCCTTTCTCTCTCTCTCTCTCTCTCTCTCTCTCTCTCTCTCTCTCTCTCTCTCTCTCCCTCTCTCTCTCTCTCTCTCTCTCTCTCTCTCTTTCTTTCTTTCCCCCCCCCCTCTCTCTCTTTCTCCCTTCCCCCCCCCCCTCTCTCTCTAATTCCCCCTCTCTACAGGTCCGCCTCAAACCAACCCCCCCCCCCTCCCTGTCCCCCTCCCCCCCCCTTTAATATTTTCTCTCTCTCTCTCTCTCTCTCTCTCTCTCTCTCTCTCTCTCTCTCTCCCTTCTCTCTTTCTGTCTATCTACCTATCTATCTGTCTATCCATCTATCTATTTATCGGTGTATTCCACTTTACTATCGCATCGTTCCTTCGCGAAGATTCGACCTTCGCTCATCCAACACCCCCCCCCCCCCCCCACACACACACACCTACGCCGTGACCCTTTCACCTCGCCCCCTCCACCGCCCCCTACTGTTCCACTACAGCGTTCTACCACTACTACTACTACTACTACTACTACTACTACTACTACTACTACTACTACTACTACTACTACTACTACTACTACTACTACTACTACTACTACTACTACTACTACTACTACCAATATGTCTTTTATCTTCCATTATAGTCTGGAGAGTTCTGTTCCCTGACGCTGACCTTTGCTTATCAATTAGTATTAGATCACCCCCCTGGGGCACCCTATCCTCTACCCACGCCACGCTAACATTTCATTCATACTGCAACCACCATTGAGTACAGACGATACAAGTTATTTTTCATTATATTTTATTTGTTTTCCACGTTTATTTGTGTATTGTTGTGCTGACGAAGGGTTTGTACCCGAAACGTCCATTGTCTGTTTTGTTCCCATACGAAGCCTTTCCATTTTCACTCTTTCGTTAGTACTCCCGAGAGTGTGCGATTAAGTGAAGTCGACTGTATCTTGAATAAAAAGGATACTTACTTTTTAACAAACCAGAAGTTTCCAAATCTCAAAAACACAGACTTTTCCCCGGAGGATATATATATATAATATATATATATATATATATATATATATATATATATATATATATATATATATATATATATATAACGGCCCACTGACTATATATCTGTCACTCACTTAACCCATGCTGTTCAGCTCATTTTAGTTTCATTTAGTTTCCTCTTTGGTTTTAGGCCCATTTTTAAACATTTTTCTTACATTCAAATGATATCAAAATGATTAGTTAAATCCAAAGGAATGCCACCATGAACAGGCTGGAGATATTAGCGCTCACCTACATACTTTATTACCGGATCAATTTTGATTATTGATGGCTCAAAAATTGATATCGACAATCTCAATTTCCACAATAAAATAGTATTATGATTAAAATAGAGAAGTGCCGGTTCGAAGTAGCCTTTATTTCCCCACAGTACATTTATACATAATTTTTTTTTTCTATATAATTGCTCCGCTTAAATGCACATCTCCATTTAATCGTTACACTTGATTCCATCTTGATTGGAGAAAAATTTCTTGAAAAAAGAAAAAGGTAATGAAAATGCGTTTCTCATTGAATCATTGAATCATTTGCGCATATCACGTTAGTATCGTATCACGCGTGAAAAATCTTTCCTGTCAATGCAATTCCACTGTCCCTCTGACCCCGACTAGGTCAGACGTTAACTGACATCAAAGGATTACCTGACACGATGGACTCATTGACTCAGCACTCGTTGTCTGCATCACAAGGTGTGAAACGTGATGGCTCTCTAGATGGAAAGATCAACAGAATGTCGTGTTTAAAAAAGAACATGAGGAAAAACACTATGCTGATGTCTCTTCTGCCAGCCAATGGACTGCTTCACGATTACTATTCTTACAAACAGTAATGTCACATTTTGTTGTCGATTAAACATGAATAAGAAAAGGAATTTTAAAAACAACAAACAAACAAAAGAAGCCCCCAAAAACAAAAACAAAAATAAATAGATAAATGAAAAAAAATACCCCACCCCCCCCCCCCCCCTTCTAATGAGTCTAATCTAATGTCCTAAGCCCGTAGAAAACTTAGAGAAGAAGGTCCTATATGAACGCTGGTGCTTAGGTGTTATTTTTAGCTTCTCCGCTTAATCAACACAATAACTTGAACTTCTGAGGGTGTGCGATTAAGCAGAGTCGACAGTATATATATATATATATATTATATATATATATATATATATATATATATATATATATATATATATATATATATATATATATATATATGAGTGTTGATGGGTACTCGTAGGTGCGAAAGTGCTCGATAGTGATGGTTAGAGCTAATATAAAATATAAATTGTCACTCGCATTATATTGCCAAGACGTACGTTTCTGGACGAAAGCCATGAATTTACGGCATATTGTTTTGTTGAATATATTTTTAAATACTAGTGGAGAATCTGCATTATTTGTGGGGAAATAAAAGCTACTTCGAACAGGCACTTCTCTATTTTAATTATAATACTATTTTATTGTGGAAATTGACATTGTCGATATCAATTTTTGAGCCATCAATAATCAAAATTGATCCGGTAATAAAGTCTGTAGGTTAGCGCTAATATCTCCAGCCTGTTCATGGTGGCATTTCTTTGGATTTAACTAATCATTTTGATATCATTTGAATGTAAGAAAAATGTTTAAAAATGGGCCTTAAACCAAAGGGGAAACTAAATGAAACTAAAATGAGCTGAACACCATGGGTTAAGTGAGTGACAGATATATAGTCAGTGGGCCGTTAGAACTCTCTTGTAATTTTGTAATATATGTATGCTAGTCTAGTACTTATACTTTATCGATCTATTAAATCTAAATACAAATTCACAGAAAAAGTATTGATTTAGATTCAATACACTTACATAAAAATTGTCGAATCGAATATAATGTCCAATCATGTTTAGCAGGTGACAAAGGAGGAAATGAAAGCACAAACAGGTAAATGATCAATCAAAATGCCCTGGCACGACAATTACCTATTTATTTATATATGACATTTGTATTGTATGAAGACAGTGTCAGAAAATAAAAAGAATGGTAAATAATTTAAAGAATGCTAATTAAATAGACAAATAAAATACACTTAGATTAAGATTTATATTTTTTTCAAATGTACAAATATAATTTTAGATGCTAAATTATTGTATTTTTTATAATCCAAACTGTCACAAATCAGCACCTAATTTAGACTAGTGTCTTCCAGTACTTGTTTAAAGATTTAATTCGCTTTCTATCTTTAAATTTTGTCTGTATTATCCATTATTTTCTCTTCGTTTCTTCCGATACAAATCTGTATAGATTATGGGACTCACTTGTTTTGGTGAGGGCTTGCTATTGTTTACTCCTATCTTTATCATTCAACGTGTTTTGGGTCAAAGCCATTTTTTTATAATTATTGTCTAAGTCAATTACTAAGCGATGAAATGATGCCATTGTTTGGTAAGAGTAGACACGCAATTCAATAAATTGTATTTTGTCAGAAAATGAGTGTGAATTATTAAATTATCTGGGTGAAGATGATTCAAGTATGTCGTATATCATTTTATTGGTGTCATTGTAACTAGTGATAGTGGTAGTGATGTACAATCCGAATGATAAATTGGTTTTGTCACCAATTGTCATGTCAACATAAAAAAGCACTAACCCTGGTGACTTGTAGCCACAGAAATCACATATGACATGCAAAACATAGATGCTTTAATACGACTGAGTTAGAAGTTTTATCAAAATACAAAGTGTTTGGAATCCAATTTTATTATTGTAAAATGCATGAAGAAAAATAGATCTCATCGCAAAAATAAGACAGCATCAAGTTCAAGTTTTATTGCGCTGCAAGACAGAACTGATGCTGATAGTCTTATTTCGCTTATTAATTTTTTTATTAACTGAGAACCTTTTTCATTTAAAATATTGGTATTTTCGTACGCGTCTGTGGGTACGACCACCTTGTTTTATCTGTATGTACAACAGCCATTAGTGTATCAACTGTCCTTTAATTATCTATCGTTACATTTCTTCCGTTTCATCTACTTTTCTTTCCCGGGTCCTTTTTCTTTGTTTGTTTTATGTATTTCTTCTCCTCACTTATTGTTTACTAAATGAAGTGCGGCGACAAAGCCACAATAATAAATGTAAGCTACAACAAATGTGATATTCTGTATGTTGTCGGGCTCAGTAATCTTATAAACTACACCGCTAGATTTTTCAGCGTATTCTATTCAGTAGATGAACTACCATACATTTTATCTATTTCCTTCTTTCTTTTATTTTCTTTCTCTCTTTTATTTTAGAATTGCTAAAAAGTGATTTTATTATTTTCTTTTGAAAAAGCAAAAACAAAACAAAAGAAGAAAAACCCCAAAAATAAACACAAAAATATCCCAACAAGAAACGGACATGAAAAGCGCAGATTGGTCATTTTCCACGCCTTTAAATTAGATTCTTAATATTAACCTATTAATACAACTAAGAGTTTAAAATCATATGCAGACCAAATGGGGGGGGGGGGGGGGGGGGGGGAGAGAGGGAGGGAGGAGAGAGAGGAGAGAGGAGAGAGAGAGAGAGAGAGAGAGAGAGGAGAGAGAGATAGATAGAGAGAGAGAGAGAGACAGAGGGAGAGAGAGCCCCCCCCCCCCCCCCCCCCCCCCCCCACACACACAAAGGATTGAAATGAATGTTCCGCACCGACGATACCTGACATTGAATTTTTTATTATTTTTTTTTTTTGTCTTTAAGAAAAAATAATTGCCTGCATTGTTAGCATCTCTGTAATTCTCTCTGAGAGCCCATCTATGAAGAGTAGATAGAGCCTACTCTTTTTCAAAGAAAATCAAACGTGGTTTGCGTTTTGAGAATAGACGGAACAATGAAATAAGTGATATTGCTTTCACGATTCCAGTGTGCTCCCTTCTAAGTATCTTTTTTTTCGGTGTCAATCTCAGGTCAACACGTCTGACTTATATTCCACTTATGCGTTGTTATTTATTGTTAGTATCAATTACTTATTTGCATAAGGTTCGTCCTATGTATTTCATTATATGTTATTAAGCGCTACACACTGTTAGAACAAGTTTGGAGTTCATCGTTCACGACTCTACACCGTGCACGTAACACTAATGAAGCGGTTTGAACAAACTGATAACTAAGTAACTTGTTACAATAACCAATGGAATAATTAATACAATGTTTCACTTGTCGCTACGAGAAGTCGGCTTTATTATGTTTTGAACACTGTTTCCGATTGCGTACAATGCAATGTAATGTAATGTAATGCAATAATTAATTTATTCAGCACGCATAATCCACAAAGTGCTCAAAGGCGCTACACATACACAGATAATAAGTAACTCGAAACGGAAATACCATTACTACTCAAACGCCTGCCTGAATATGAGTGTTTTCAAAAGTTTTCTGAAATTACTGAGCTCGGGGGCGTCTTTGTTTTCTTTGTCAAATTTGTTCCATACTTTTGGGGTCCCGATAGAGAAGGTTTTTCAGCTGAAGATATGTTGCATATGGGAATAGATTAATCATTTCGGGGTCGGAGTGGTCTACGTGTGTATGCATTTCAAGAAGCCCAGAGAGATAAGATGTCGCTATATCATTTTGACATTTGAACACAATTGCGGCAGTTTTGAACTCCATTCTCGTATAACAGAAAGCCAATGGAGATACCTAAGGATGGACCTGATGTGCCCAGAGCCTCCAACCAGGGGGATAGGTTCCGCAATATAAATGTGCATTATTATTATTATTATTATTATTATTCTTCTTCTTCTTCTTCTTCTTCTTCTTCTTCTTCTTCTTCTTCTTCTTCTTCTTCTTCTTCTTCTTATTATTATTATTATTATTATTATTATTATTATTATTACAGGCGCAATTCCTTGGTCTTTGATTTATAATAATAATAATGGTATAGATTTATACTGCGCCAAACATCCCTTCATCAGGAGGGCTCTGGGCGAATAACATAGATTAAGCCCTAACACAATTCACGACCAACGCTAATTATACACATAATCAAAAGAAAGCCTGTCGGAATAAGAATGTCTTCAATCGACGCTCGAATTCCTCTAGTGAATACAAGGACGTATCTCAAGTGGTAGCAAATTCCACAACCTTGGACCAGAATGCTGAAAGGCGCGTTCACCAACCTTCACTCGACAGCGTGGTGTTTTTAATTTGAGGTCGTTCGTTGATCGAAGCGGTCGTTGTGGGTTATACTGTTCAATGAGGCTTGAGAGATATGCTGGTGACGAGCCTTCCAAGCATTTGAAAACGATAGTTGAAGATTTATATTTAATCCTCTGGTCCACTGGCTGCCACTGTAGCTGCCGTAGTAATTCGGGAGCTGCAGTTTTCCTGTCTTTCTGCAGTACAAGGCGGGCTGCCATGTTCTGTATTATCTGGAGTTTTTTTATTTTGTCCTTTGTGAGATCAACAAATAATGCATTGCAGTAGTCCATTTTCAGGAATATCAAAGATGTTACCAATTTGTTGCAGGTTTCCCTATTATTAACTGGTCTGATTGTTCTGATATTTCTTAGAATGCAGATAACACTTGTTCTCACATTGTTAATATGTTTGTTCAGAGACAGATCACTCTCTAAGGTGATGCCGAGATTTTTTGCTGATGTTGTGAGTTGTATTTTATCTTTATCGTTGATTGGCAGTGCCAGTGTAGATTGGTCTGTCTTATTATTGGAACTAGCAATGAATAAGGCTTCGGTCTTGTCGCCATTTAAGTTTAATCTATTTGCAGACATCCATCTCATCACATAGTTGATGCATTGTTCTTAAACAGTTATCTTTGAAACAATATCGGATTGCAAACACATGCTATACATCTGGGTATCATCGGCGTACATATGGTAAGGGAGAGAATGTTGCTCTAAGATTCTCACAACAGGGGAAGTGTAATGTACAAAAAGGACTGGACCTATAACGGATCCTTGAGCTACACCAAAATGAAGGTCACGCTCTGATTGAGTTCTTTGAGTAAGATATGATGCAAACCGGTTTAGAGCAGTGCCCGATATGCCGAAAGTAACTTGTATCCTTCGAAGTAGTATGGCATGGTCGATGGTGTCAAAGGCCGCCGGAAGATCGAGAAGACTAAGGATGGTGGTTTTTCCTTGATCAATAATTTGCAAGTCATTTGTGATTCTCATCAATGCTGTTTCTGTGCTATGATTTCGCCGGTAGGCCGATTGATAGCACTCGTCGAGGTTACTATGTTTCGCATGACATGAAAGTTGTTTTAGAACAATCTTTTCTAGAATTTTGGAGATGAATGGTAGATTTGATACAGGCCTAAAATTATCACTGTCAAGCCCCGCTTTCTTCAACAATGGCTTCACCAATGCTTTATTGAAGCTTTTTAGAACAACTCCCATCCTTAATGATTGATTAATCAATTCAGTGATGTAAGGTGCAAGTTCATCAATACACTCCTTCAAAAGCGATGTTGGTAAAGAGTCGAGCCTACATGATTTGCTCTGACTAGAGAGAATCGTTTTCTTTGTGCCATTTATTAAAATTTCTTTGAAAGATGTAAATGTTTCACCATAAAAAGAGGTATATTCTGCCTCTGTTTCGTCTGTGTCAAGTTAACTCCGTATCGTTGTTATTTTATTCATGAAATACTCTACAAACCTGTCCGCGAGTTGCTTGTCGTCAGTGTGGTGTGGCAGGCTTTTTTGATCTCTTTGCCTAGAAGATTATTTTAGGTTTTATAAAACTCCTTCGGATTTCTAATGTTATCAACCTTATCGAGATAGTAGATACGCTTTGCCTTAATTGATCGAGATAGTAGATACGCTTTGCCTTAATTGTCAGCCGTTTGAGTCTTTGTTTGAATGATATGTAAGTTTCCTTATCAATCGTCAGGCCAGATTTTTTCCATTCTTCTCCGCTTTTCTTTTCTCTTTCTTTATACGTTTTACCTCCAAATTGTACCACGGTGATTCTTTTCTGATGTTCACAGATCTTGTCGTGAGAGGTGCGTGCTTATCCATAACACTAATAATTGCTTTATCAAAATTGTCAACATTCACCTCTTTCTCACAGTGTGTAGTTAGAGAGTGAGGGAGGTCAGCTTTAAATAATCCTATGTCAATTTTCTTCAATCTCTCGAAACAACTACTTTTTTGTCTTTGTGTCATGTAGTGTCCCCCCTCTGACGCCAAAAGATATTCAATCGAATTCATCAATATATAGTGATGTTTTTAATATTTTTTTTTTTTTTGCACTGGGTGATGGTCTATATATTGAATGAAGCTCGACTGAGTCATATTTGAAATCAATGACCTTTTCTACCGATTCGAATGCCGAAAAATTGTTGACATCATGATTAAATCTAATGGTCAAATTTGACCTATAGACCACTGCAATTCCTCCCGCTCTCCTTCCTTTTCTCGGAAATGACTGAGTCGTATGTGTGAGTGGTGTAAGATCCGGCACAATTGCTTCATCCCGTTCTCCTTTAACCATGTTTCAATTATTATTAGAATATCAATAGACCTCTCCTCAATCATATGTTTAATCTATAATGTTTTATTGCGGCAAGACTGGGCGTTTATTGTCGCCACTTTTAAAATTGGAAGTGATTTCTTTTCACTCGTAAGTGATATTCTAGTCTGTGTGGTAGGTGGCCTGGTGTTTTATTATTAGAAGAGGGCCGATGGCCACACTGTGTTGGGATGGCCCTCTTTTTCCGTATCCCTCCTTGACTCAATCGATGTTTTGGTGAACTTGTTTCAACACGGTGTATGTATTCGCTTTCATAATCATAACAATAGCTATCACTTTCATTGTGTAAAATATATTTAAGACAATCGTTGCTTTTCGTAAGACTTGTCATCGCGGTAGACTGTATGGTGACGTGTGTTTCATTTTTTAGATTCATACTACAAATATCCAATGTGTGTAGCATATTTCTCCCCCTTGCGCTGACTTTATCCCTATTTTTTCAATATGTCCAGAAAAGTTATACTTCGTAAATCAATATATTCGTATTTCAAGACACCCAACTTGTCAAAACGTATTAAACCTTTTTGTGACAAGTGTGTGGTCTCAAATACATCAATATTTGGAATACGTAAAAGCTTTCTAGTCAAAATAATGATAGTTATAAAATAGCGTTTAGTCTTTAAACGACAGGTTTGCTTTTAACAAATTTCCGTTCTCCACTATCATGAGGTGCTTCTTCTTTTTAAAAATCCGGTATCACAATATTTTTGTACACCACCGTGGAAACGTCAGTCGTTCGTATTTTCTTCCTATTTTCTCCGATCCACGATTATTTTCCTCTGAAGTGAGCCGATAGAAAAGCTCATCAAAACACGTAGAAACAACTTTTTTAAGCTTTCATTTATTGAGACAAGTAGGAAACGAGGATGGGTGGCTGGGCCCTGTACCATTTCATACTTTATCCCTCTGCTGGCTGATCATAAACAAAGCAAAACAAACAAGAATGAGCTATTCACTATCAGTAATCACCGCATTCTCAACAAACATACTTTGATAAATATGGTGTCCCAACAAGATGTGTATATACAATTTTTAATTTGACCGTTCTTTTTATGCTCTGTGACTAGTCCTGTCTGTTTACTTGAACTTGCTACATTAGGCTGAATAAAAGGATTTCTATTGTCAGCAAGATGGGGCATTGTCACTCTACCACCGCGATGTTAACCCCTTCCTTGATGAGTTCGTGTTGAACAGGTGGTTGAACGGAGTGGTTTTGTTGAAACCTTTCTCGTTCACCGGACTTCACACCATTTGACTTCTTGTCTAAAACTAAAAGACGTCTACGCAATGAAACATT
The DNA here is from genome assembly GCF_034508935.2 of Berghia stephanieae. Lineage (NCBI taxonomy): Eukaryota > Metazoa > Mollusca > Gastropoda > Nudibranchia > Aeolidiidae > Berghia > Berghia stephanieae. Next base: position 72,059,864 of record NC_088361.1, read on the forward strand.
TCAATAATCGCTAATTTGAGATCGACTATTGATTGTGCATGCAAATAATTTTTTTTTTAAAATTTATTTATTATTTTTTAAAAAAATAATTATTTAGTTTCTGTACACATCTTTTTTGGACATAGTGTGTTTTTTTGTGTGTAAAATTAGTATACGTATTAACAATCTGATATGTGATGCTGGTAGGACCCCCTGACCCCTTTTTCTTTCTATTGGCAGTTGTCCTTGGTCAGGAATTAGACGTCTTGTGTTGCTCAGATCGTGGCAAGAATCTTTTCTTTGTCAAGTCTATTTGCTGTAAATGATGCCCTCTCCCACCCTCCCTAATATCTCTCTCTCTCTCTCTCTCTCTCTCTCTCTCTCTCTTTCTCTCTCTCTCTCTCTTTCTCTCTCTCTCTTTCTCTCTCTCTCTCTCTTTCTCTCTCTCTCTTTCTCTCTCTCTTTCTCTCTTTCTCTCTCTCTCATACACACACACACACACACACACAAACACACGCTATAGTATTCCGGGCACGGGTCTAAACTTTACATCTATGTCACTCCAGATCTGTCAAAACCCGCTATTGCCTGGTCCCAAGTCCAAGACGAGAAATTGGGGAGGGTTGTGCGTTGGGCCAGCAACCCACCATGTAAAAATCATCGCGCTTCAGAAACGCCAAGAACTAAAAGACATCATATTTCGGGCGAGTCAGATTCAACCTCAATGACGAATAGAGATGAAAGCCGAAAGGAAGTTTCTATTCCGACATTGTGAGGTGAGAGTGGGTGCCTGGAATGTGCGAACGTTATATGAGACTGGAAAAATCGCACAGATTCTAAAGGAAATGGAAAGGTATAGAGTTGCATCCTTGGAATAAGTGAAATGAGATGGGCGGATTCTGGCATCATACTCTAGGCTCGGGAGAAACAGTGTGCTACTAAAGACGCACATATGGTAAACACCAAGAGGGAGTTGGTAACATTATGGATAAGGAAGCCAGACGAAGCTTAATGGTATGGGAACCATTCAACTCAAGAATTATTAGAGCAAGATTTTTCTCCAAATATTCCAAAACTACCGACATACAGTGTTATGCCCCAACAGAACAGGCCACAGATGAAGAGAAAGACGGATTCTACAATATACAAATAGACAATTATCCGCGCCATGACACGTTGTTGATCCTCATGGGAGACTTTAATGCTAAAGTCGGAACTGACAACAAAGGCAATGGGAGTTGCCTGGAAGGAGAGGGAGTCGGAGAAAGAAAAGAAAATGGACAACGGTTCGTTGAAAAAAAGTCTTGCGGAACTAAATATACAAGAATATACACAAGCTGACCTGGATCTCACCCGATGAAAAAAACAAGAAATCAGATCAACCATATTGCCATCAATCGGAAAGTAGGTTCTCAATACTGATCTATTTTTAAAATGAATATAGGTCATAGTGTTATGATTTGTTACACATATTTTTAGTCCCCATGACAATGATGCCAAAACCATGTTTCTGGAACATTTTTGAAGAAAGATATATGCCAGTTTGAATATATAGTAAAACGACGTAACTGCGTTATCGCCCAAAATGCCTTTTTCAGAGACTCACAGAAAAAAAGCACAATCACCCTTTTCACTCACAACAACAGATACAAAATGCCATGTAATCATAAAACAAGCCCAATTTTTTTTTTTTTTGCAAGAGCTTAGAAGTAGAAATGCTCCATTTATTAAATCAAAAATGGAAAAAAAAAAAAAGCCAATATTGACAAACTCCGCAAAGGGAGGTAAAAATGAAAAAATGGCAATTTAAAAATAATATAATAAAAAGTCAACCAATTATCCAATGCACACATGATGGAATTTATACTATAACATTAATAATTTAAAGGTAGGCATATTGATTGATCTGTAAAGAAGTAATCACAGCATAGAGATAATTGTTTGAAAACGATAGACCTGGTCTACATATTTTTTCAAAATAGTACATTCGACAAAATTTCAAAAAGTCATAACGAATAAAAGAGCGTCTCAAATCGAGCAAAATTATGTTTAACTACTGTGCCGCATAAAAAGGCATATAAGCTCCTGACTTTATAGAAAATCAATATTTCATAATTATAAGTCAGCATTTGTCACGATCACTAAACTTGCAACATCTACAGTGTCGGATAAGTTTCACTGCTGCAAGATGACAAAGCAACAAAACAAACTATTCAGCAAGCAACACACCCCTCAAAGTTTCAATATTTTTATCAAGAATGCCAAATTTTACGGGGTTTTTTTCTCTTCATGACCAACTTATAATGTCAAATTTCGGTTTTAATAGCTTCACTAAGCATACGGTTGCTTTAGAAACTCTCTGCTCATTCAATCTACTGCTAAGCGAATCAATATCACAACTATAAACATAAGGACCACCACTTCAATGCCCACACAATGTTAGCTGATTTATTCACTTCACACATCTACTGTTGATTCTTTCTCTCCTAATTAATAACAAATCTTCTTCTTATCTCATTTCTTGCATCTCTATCTCTGTTTTTCCTCCGGTAATCTGGGCCAAACTTCGTAGCAGTATCCAAAATCTAAGCACTTTCCTTCAAAGGCTTGACTTATTTCTTGTGACACTGTGCAAGAAATCTGATCTCAAATTCTCATAGATGTCATCACCTATTTTGTAAAAAAAAAAAAACAAAACAAAAAACAACAGTTTTAAGATCGCCTGTAATAATAAAAGTAAAAGCTCCTCACAAAATATATTTGATGACAAGACTATACAGTAAAAACAATACTGACGGTAGCACCCCGATCCATCCAAACCAATGTTCGTGACAAAAAGTATAGAACCACATAATATGTAGACAAAACCCCATTAAAATCGGTATGTCGGACCAGTCTATTCATAAACTAGTAGAAGTAGGCAGAATAGTTATTCCATCACCTAACAACAGACTCATTTTATATTACCCAAAAGAGAGTGAAAACAACAATTAATAACTACTTATATAAAAGAAAGAGCCGGAGTTCAACGCCTGAGTACAATAATAAAGAAAGAACAGGGATGGAGGCTATTTGGTCATATCTTACGTCGAGAAGATAACATCCCAGCCTTCATGGCAACAAATATGTAGAGAGACCACCAACATCAATAGTAACTGCCCTGAACCAGGATTTCTCTCCATATCAGAAATTTCTGGATTCAGATGAAGCCGAATTAATCCCTGAAGAACTAAGAACAACTGAAGTGCCCTCACAGTCTCAAAACTCTGGCCCAGGACCGTGATCAATGGAAACAATTAAAAACATAGATGGAGAGAGCAACTATACTCATCGAGGTTTTTAAAAAAAAAATGTGACTGAATCACACAATTCTCAGCAAGCGTCATTCAGACTACTACTACTACTACTACTACTACTACTACTACTACTACTACTACTACTACTACTACTACTACTACTACTACTACTACTACTACTACTACTACTACTACTACTATATAAACGTAAACAAATATTCAAAGAAAATAATCTGTAATAAGAAACGCAAGATGTCAGTAAAATTGCTGTACACCCCTCTTTTTATCCTCTCTTCCAATCGTTCCGTGAAAACAACATGGCGGCCTCCTTTCTCTGATTGACAGTACATTGATCTCTCTATTCGAGGCCTTTAATTCACTAATTGATAGCTTACAATTACAAGTAATAATAAAAATAGAATGAAAAATCATAAATGTAATGTATGAAACAATAGCGCATCACTTCTTTAGTTCGTGAGATTATACCCACCGACTCTGGGTGTGAATTTTTCGGTTTGAAAGGAGTCCAAGAACGTCGCTTTTGGACCTATGGAATAAATTGCAAACAATTTCCACGCTTTTGGTCTATTTTTTATCAATTTAAAAACGCCCTTTAAAAACTTAACTCGGCTTTTTTCTAGAACCTTGATGCCTGTTTAGAATATACCACGAGAAGCTTCATTTTAAGTACTTGATTATGAGTTTAATTACAAGTATATCGGCTTGATACAACGCAAGCGATCGCATTTTGAATATGTAGGGTCGGGCAGACTTGACTGGTATTTACCGCACATCTGACCACGGGAAACTCGATAATGTGGGTTGCATTTCCACATAATCATGTATGAAAACATATTTATTCTTAATGAAATTATCATATTTATAAAGTTCATTAATTTATATGTCCATTGATATGAAATACATGTGCGTTAAAAAAAAATTGAAATAATTACAGGCAACTGAACTTCATCGATTTTCCGTGATCAGCGGTCTCATAGGGCATATTATTTTGTTAGTATTGAATTCCTACTTAAAACAACAGATGTAGGTAACACATGCCAATGTCAACGGTATGGACAATGATATCAATAATTTAAATCAATAAAACCGTAATGGTAGTTGACAATCTGTATTTATCGATTGGTTTATTCATATTTTTGAATTTGAACACATTATGAAAAGAAATATCAATATTATTCCAAGAGAAAGTGATCCATATTTATAGTTATAGTCCGTCCACAACCCGTGCGCATTGCTGTAACAGGAACCCAATGTGGCAAACTGCCCTAGGTTATTACCTAATATCAATAATATAATTTTTAAAATTGTTATGTTGACAGAGGAAAATATCTCATGAAACGGATATGTGCAATATTTAACTTACATACCAGGTTGCAAGTCATGATATGGGGTGTATTTACACCCCCTATCAAGATTTCGGACGGACTTTCCACATATTTTCCTACATAAGAGTCATGGGCTATGTTTACACCCCAAACCAGGAAATAGGATTTTTCACATATTTTCTTATTTGATTGTCATGGGGTGTGTTCACACCCCAAACCAAGAAATCAGATGTTCTTTGCTACACCAGAAATACGGTTAATATAATACGTTCTCATTGATACTATTGCAATAAATATGCCAAATAGAAAAGAACACCGTTAGTCTGTTAAGATTCAAGAGAAAAGAGCTAATTACCAGCTTTTCACCAGGCAATGATTTTAAGTAAATATTCAAGGGTTTTATCCCAACTCCCATTAAATGCCCTTTAAAATTGAACGATGTATGGTTTTGGTGTCACAGATGTTAGTGTTTTTATCTATTCCTTTAATGTTAGGGTTGTGATGCAAACTTTGCCGGCTGTCTTTTTTATATCATAGCCAAATTTATATGAATTTTGAAATTTTTCAACAAATGATTTTTATCAACACAAATGTTCTTATATATTTCTATATCATTATATACTGTTCTGATTATTGATTTAATGTTTCTTGAGGGAGAGAGGGCGGGGCTGTATGATTTAAAACCCTTTACAGGGAACAATCACGTTTAATCTATAAAGATTCATCAGTGTTTGTCAAGGGTGGTGTGTCACTTTCCGATTCATCCTCATTATACAATTGGGGTTCTTTTTGATACGCCTGACTTTGTATCTTAGCGCGTTCTCAAACAGAACAATATCATTCTCCTCAAGTTTTTGGTCGGTGAAAGCAGGCGAGAATCTGGCAATACGGAGTCTTTTTTGATCAAATATTTCCATGTCCGGTATTTAATATGTGTTAATTTTCAAAGTGGCAACATCAAGTCTAGTCGTATTACAGCGGTGTCCTTCGTGTTGCCAACAGCAGGCGTCACTCTCGAACTCGGTTGTATTGTTGGTTGATACTGCGTCATAATATAAATATCTATGCCTTTACTCTGTACAAGCGGTAGCCCAGGCATTCGTTAGATGTGGATTCAGTTACAATAACAAGAGAAGTCAACGTCGTCAGTTTGTTAGGGCCAACATTAACAGTCTCTAATTAAATATCGGTTGTATTTTAGTTGTTTCCTTTGTAGTTTCGTTTTTATTTTCGCATGAGGACGGAAATGTGATGTTTCGAATTTCTTTGTTTTGATGGCAATGATTATTTGGCCTGATGCCTGTATGAGTTTTGCTATTTGTTGTAGTTATTGTGATTGTTTTCACAATTGATTGGATATTGTTAAAACACAATACCTAAAACCATGAGGTTGAAGATTCCATTCCTGTCGAGGAAGTCTAACACCCCACGAGCTAATCCAGGTACTTTCCATTCAAAAAACCTTATAGTTGATAATTTTGTTCTTAAATCAAACACACACACACACACACAGTGCGTGTGTGTGTGTGTGTGTGTGTGTGTGTGTAAATGTGACCAACCTTTTAAGTCTGATTGTCGGAATTAACCTACACTGAAATTCATAGGGTTTTCTGCGCTTTGGTAATGCTATTATCAGGGCGATAGCAAGCAGTGTCCTAGTCGGCAATTGACTGAAATACCTTTACTTTTATTCGTTTAAACTCAATTTTCACGATAATAGATTAACATAAAAGGGACAGGGGGGGGGGGGGGGGTTACATATTATCAATTGAATTATTCATCTATCTATATTCATGAAAATGTAATTGTCATTCATGAATTACATGAATTAGGTGGCAGTCCGTGTTATGAATATGAGGGAGATAACGTGTTTTTAAATGTATTATTTTATATTTCTCAGATAATACTGATGGGAGTTGTGCATTGAAAGAAAAACAGTAGTCATGTCTTGTTTAAAATAAATAAATGTGAACATTTAAATATACCCATTTACAAAGATCAACCATGCCGAATGTGCCTCACGATGTTTCTGTTATTCCCCGGGCAGTCTATATGGAGCCATAGTTTCATTTCATACAATTATAGTCGCCTGTTCGGTGTCCTTCTTGTACTAACACTCTTACAATATCCGCCATTGCACGTAGCCAGGTACTTATTCACACCTGAGTCGATTGAACTACAACTTTAAATGGTGCTTGAAGTCGTAGCTGATAAGTTTTGAATTCTTAAATCAGTTATGGGAAGTTTAATGGCGCAAATGCACCACGTTAAGAATGTCTACTCTCATTGATAGGGCCTAGGGGTAATTGTTAGCCTCCAGATTTGCTAAATGAAATCAGCTCTTTCAAAAGAGGTCAATGGAAAAATTAAAATTCTACTAATACAATATTAAGTCGTGTTCTTCGTAGTCTTTTTCATATATGATTTAATTATAGGCTTTGTGGTCAAACTTGGTCTAATGGCATGACCTTCGGATTTTGACCTGTAGATGGAAGGTTTGAGTCGTCACATGGGCGCTTTACTTAGATGCTCTATACATACGTGTAAAAATTAGCACCTGGCCGGGAACAGTACAGCTGTCTTTGCCTTAAAGATAAAATTATGATAGCTCCTTACGTCACTCACGCCTTGTCCCACGTGAAGTGCTGGGGTTGACTTATGACCCTTTGTTAAATAGGTTTGTTCACATTTATTGTGGATGATGCGTGATATGAAAAGCTCACGTCATTTGTAGTTATAGCATGCTTACGTCCATATTTCATTATCTATCATGGCACACGATTTGGCTTTCCCAGGTTCGAGTCTCATTTTAAGCATCCTTGGACGGGATCAATACCCTCTAATTATGTCATTTTGACACCTTGCCTTTATTCAATATCATATATTCATGTTTCATAGAAATGTCGTTGACGTAACATATTACTAGTACTAGTGCAAAAGGGTTGTAACCTACATAAACTATGTGTTTGATTTTGAAAAGGCATTTATTACACCATTTTCCCATTAATTTGCATTCATGCCAGGGTGCCAATGGTACATGCATTTCAAGACAACAAGAAGTTTTCCTTAACGATCGAACCATAATCAGATGTGGTCTTTTGGCCGATGCTGTTATTAAGTAGTCAGTCCGATGATTAGACCTGCTAATCCGCCAATTTATGATTTTTTAAAAAAAATTGAAGGAGGTGGTAGGAGGGGGGGGGGAGAACAACCCATTAACGTAAGAAAGATAATCGGGAATGTTCTACAGTCCTGCACATAGCTCACGGGTCGCTTATGTTACGATGCATAACTTATGGTGACTATGGCGAAGCGATGCTCTTTTAGATTTCCGCTGTCTGAATATACCCCCCCCCCCCTCCATGTGGCTATTATCGCACAGCTTTTGTGTAATTATTCTTTTTTCGCTTTCCAAACCTGTCGTGTTCACAACGGTCATTCTTGACTGAGTGTCAGCAATCAATTTTACAGTTTTCGTCAAAGCCAATTGGCAACTTTGTAATAACAGAGATTTAATTTCATGAATAACTAAAACGCGAAACCACCGAAAGTCAAAGGACTTAGTCACCGACTTTTGTCAAAGACATAAAAAATTCGCTTCTTATAATAATACGAGTTTACCAAGCAAATGCTCGCCCACTTTAACATGTTTTATTCACTAATCATCGTTTTGTCTCAGACTAGTTACTAAGATATCCTAGAGTCAACAAGAAAGCAGACATTTTTGTGAGATTGAGAGATCTTCGTTTTGGAAGGAAAATATATCGGTTACGAATGAAAAAGGCGAAAAGTGTTTTGTTGCTTTTGGCAGTGATTAAAAAAGTCCTGTTAGTAAACTAAAGATCGTCAAAAGTACACATTTTATGAGTAGAACGAATCTGTTCGGGTAAGTGAAAATTTCGGCTTAGAGTTGAAGGATTCGCTTAAAAAAAAACAAAAAAAAAAAACAACAACAACAAAAAAAAAACACATAAAAACAAAAAAACAACCCCCCCCCCCCCCCCACACAAAAAAAAAAAAAACAACCAAAACCCCAAACAATTAGAAAGTATATAAAGATAAAAGTTATTCTGTTATTCTGCTGGCATTGCAGCTGACTGAAATTGAAATAATGTGAAAATTGTGTGATTCATCTGAAACATTTTCTGTTTGTTTTGTTTTTTCCTTTTTTTTTTATTGGTGTGCGCACTTACCTAAATATAGAGTTGGCAGTCAATATAACCTGACTTGTTTCATCTTGTGGCTAACACATTGTTTAATATTATATTCTTATTTTCTTCCTGAAACAACTTCAGGCTCTCTTTTTTTACGGACGTAATGTTACGTCCGATAGTAAGGCACCTTATTCAGATGCGATCCTTGTATTTTATGAAATACTGATGTTCCCCTTTACCCACTGAGTCTTAACCACCCTATGTCGACTGGACACTTCATATTATTGTTTATTGCAATTAAGTTGCCGTTTTCATAACTGCGTGGGAGTAGACAGGTCTCTCACCATATTAATTTTGAATCAAGGCTATATCGATGACAGTTACTGGTTTTTGGAGTAACAGAATGAAGGTAATGACCTCGTGTAAATGTAGAGCAAACGTGACATCTACACGTGACTGTTCGCTTCAAATATTGACTTCCATGGCGATCAATAATTTGGCCAAAATGAATAACCATCTTGTTCTAGAGTCATATTTCACGACAAGTCCTAAAATGTCACCATGTACACTTATAATAATAATAATAATAATAATAATAATAATAATAATAATAATAATAATAATAATAATAATAATAATAATAATAATAATAATAATAATAATAATAATAATAATAATAATAATAATAATAATAATAATAATAATAATAATGATAATAATAATCCAATGATGTAAACTGACCTTTTTATTGATTTGTTTTTAAACGGAGCAAAGCAAAGTTAACAAATTAAAAGATTTTACAAGAATGTCCACTAATGAAATATTGTACCCACATGTTCCAACTTTTCAAAATACGTGTAACGTTTTGGGATCGGAAAAAAAAATCATTACCAACATCATCGTCATCATCATCATCGTCATCATCATAAAAAAAGGTGACTTTGATGAATCATCAAAGAGACCATTATATTTTTGGTTGTCTTCAAATTTCATACTGGGAATAATAATTGATGGTAATATGAATGACTTCTTAGTTCGAGTAACCCGCTGTTATGATAACTGATAACAACTAAATTGATGTATGCTGACCATGGCAAACTACATACTATAATTATTGTTCTCGGCCAGTTGGTCTCTTATATATTATAGTAATTAGCCTTTCAGCTTTTGAAATTCCTCCTAGTGGCATCAAAATTTGCTGTGAGACACATTTTGGGTTGCATCTCAGTGAATTTTAATGAAATTCAAATGTAGACGTCTATGTAATATAGTCGCATGGATGCATGGATGCGTTGATAAAATTTCCTCCTTTTTTTTGTGTCCAGTCATTCACAGTCCTGATATAGAAATCTATATTAAAATTTGACTAGAAAACTTTTGCTTCTTATTAAAAAGACCCCCAAGTTATCAAACAGTCTCAAAACATGAGACTTTTTGAATTCTCATGTTTGATACTTTACTCTTTAAAAAAAACAAACACTTATTAAAATTTTTGGCTAGAAAACTCGTCCTACCAATATCGATCGATTGTAATGACTTATCTTGTCAAAAAATCACACCTGGGACTTTCTTGGAGACTTTCGTGAAGTTCCAGCTTTTTTAGCTCTTGACAAGATGGTCAGTAAAATCGGATCGATGCAGGAGTTTTCTGTCCAAAATATTTTTTTATGTGTGTTGTTTTTCAGACTATATCAGGGTCAGTCGGTTGATATTTAAAATAGGTTGTTTTGTGTTTTTAAGCCAAAGTTATAGATACACGTTTTGGCAATTGGATCACACTTGATAAAATAAATACTGCTTGGCACCCAGGGTTAATTGGCAGAGCTTCGGACTTAAACATTCACCGAGTTTCCATTTTGCTTCTCATCCCATGCTATTATATTATTGCTATCCAGCAAACAGCAAATTGCTAACTGCATGTAATTTAGATCTAGTGGAAATACGTTGTAAAAAAAATCACCGTCTTCCCTAATTTTTTCTTTTTTCTTTTTTATTATTTTATTACTTTTTTAATAATAATAATAATGATAATAATAATAATATAATAATAATAATAATAATAATAATAATAATAATAATAATAATAATAATAATAATAATAATAATAATAATAATAATAATAATAATAATAATAATAATAATAATAATAATAATAATAATATAATAATAATAATAATAATAATAATAATAATAATAATAATAATAATAATAATAATAATAAATAATAATAATAATAATAATAATAATAATAATAATAATAATAATAATAATAATAATAATAATAATAATAATAAAAATGATAATAATAATAATATTAATAATAATATATATTTATATAATATTTGTAAACTTTAGTTTTTGACAACGTCTCATAAAGAATAAAAGGGCATCATTATGAACTACAAACAATTGTTATATGTATTGAAGGCTTTGGCCCAAAAACCTATAATCTGCCTTTCCTGGACAAAACATTTTTTTCATTTTCGTTTGTGAATTTTTCTCTTTCAAATATCAATGGATTACGATGACCTTCGTTTTGTCAAAATGTTCCAAACCCAAGACCTCAAAGAAGGCAATAATCTATTCTAAAGAAGGGTTGGTTTCGAGGCTTTTGACAAAATGAGGGTCATGTACATTATTTGTTATTTAAAATAAAGGCTTTCTGACAAAAACCAAAATATGCAATTTTAAACCCAATAAGTAATAAGTAATAAGTTGCCAAATCCCTTGAAGTTCATTTTAATTTGTTCCTACCGTATTTTATTATTACTATTTTTTCTTGTTTGTTTGTTGGGTTCGTCACCGTTCTTTATTTTTTTATTTAGAGCCCGCCCCCCCCCCCCCCCCCCCCCCCCAAAAAAAAAAAAAAAAAAAAAAAAACACAAAAAAAGAACCAAAAAAAAAACATTAAAAAACCACAAAAAACAAAACAAACAAACAAACATAAATACGTTTCTAAAACCCCAGATCGACGACTACATATTCCGCACGTCCTCTCTCTGTAGAAGAACAATATTGGAATCTAAACAAAAAGAAGCGTTCGCTAGGTAACTAAGAGTGCCAAATTAAGCAACAATAAGGCATGAAATTTGTTGCGTAAAAAAGAGAGGGTGGGGGATGGGGGTGAGGGGCGGGTAGAATAGAAAACAGGTGTGAAAAGTATCCGTTGATATAAATCCAACAAAGCAGTGAAAGTAATCCAGAAGTATGACGAATGGACAGTGATCCTTTAGAAATGGAGTGATCATGAATGTGAGCTAATCTTTACAGTATCTGCTCCAACGATGAATGAAATAACACAAACCTAATCTCGGAGAGGAGATGGACGCCACCGAGCTATATAGGTCCACCGAAAGAATACATGGGAGACAGAGACATAACACTTTTACGTCCGCGCTTACGGTTGGAGTTCACGAGGGCGGAAGTGATAAATTGGTTACTAGAGAGAATAAGAAATTAAAATTGACATCCAAAGAAATAACCATCGACACTTGGAATGTCCGAACCCTCTATGCCACAGGGAAAGTGAATGAATTCGTGCACGAACTCAATCGCTACAAATGCGACATTGTGGGTCTAACTGGGGTTAGGTGGACTGGCCTCGGAGAGACCACAACAAGCGATGGACATAAATTATGGTACTCCGGTCATGAAACAATACATCAACATGGAATTGGGTTCCTTGTAATGAAATAAAATGTTAACGCCATTATTGAATTCACGTCTGTATCAAGGCGCCTTATATCCATAAGAATTGCAACACAGTCACTTAATCTAACAATCGTCCAGGGTTATGCACCAACTTCAGACTACAGTGATGAAGGTTTGGAAGAGTTTTATGAGATACTCGAGTCAACAATCACAAGGGTGCCAAAAATCCTCGTGGTAATGGGAGACTGTAATGCCAAGGTGGGGACGGATGCGTACCGAGGACTATGACTCTTAGCGTTTGCTAAAACATACAAATTAATGTTTGCAAATACTCTACATCTTGACAAACAATCAAGAACAACATCTTGGCACTCTCCCGATGGAATACATCACAATCAAATTGACTATATTTTGCACCCTCAACGGTTTAAGTCGAGTATAAAAGAAGCAAAAACTAGAACCTATCCTGGCGCTGATCACGATATGAGAGTGGAACTACGGACAAAACGCCCTGCCATGGTGACACGCCTAAGATTTGATCTTGAGAAACTCAAGGGCCCCATGATAGCAGAATAATTCCAAGCACAAGTCGGAGGAAAGTTTGCGGCCCTAAACCTTATTGACAACGACACAGATACTATTACTAGTAGCATCGGTGATGTTTTGCGTACGACTGCAGAAGAGGTTTTGGGACAAAGAAGAAGAAAAATCAAACCATGGATGACAGATGATAACCTATATCGGATTTATGCGACAAATGGAGAGAACTAAAGAGAAACAAAAACCGTGATGAAGAATCCAAAATGAAGTCTCAACAGGGGAATGCAGAAGTCAGAAGAAATATGCGCAAAGCAAAGGAAAGCTGGGTAATGGACAGTGCAGAGACATTGATCATGGGATGTAGCACGGGAATGTAAAGAAAGCCTATGATATCTTGGAAATGCTTACAAAAACAAGAAGACCAAAAGCTAATGTTATTGAAGACAACAAGGGTGCTCTACTTACCCAGAATGAGGATGTCACGAACAGATGGACCGAATACTGCAAAAGGCTGTAGGACATCAATTTGAGCCCAGACCCATCAGTCTTGACAGAGAACAGAAACATAGAAAACCCAGACACACCAAGAATAATGAGGGTTTAAGCTCCAACAAAACCCCTGGAATAGATAACATTTAAAAAATGGTGGAGAAGAGACAGTGGAGGCAATGACAATTCTATGCCAAAAGACAATGAACGAGACAAGGTGGCCAAAAGACTGGACACAATCCTTGATATTCCCTCTCCCAAAAAAAGGGGATTTGAAAAAGTTCAGTAACTATAGGACTATAAGTCTCATTAGCCACCCAAGTAAAATACTTCTGCAGATAATACGAACCAGAATGAAACAAAAAACCGAAGGTATCCTGGCAGAGAAACAAGCTGGTTTTCGAGCTGGAAAGAGCATAGTACAACAAGTATTCGATAACAGAATCCTGACAGAGAAATTCCTGCAACACCTAAAAGAACTATTACACAATTTCACAGACTTCCGGAAAGCATTTGGCAGGGTATGTCATGGCGGTTTGTGGGATACACTACGCTTTTATGGTTTCGAAGAGGGTCTAAGCCAAATAATCAAAGCACTCTTTAGTACTGCGACAAGTTCAGTTCTCAACAACAACGAGCTTAGCGAGTTCTTCCAGGCACATGTGGGCGTCAGACAGGGCTGCACACTCTCCCCAATACCTGTTCAACGTCTTCCTAGAGAAAATTATGAGCGAAGCTCTCGAAAATCATCAAACCTCTTTATCAGTTGGCGGACGAAAATTGTAATTTGTGTTTTGCTGACGACATAGACCTCATGGCTGAAAGCGAACAAGAACTACAAGATATAACTAACTCACTTGCACATAAAGCAATGCAGTACGGCATGGAAATACATATAGAAAAGTATTAAGATACTGGTAAACAGCAGAAATGATGGACATGCAGAAATTCCAATCGATAATGATAAACTCGAGGGAGTGTCAACATTTAAATACTTGGGTGTTCTGCTAACCAAGGACGGTACCAGTACAACTGAGATTAAGACAAGAATAGGAATGTCAACAACATTACTAATGAGAAAAATATGGAAAACTCCAATCAATTTCGCAATAAAAATTAAACTGTACAAAGAACTGGTACTTTCCATCTTACTATACGGCTGGGAGTCATGGACATTAACTCTTGGAGAACGCCAATAATAGAGAAGAATGGCGGAAAGCGGTGAGTGCTGCATCTCGTGTATCCCCCCGACGATCATCAGGTCATGGGATGAATGGATGAATGAAATCACATGTAAGAAATACCACGGAGGCAGGCGATGGTCTATTGATATTCAAGTCTGGTGTTGAGTCCTCTATATAGGCTCAACCTTCCATGGATTTTATTATTATTATTATTATTATTATTATTATTATTATTATTATTATTATTATTATTATTATTATTATTATTATTATTATTATTATTATTATTATTATTATTATTATTATTATTATTATCATTATTATTATTATTGTTATTATTATTATTATTATTATTATTATTATTATTATTATTATTATTATTATTATTATTACGCGCGTATGGTAAGCCCAGCTTATTCCGCTATATTATGATGTGGACACTTATGAAGACAACCAACCGATGGCTTTACCATGCTTTGAATGACACAAATAGAAAAATAACGCCCATTGTTGGGGTGGATGCGGGCAAACAGAATAATTAAGATTATTTTTTTTTTCCTTTAGAGAAATAAATATATATTTTTGTCGGCAGTGTCAGGTGTTGAATGAGCGAAATGAGATTGATTGATTATGTGTGCCATTGTCACATTTTTTTTTTTGGGGGGGGGGGGGGGGGTCTTTTTAAGAGGTTATCAACACCACCATCTGTGTATTATTACACTGTCGTTATGACTCATTATTTCATAGTTAGCAGCAAGTCATATTGATCTCTCATAACTAAAAGCTACCACACTTAAGCAATCAGAAATGATTTAGATATCGCTTTCGAGCAATGTGTTGTGTAACTCGGTGGCTCACCGTACGGTGTCTCGTCTTGGCGCAAAAGTTAAGTGATCATGAAAAATCTGTCATAGGGTAAGGCGCTTTATATACATTATCTCACTTGAATCGCGTGCGATGGGTACCATCGCGATTTCTCATAACCGACACCACTCTGCTTATTCGTATCATTTCACCATTTGTTCTAATTTCAATGTCATGCGCCATGATTTGCCAATGGTTTGCTACGACGGTAAATGGATGTTCTTATACAGCCCCCCCCCCTCCCCCGCGCACATACACACAAACGCACCAATCCCTTGCAACAAGTCATGTGTTAAATTATGGCCCTAAACTTATCAATAAATTAAATTAATAACATCGTTCCCTTTATTCATCCTCAAGTGGAAATTTGTCTTAGGGTCTAACCCAGGGAAGACTGGAATAACCCTCGTGTCAGCAGCAGCGCAGCAACGCAAATTGAATTAGGGAGAAGTGGCTATTCGAACTGGGTATCTTTCAGGTTCGATGCCAAGACTATACTGCTGAGACACACTTACCCCCCCCCCCCCCCCCCCCATTTCCTCCCCATAAGTCGTTTTGACAACAAGGCACGGTTTCCCTGAACTACGGTTTCCTCAAACATGTCCCGAGGAGTGGGCGGAGTAGTTCGAGGAAGCCGTGCTGGAGTGTATGGTGGAATCGAATCAATTGTACTATACTTATTTATAATTTTGAAGATATTTTTAATCTAACCCGTATGATTTCAAATATCTATCATTGTGTAAAATGATGAATATTATATTGAATGGGACACTAGACCGTATGGGTGCTTCAAAAACAGCATACTATTATTAGATTTTTTCGTTTGTTACAAACGCCATTTTCCCTCATATTACGGATAGTGACTATAATAATAACCGCAACTAATTTCAATTAACTTTACATAGAGCCCGCATGGACAAACATTATTGCACCATTTCTCTCTCTGTTAACATGTTGAAATAATTAATTTGGATAGGCATATCCTTTCTTTTAAAAATATAGCATTTTGGAGAACATTGTACTTATTTGAGTCAATAAAAAAAAACAAAAAAAAACCAAAACGATACGGCGCACAACTCTATTGGAAGGTTTGAAAATTAGAAATGTATTTTTTACAGATAGATAAACAGATAACTTGATTTCCTTTTATAATTTAAAGTCAGTTTGAAAGTTCGTTGAGTCACACAGATATCATAAAATACGTACCGACGACACTAACACTAACACTCTCAAAATCAACCAATTTCGTCACTGTAAAAAGTTGCCAGTTTGCGTCATCTATTTAGGACATCAAGTATTATTATTACTTCCGTTGTGTTGTTGATTTAGCGGTGATCAGTGTTGTTATGTAGTAGTATGTTCTAATTGCGTGTATGTTTGTTTGTGTGCGTGTGTGTGTGTGTGTTTGTATGAGTGTTGTGTATGGTGTATACATGTGTGTGTGTGTTGGCATTTTTCAGCAATCGTGGCATTCATAGTGATTTTATTCACTTGATCACATGAAAGTATTCGGATTTACACAAATTTTAAACAAGTTTCACCGATTAACAACGTCAACTAATATTACTGCTGATATTACGGTCGTTTTTATGCCATCGATGTAATAATTATTGTCCTGGGAAATATTTAATTAAACGTGGGCAAACTGTCAATTGTATCTGTCTAGCTTCTAGCCCGAACAAACTTGATATTCTTCGCGTCTGCTTCAGATTTTCATTGGACCTCACATAAGTTAGGTAAAAGGGATACATTCCGAAAGCTCCTACATCCCCAGTATTCTTTCAATTTGTATTTTCACTGTTGATCTTTTGTCAGGCGTTTATTTATTCAATTTGTCTTCATATAGATTTTTGAGGATTTTATTTTTTATTAGAGTTAGTCATAAGTCTTAGTAAAGGTGCTAGGGGGGAGACATTCTGAAAGCTCCTACATCCCCAGTATTCTTTCAATTTATATTTTCACCGTAGATCTTTTGTCAGGCGTTTATTTATTCAATTTGTCACCATAAAGAGGCATTTTAAAAACTCTAGAACAAACCTTGATAGATTCGTGAAAGTTTAAAATTTCCTAATTTGACCATTGTTTTGATTCTCGGCCGCGATTTTAATTTGTGAAATACATATTGAAAGGTATTGCAAAGCAGTCCGAGGGTTTTTTTTTTCTATTAGGGTTAGTCATAATGCTAGGGTGTTTATTTTCCTATTAGGTTTAGTTAAAGGTAGTCTAGGTTTTACTTTTTCTTGGGGTTAGTTGAGGGAATATTATTTAAGTTGTTTCCCTTTGTAGGAGCTTTCGGAAGGCCTCCCAAGTCAAGCGTGGTAAAGACTTGTGACTTATTGATATTGATATCTACTGACTGATAAACTAATATCATGCCGAATAAAGCATGGTAGCGACGACAAGCACATCGATTAAAGTGTGCATCTAATCGTAATCAAGCTAATCAAGAAAATGATTCAGGCAGTATCGAATGAAAATAGTTCTTTCCCCGCGAAATTTCGGGCTTTTTACTAGTGTATGAAAAATTATAAATCAGATACATTATATAATAAATAAATATATATAAATACAGGCAGTCAAAGAGTAAGAGAGAGAAAAAGATAAAGATGTAGGTAGTTGAGATATGTTTTAAAAGCATCTTAGGACTTGTGTTATTTTCCAAATTGAATTGAAGGAAAGTTTTCCAAAACTGGTTAAGTCGATTTTTCCTAATTTTTTAGATTTTCCATCCACGAGATAAATTGAAACGCCTACATTTTATTTTAAACATCATTTGGCACAAGAAATGCCCCAGATTTGTGTCAATTTGAAGTTTAATTATAATAAAATAATAGACCGAATGAGGCATTCATTTTAGGGGAAATAATCCTCACTGCCTCAAAATGAGGAAAAACAGAGTTAGGCAGTTTTAGAAAACCACTCTTCAATTGTTGGTGCCCCTGTAAAGCGCTCTGAGCACTTCCTCGTGATATGGAAGAGCGCTCAACAAATATATTATTATTATTAATATTATTATTATTATTATTATTATTATTATTATTATTATTATTATTATTATTATTATTATTATTATTATTATTATTATTATTATTATTATTATTATTGTTATTATTATTATTATTATTATTATTATTATTATTATTATTATTATTATTATTATTATTATTATTATTATTATTATTATTATTATTATTATTATTATTATTATTATTATTATTATTATTATTGAGTGATGGTAACTTTTGCAGATTGATTTGTGTATTATGTTTGGCAAGTTTTCCATTTGAAATGTGGCCACCATCAGCTTATCGGTAGCCAATTGATGCTATGCATTTTTCCAAAAAGCTCATAACACCCTCCAGCCGGATATAACACACAAAACGAAGTGTAACCTTAAACGTTTATCGTCTGATTGATATAATTTAGTGAGAACTACTCATAAAAATGGCTGGCTAAAAACAATAACAAAGAGCTGAGTGACGTCAATTTCGTTCTTTCTATAGTTAACTCAGAGGGGTGAATTTTGAATGGCGATGTGAGACTTAACTTGTTTTAGAGAGGATAAAAAATTGTTTGCTGTGAATCCCACCAATTTGGTCGTTTCTTTATCTGTCAGGAATAGTGTGTGCCTAATGATGAATCTTGTTCATGCATCTTGTGCTACTGTAGCAGCCGCTGCTGATGACGATGATGATGATGATGATGAGAAGGAGGAGGAGGGTGATGATGATGATGATGATGAGAAGGAGGAGGAGGGTGATGATGATGATGATGATGAGAAGGAGGAGGAGGGTGATGATGATGATGATGATAATGCAGTAGCTTGTATAAAAAAGACTGAGGATGCCATATAACATCATCATCATCATCATCATCATCATATCATCATTATTATTATTATCATTACCACCATCATCATCATCATCATCATCATCATTGTCTAACTTTTCAGAAATGCTATTTGATCTTTAATTATGACTGTCACTTAATTACTATTCTCTTTACCAGGTCCTATTCCCACCCCCGCCAACAACAAAATGGCCAACCCCTCATCAGGGGAGGACACCAGACTTCTTTCCAAGAGGAACAGCTCTGCAAGCAACGACAGTCTCCGCAATCTCAATACAAATGTCCTTGACAATGGTAACACCTCGGCTGAAGGGTATGAGGAACTTTTCAAAGACAGTGTACCTTGTCCTTCTTGTCGAGGGCTTGGTCGAGTGCCAAAGGGTGAGCATTTTCTCCGGTTATTAGGGTTGCCAAATTTCCGATTTTTCAGGTTTTTAATTTTTTTTTCTTCACAATTTCACAATTCAATAACTTTTCTTGTCTCCAAGAAGGCCACTGACATAAGGTCCTTCTTCTCTAGACAGAAATATTATTATTGGAATTGAAGAAGCAACAAAGGCCCCATACACTAGCAGAGGAAAGGGGATATGTAAAAGAGATGTTTTGATTGCTCATTAAATATAAACCTTTACAAGGCTTGATTTGGTGAGATGTGATGCTCTGTTTATTTTCAGTTTTTAAAATCAAAAATCATTTGGTATCCCTGTATTATCTCATTTAGATGTTGCA